>NW_027187315.1:6160905-6282717 GCF_028583685.1 Petaurus breviceps papuanus
GAGAGAGAGAGAGAGAGAGAGAGAGAGAGAGAGAGAGAGAGAGAGAGGAGAGAGAGATGTTATTAACTCTTCTTTCTGGGGTCAAACTTGGTCATTATAATCACAGAATGTTCAGTGTTATTTTGATGTCCTTTTTGTTTATATTGTTGGTCATTTTGCATATTTCTTCCCTAGTTCTGCCTACTTTGTATGTCTCTGAAAGGTTCTATGAGCTCTTTTTATGTTTAGCCATTCCTCAGTCAATGGGCACCTTCTTTGTTTCCAATTCCTTGAAACTACAAAAAGTGCTGCTATAAATTATGTTTATATATGTATATGTGTATATACATATACACATATAATATTGTTATGGGAATGGGAATCTAAGATCTTCCCTGGCCCTTGGCCATTTGGAAGGCTTAAGTGACTCTGAGAACCTTTCTTGATTTGAAAATATACTCTGCCCCCTAATAGGCTGAATGTGGTCACATGGAGCCTGTAATGGGAGGCTTGTTTTTCAGGAATGCCTACACCTTGTTACTTTGTGATTGGGCAAGAGAGGAAAAAAAACTTACAAGAGAGTTGTGACATTCTCTGAGCCAGGAGAAGGCTATATATACCCTGAGGTGAGGTTTTGCTTTGAGGCTCACCTTGAGAAGTCTTGTGTGACTTGACCAGATGAGACTCTGGGTAGTTGAGACCCCTGGCTTTGAAAACCCAGATGTTGGTGCTTCCCTCTCTGGTAACTGACTAGGTATGGATGTAATGGTCAAACAGCTGGAAGCCTGTCTGCTGATCTGTTTCTCTGTCTGCTTGTAACTTTTGCTTGTAATTTGTTTGCATTCTCTGAAGTTCAGGGTGCTGACCTTTTCCCTCTGAACTAGGTAAAAGGCATATGTTTGATTAAAGCAAGATTGTTAACCCATTTGGAGTTGCTTTCCTTTAGAAAAGCAGATCTAAGAACCTGTGCTGGCAGCCATCCTGAGGATGCTAGGGTGCTTGCTGCTACAAATATACATATGTGTATATGTTGTTTGTCCATTTTTTCTTTAAAAGTATTCTTATTTAGTATTTTATTTTCCCCTAGATACATGTAAAAACAATTTTAACATTCTTTTTTAAAACTTTGACTTGCAGCTTCTCTACCTTCTTCCCTATGCCCCTGCCTTACTTGAGAAGGTAAGCAATTCAACATGGTATACATGTGTATAGTCATGCAAAACAATTGTCCTTCATTTTCAAAGAGGACCAATAACATCTTGGATGATGTCTTAACTTATGCATGGATTGGATTTAAATAAGGCAAAGCTGCATAAAGTCATTAGCCTCATTCTCTCTTCCTGAATTATTAAAGTCCAGTGGCAAGACAAAAGTCAGAATGACCAGCAATGGCCTGGGATGTAGGGGATGATCCTAATGTCTTCAGCATCTGACCAAGCACTAGTGTTTCACAACTCCTTCTTCAGCTGTCTTTGTGGCCCTTGAAACAAATTGTTCTCATCTGCCCATTTTTCCAGGGAAAGTCTTCCCATGCTTGGGGTAGACATTCCTCTATCTCACCAACAGGTTGAGGTCTCTCTGTTACCCTCAACCAAGTTTAACCCATCTACATAGATGGTTTACTAGAGTGTGGCTACTGTGCATGCTATAGCTTCTTAAAGTCACAGGTGAGAGTTGGGTGAATCAGGTGGACACCTGGCTATATAATCTTCTGGAGTTAGATTTGTTGAAATATATTAGAGTCACAAATGGCTAGATTGCAGAGGGAAAGGCTAAAAGCAAAGTGATTAGTTCTCAATATTTCCTTTTCCTTCAAAGAGATCTTTATTCAGTCTCTGGAGTTCCCATGCCCTATGCCAACTGGCGATGTACCACCAACTCAAAAGATGGCAGTTATGAAATGGTCCATTGAACAGGAAGAGCTACTGACTCAATGAAGCTTTCAAAAGATGTGACCTTACCCTTGGTTCCTCTTCTGTCTCTGTCTGTAGATCATGTCAATATTATTTAATTCTCTCCCTGGAGATTTGAGGTTGCATGGTGGCCATTTCCACATGTCAGATAAAGTACATGTCCTGCCTAAGTGAACCTGAGATTGTAGCTAAGAACCCTACTTACCTCTTATATTCTGTGTTGCTTTTTTGAGGACAGTCAACTGAACTGTGATGGGCTCATTCAGCATTGGAGGGCAACTTGTGAGTTTGAGAGCTTTGGAGCCTGATTTCGCCAGTGTGATACCCACAGCAGCTGCTATGAATATGCTGGTGTATTCTCAGGTTTGAATGCAAGATAGAACAGACTCTGTACATGGAAGACAGAACCAAAATATTTATTCAAACACCAGAAAGCTGAATCCCAACACCAGACAGCCAAATCCTTCATAGCAACAAAGGAATAGATATACAATAACAATGCAGAGGGCACCACCATCCCCAAGCCTTCCCCCTGCTAGGGCCTTCCCACAAACAACACTCACAGCTAGCTGCCTGCTTCCTCTCTCTCCCTCAACTCTAACTCCTCTCACCAGCTTCCTCTCAGCTCTGCTTTGTTTTTCCTACTCTCCCCCTTCCTGCTCCACCCCTTTCTACTCCACCAGCTCAACAAGCTCCTACCACCACAGACTCAAGTGATTAAGGCTTCCATCTGACTCAAGCAGGTCACATGGGCCTATTAATGGAAGGGAAAGATCTTCCCATTTACACTACCATTACAAGCTCCTGGGTCCTCATCCTGGAAGGTACCTTCTTTGCTTCCATTGTAGTGTTGCTTGGAAAAGATGACCACTCTCCAGAGGAACAGCAAAATCTTAGCATGGCTTTCTGAAAGACACAAACTGGGAAGGGAATTATTTTGATAGCGTAGAATTAAGATGGAATAGAAAATGCCTACTCAGCCATCTCACGAACTTCTTTTTGTTTTGACAGTTTTTAAGTCTCAACTTCTAGGGAGAGAATAATAGTAGTAATGTTATTACTGCTACCTCATTGTTTTTCCCTCCATTCATGCAAATTTCTGAATATTTTTAAATATTGGACATGAACCAAAACTTAAGCCTTAAGTGATTGTCACCTGAGGCTTTGCGTTGGAGACAACCTGAAAAGAGACAAAGAAGGTGAGAAAAAGAGTCCGAACCTTCTTCTAGGTGGTCAGGCATTTTCTGGGACTTAACCTCATCCATACATATCTATGCAGCCAAACAGAATGGGGATCTTTAGTGGAGAAGAAAAGGGATGGATGAGTTCCTAACTCCTCATAGGACCCCCTGGCAGATGTATTATCATTAAAAATGTACTCTGACTCTGAGAAAAATGTTCTTGAGTAGACATACTCAAGGTCAGTAAAACCACTTAAATTCGCAGATAACCCAAGAATACATACAATGCCTAATATAGAGTTTTCTAAACAGTGGGGTAGACTCCTCATGGGGGATATTTGAAGCAGTGGTTAACATTATTTATATTTTCAAGTACAATTCCTACATAAATAATTCTTCTTTTCAGTGAAAACAAAGGCCAAATCAAAGTCAACAAAAGCAATATGAACATGGTGAGTTTGCTCCAACTGTCAGTGAATGTAGCACAATGATTTTTAATAGGGTATGCGGAATTGAGGTCAAATTTGAGTTGACAGATGTTGGAATGAAATCTGCTAACATCACTGTTAGTAAGCATAATCTTTGATACAGATGATTTGTATCATCTTGCTGTTTGCTTCATTTGAATATGAACGATGTAAACTTGAAGTTAATCCATGTGGAAGTTAAGAGAACCATAATATTTGTTATATTTCTCAGTATCACTCATTTTAACAACTGCAGTGCAATTAGGTGGTTTCCAATAAGTTTATAACACAAATTATATATAATGGTAGGGATTTTTCAACAATTTAATTTAAATTTGTCTTAAATTTTATTTTTTTTTATAGTTAAATAATATTCCCTGGATGGATTTCATGAGAAAATCCATTGTAGCAGCTGAAACTTGCACAAAGATAATAGAAATAGTTTAAGTAGCAATGACATATAGATGAAAAGTATAAAAGCCTAATCCAGAAAATAGAATTCACTACATTTATAATTAGAATTTACAATCACTGTTACTTAATTTTTAAAGTTTTGTTGATCTTTTACATATTTGTATGTTTATATTTTTATGTTATCTTCATTCTAAACATAGCCTTCAGAGAGCCATCTCTAGTAACAAAGAATAAACAAGAAAGAGTGAAAAAATATCACCAGATAAAAACTAACCCAATTCATTAAATGAATCTAACAGTACATGCAATGTTCTGTGCCCATAGTTCTTCATCTTTGCAAAGAAGGAAGGATGGTATATTTTCTCATTTCTTGGTTGGGTTCAACCTTCTTAGTCATAGTATTCATCTTAATTATTATTTTCAGTCTTGTAGGCATTTTTAATTTTATTTTGCTTTTTCAGTTTACCTCCATTTTTTCATATGTCTTCCCATAAATCTCCATATTTGTTATATTCATTTTTTCCTTATGGCAGTAATATTCCATTATATTTATTTCCCACAGTTTGCTTATCCATTGCCCAACTGGTGGGCAGCTGGTTTTCCTCAAGGTATTTCCCTTTACAGAGAGTATTGCTATGAAAATGGTAGTGCATATGAGTTCTTTCTATCTTTTTTTGCGTTTGTTAAGGTGTATCCCTGGCCATGATAGGCAACTTTCTGAGTTATATTAATTTGTTCATGATAAGCTTTTTAATTTTAATGTTACACAACTATTATTACAGATAGAAAGGAAACATTGTTATGCCTAATTTGTATGTATGCTTCAGCTACAGATACCATGGAGCCTAATCAATTGAAACCATAGGTTAATTGTAATAACAACAGTGCTGTTATTGTTGTTCATCCTTCATTTTCAAAAAGGACCAATGACATAACAATATTATGGGTGATGACTTGACTTGAGTGTGAATTGGATTTAAATGAAGTAGAGTTGTACAAGCCATCAGCTTCACCCTTCTAGAGTCATTGAAGTTTAGTGGCAAGACAAAAGCCAAGATGATTGATGGTAACCTGGGATGCAGTGGATGAACTTGGCATTTTTGATATCTGACCAAGTTCTAAGGGATCCTCAGTCCCTGCTTCAGCCACTTTCATGGCCATTGGAAGACATTCTTCTTATCCACCCATTCTTCTGGGGAGTCTTCACAGGCCTGGGGTAGATATCACACTAACCCACTAATGGGTGTGAGATCTGTTGGTTTCCCTCACCTTGGTTTAGCTTATCTGCTGAGATGGTTTTTACTGGATGTAGACTGGAAATGTTATATCTTCTTGGAGTCACTGGTGAGAACTGAGTGCCAGGTAGACCCCAAAGGTGGATGAGCAGCCCTGAAAATGGTGCAGCAAGTCCCCACACTACAGGTGCTAGTCCTCCCTGAGCACCTTATATACTCTGAGAATACAGACAGGATACTGTAGAAGGATTGACCGCTTATTTGAGCATGGAAATAACCAGACCATGGGCTCACTTATGAAGACGATAACCAAAATCCTTCCCTGATAGGAATATAAGCTATTGATCTTATAGTCTTTCCCATGGGTTTAAGAAGACAAAGCAACAAATGAGGATTGTATGGAGTTGGGTCTGTAGAGAAGTATAGATGATGAGTTGCGATTGGAATATATTTGAGAATAAAGAATATAACACCTGAATAGACTTAGACGTTGTTGTTGAACATATGCCCTCTATTGCTCTGCCCACAGAAAGCAAAATTATTTCCAGTTTATCTTGACTATGCCTTATTTGCAAATAGCTGTTTTTAATGTTTTATCCCTGGTCAGTCTATGAGCTTCCTGGGAGGAGGGACTGTCCTTTTGCCTTTTTTTTTTTTGTATGTCTTCACAGTACTTACCCCAGTGGGTACCATGGTGGGATACTCATTGCTAACACACCTACCATGTGATAGGCTCTTAAGAAATGTTTATTGACTAGTCCTGTAAGGTAGAAATATCTAGTCTATATAACCCTTTCCAGTAATGTCAAGCTTAAGAAGAATAGAAAAGGAATGTAATGCTTATTCTACAATACATTTTAAAGACTAGAGAATTTTTCCTCCACAAAGAGATTTAGATATTTTCAACAAGTAATCAAATTTGGGATTGGATTTTTTATTTCATGTAGGTAGGGAGCTCCCACTAAGGAACTTCTTTCACCAGTAAAGATCATTGCTTTTTGTCTTAGGAAGTTGTCAAGAGAACTGAGAGTTAAATGACTTGTCCAGGGTCACACAGTCAGTATATTTAAGAGGAAAGACTTGAAATAAGGTCTTCCTGGCTTAACAAGCAACTCTTTAACCAACATGCCAACATGCCTTTCTTTAATAAGTAAAAACAAACTTTTTCCAAAACCATTTCTATGATAGCAAAAGGATCCCTTGAATTATATTAGTTTACTGATAGAAATACCACATTTAAAAAGCCCTTTCTATAGGAAAAATGGTAGTGATATTCATAGTTATTGATATAGTTGTGTTATATTGATATGGTTCTATAATAGAAACCAAATGCAAAATATTTTTCAAAAAATTCTATTTCCCCCCTTTTCAGAGATTTGGAGCATAGCAACATCTTTCTCTGAGCATGGAAAGAAGAGACTGGAGGAGTTTGTGGTCTTTGGGATGACTGGGAAGATCAGGGTCAGGGATAACAGCAAGAATGATAAACAAGAATAGCAACTGTCTAATCACCTATCCACCCAGGCTGTTTTCTGAGCCATCTGGTCTTAAGCCTGAATTTGTCCTTGTGCAAATTGGACACACTGCATATTTCACAGATAATTATATGTTTTGAGAAATGTGAGTAAGGACCCATACTCTGTTTTCAAGTTATAAGAGCAATCGCTTAAAAAATCCAATAAAAGGAAGGCTCTTTACAAAATTGTGAGATGATATGGCAGCAGATCATAGGACTCTTCATATCACTGTAAAACCTGCTGTTGTTCTGGTACCAAAGTAGTGCCAAGATTATTTGAACTAAAGAAGAAAATTCCATTTTTACTACTGATCATAATAAAAAGGAAGCTAATTCATTTAATAATAACAATTTTCTCCTGAAAACTGAATATTTGGAGAATAGTTTTGAAAAATCAAGTACTCTAAATAAATCAGTCTTAAGTCTTTACATTAATATTCTAATACAGAAAGATAAAGTAACTACATTTATAAGAAAATGATAAGTTAATAGGAATAAATTTATCTTTAATTTTTATCTTTAAGATTTAATACCTTCCCCACAAGCACAAGACCAATACATATCTATAAAAGGAATTCCAGAACACTTTGCTATTTCTGCTCAATGGGCACACACCTCTGGGAAGCAAAATCTACCATGCTCCTATGAGGTATAGAAGAGCATAAGGATATGCTGAGAATAGTATCCCATATATTTTGGGCTGACATTTTCTTTTTGATAGAAAGTTTATAATTATAATTTAATTTTTATGGAAGTACAGTGAGATGTATTTTAAAAAATTTTATTGTAAGGTGTTGAGAAGCATTTGGGCTTAGTAGATAGCAAGATGGCTTTGGAATCAAGAAGACATTGATTCACTGCGTGATCACTGGCAAGTCACTTAGCCAGCCAGAATTCCCAACCAACTTTAAGTTATTGACAAGTTGGCAATCTGCATTAGTGGAGAAAGTTTCCATATGGATTTCTCAGTTGACATGAACAATCCAAATTAATGACCATAGGAATTCGAAGAGATATTGGAATTCATCAAAACCAACTTATTCATTTTACAAACAGGATCATAGATTTAGAGTTGAAAGGGACCTTTGCAGTCTTCTAGTTCAACACCGTCATTTTACAGATGAAGAAACTGAGGTCCAGAGGAGTAAATAAATTTTTTCAAGGTTTCATGGGGAACAAGTAGCAGAGACGGTGTTCAAACTCAGGTTTCTTGAGTTCAAACCCAATCCTCTTTCCATTACACCCTATCCCAAATCACTTACAGTCTTCTGTTGTACATTAGATTATTTTCTTACAGTAGATTTTTTTCCGAAATTCTTTTTTTCCAATTTTCCCCAAATTCCATTGTGCTTAAACTGATGTTGTCATCAGTTATCATTCTTTAACTGGGAACAAGTTCTGCAATGTGGAGGAAAACCATATGTAAGTATCCCGAGGCTGCGAAAAGTCATCCCAGGGTCTTACTGGTAACCCACTGAATGTATAATTGGGAGTGGCCATGGATTTTTAAATTACTTGGTTAAATACAGCTTCAATACCAAATATTGGTGGTTAGGGAAGTAGGGGAGGGTGGAAAAGATATTATCATTCCCTAACCTAAGGCATCTTGCTTTGTCTATTTTTACTGTAGAAGAAAGTTTATGACAACTGCATTTAAGTCAAATTGGAGTGGTTTTCCCAAAGAATTGGGATTCATATTCTATACTCTTTCACTCTCCATTTGGCTACCTCACCACTTGAATTCAAGTTTCATATCTTCTTATTTTTCCTTTTGTCTACCAGTCCAAGAGAGATCAATTCCTAATCTGTCTTGATAGTGGATGATTTTTTTTATTTTTAAAATTTAATTTGTTTGTTTATTTTTAGTTTACAAGATTCAATTCCACAGTTCCTTGAGTTTCAAATTCTGTCCCCTTCCTCCTCCCTCCCCCCCCCCCCCCCCCCCGGCGGTATACAGTCAAGTATAGGATCTGTAAATATTTTCACATTAGACATTAGTCAGGTTATAAAGAAGGATTATATTATATTATAGTATGGTGAAAAATGGTGAAGAGGACACAAAACCAAACAAGAAAAAGAAAAAGATCAGTCAGTTTGCTTCATTTTGGATTCAAACTCAGTTCTTTCTAGTTCTTTCTCTGGATGTAGACATATCTCTTCATCATGAGTCTTTTGGGATTGACTTATATCACTGAATTGCTAAGAAGAGTCCAGTCTATCAAAGTTGCTCTTCACAATACGTTGTGTCTGTAATTGTGTACAAATTTCTCCTGGTTCTACTCTTCTCACTCAGCATCAGTTCGTATAAGCCTCTCCAGGTAAATATAAAGTCCATCTGCTCCTTGTTTCTTATAGCACAATAGTATTCCATAACATGAATATACCACAACTTGTTCAGCCATTCCTCAACTGATGGGCACCCCCTTAATTTCCAATTCTTTGCTACCACAAAAAGAGCTGCTATAAATATTTTTTTTTTATATATGGGTCTTCCTCCCACTTCCATGATCTCTTTGTGATATAACCCTAGAAGTGGTATTGCTGGGTCAAAGGATATGAAATTATTTATAACCCTTTGGGCATAATTCCAGATTGTTCTCCAGAAAGGTTGGATCAGTTCACAACTCCACCAGCAATGCATTAGTGTTTCAATTTACCCACATCCTCTCCAGCATTTGTCATTTTCTTGTTTTGTCATCTTAGCCAATCTGACTGGTGAGATGTGGTACCTCAGAGTTGTTTTGATTTGCATTTCTCTAATCAGTAATGATTTAGAGCATTTCTTCATGTGCTTATAGATATCTTTAATTCTTTCTCTGAAAACTACCTGTTCATATCCTTTGACCATTTATCAATTGGGGAATGACTTGTATTCTTATCGATTTGACTCAATTCTCTGTATATTTTAGAAATGAGTTCTTTATCAGAGACATAAGTTGTAAAAATTCTTTCCAAATTTCCCACCACCCTCTTAATCTTGGTTAAATTGGCTTTGTTTGTACAGAAGCTTTTCAATTTCATGTAATCAAAATTATCCATTTTGCATTTTATAATGCCCTCTAATTCTTGTTTAGTCATAAAGTCTTTCCCTCTCCACAAATCTGACAGGTAAACTATTCCTTGTTTTCTGATATTGCTTACAGTATCAACCTTTATACCTAGATCATGCACACATTTGGAACTGATTTTGGTATATGGTGTTAGATAATGGTCTAACCCAAGTTTCTGCCGTACTATATTCCAGTTTGACCAGCAGTTTTTGTCAAATAGTGAGTTCTTCTCCCCAAACGCAGGTCTTGGGGTTAATCAAACAATAGATTACTATAGTCATTGACTGCTGAATCTCGTGTGCCTAATCTATTCCATTGATCCACTGCTCTATTCCTCAATCAGTACCAAGTAGTTTTGATGACTGCTGCTTTATAACACAGATTAAAATCTGGTATAGGTAGTCCACCTTCCCTAGCATTTCTTTTCATTAATTCCCTTGATATTCTGGACCATTTGTTCTTCCAAATGAATTTTGTTACTATTTTTTCTAGCTCTATAAAGTAGTTTTTTTTTGGTAAATTGATTGGTATGGCACTAAATATGTAATTTATTTTAGTTAAAATTGTCATTTTTATTATATTAGCTTGATCCAGCCACGAGCAATTTATAGTTTTCCAATTAGTTAGATCTGACTTTATTTGTGTGAAAAGTGTTTTGTAGTTGTGATCATATAGGTCCTGGGTTTGTTTTGGAAGGTAGATTCCCAAATATTTTATAATGGCTACAGTAACTTTAAATGGGATTTCTCCTTCTATCTCTTGCTGTTGAATTTCATTAGAAATATACAGGAATGCTGAGGATTTATGTGGGTTTATTTTATATCCTGAAAATTTGCCAAATTTATTTATTGTCTCAAGTAGTTTTTTTACTTGATTCTCTAGGATTCTCCAAGTATATCATCATATCATCTGCAAAGAGTGATAGCTTGGTCTCTTCTTTGCCTAATTTGATTCCTTTGATATCTTTTTCTTCTCTAATTGCTACTGCTAACATTTCTAGTACCAGATTGAATAAGAGGGGTGATAGTGGACAGCCTTGTTTCACCCCTGATCTTATTGGAAATGCTTCTGGATTATCCCCTTTACATATAACATTTACTGGTGGTTTTAAATAGATGCTACCCATTATTTTAAGGAAGGCTCCATTTATTCCTATACTTTCTAATGTTTTTAATGGGAATGGATGTTGTATTTTGTCAAAAGCCTTTTCTGCATCTATTGAGATAATCATGTGTTTTCTGGTAGTTGATATGATCAATTATACTGATGGTTTTCCTAATATTAAACCATCCTTGCATTCCTGGAATAAATCCTACCTGATCAAAGTGTATTCTTCTTGAGATAAGTTGCTGTAGTCTTTTTGCTAGTACTTTATTTACAATTTTTGCATCTATATTCGTGAGGGAGATTGGTCTATAATTTTCTTTCTCTGTTTTATCTCTTCCTGGTTTAGGTATCAGTACCATATTTGTGTCATAAAAAGAATTTGGCAGGATTCCTTCTTCACTAATTTTCCCTAATAGTTTGTAGAGTATTGGAATCAATTGTTCTTTAAATGTTTGATAGAATTCACTAGTAAATCGATCTGGCTCTGGAGATTTTTTCCTAGGGAGTTGACTGATGGCTTGTTCAATATCTTTTTCTGAGATGGGGTTATTTAAGTAATTTACTTTCTCTTCAGTTAATCGGGGCAGCTTGTATTTTTCTAAATATTCATCCATTTCCCTAAGATTGTCAAATTTATGTGCATACACTTGGGAAAATAATAGCTAATTATTGTTTGGATGTTCTCTTCATTGGAGGTAGATTCACCCTTTTCATTTTTGATACTCATAATTTGGTTTTCTTCTTTCTTTTTTTTTATCATATTGACTAAGTGTCTATCAATTTTATTGGTGTTTTCATAAAACCAGCTCTTACTTTTATTTATTAATTCAATAGTTTTCTTAATTTCAATTTTATTAATCTCTCCTTTGGTTTTCAATATATCTAAGTAGTATTTAATTGGGAATTTTCAATTTGTTATTTTTCTAGGTTTTTCAATTGCATGCCCAATTTATTGACATCCCTTTTCTCTAATTTAATCATGTATGCACTCAGGGATATAAAAATTTTCCTAAGAACTGCCTTTGCTGCATCCCACGAATATTGTTATGTTGTCTCATTATTGTCATTCTCTTGAATGAAATTACTTATTGTTTCTATGATTTCTTGTTTGACCCACTCATTCTTTAGGATTAAATTGTTTAATTTCCAATTAGTTTTTAGTCTGTCTTTCCATGGCCCTTTATTTCATATAATTTTTATTGCATCATGATCTGAGGATACGTTTACTATTTCTGCCTTTCTGCACAGAATTGTGAGGTATTTTGATCGATTGAATGTCAATTTTTGAGTATGTGCCATGAACCACCGAGAAGAAAGTATATTCCTTTTTATCCCCATTCAGTTTTCTCCAGAGATCTATCATATGTAGCCTCACTAAAATTCTATTCGCCTCCTTTTCTTCCTGTTTATTTTGAGCTTAAATTTATCAAGATCAGAGAGGGGGAGATTAAGGTCCCCCACTAGTAGTTTTGCAATCTATTTCTCCCTCTAATTCCCTTAACTTCTTCTCTAGGAATTTGGACACTATACTACTTGGTGCCTATATGTTAAGTAATGATATTGCTTCATTCTCAATGGTGCCTTTTAGCAGGATATAGTTTCCTTATCTCTTTTAATTAGATCTATTTTTGCTTTATCTGAGATAAGGATTGCTACACCTGCTTTTTTTACTTTAGCTGATGCATAATATATTCTACTCCAGTCTTTTACCTTTATCCTGTGGGTATCCCTTTGTTTCTAATGTGTTTCTTGTAGACAGCATGTTGTAGGATTATGGTTTTAATCCATTCTGCTATCCACCTCTGTTTTATGGGAGAGTTCATCCCATTCACTTTCACAGTAATGATGACTACCTGTCTCTTTCTATCCATCCTGTTCCCTCCCCTGCTTATGCTTTTGTTTCTTCCTTCTCCCTTCACTCCTTGAGAGTTTTCCTTTTGACCACCACCTCCCTCAGTGTTCCCTCCCGGCGACCACCCCCCTTCTTTACCTACCCTCCCCACTTACTACTATTTCCCTCCCCTCTAATCCCCCCCTTTTATCCCTCCCTTACCCTCCTCCTGCCTATAGGACACAATAGATTTTTATACTTATCAGAGTATATTATTCCCCCTTTGACCCCAAACCAATGAGCAAATTTCATGCTGTCCTCCTCTCCCTCCCTCCTTTCCCTCTATTTAATGAATTTTCCCATCTTTTCACATTAGAATCTTAAACTTAACTGATTATGTTGATCCCTCTTTGAACCAGAACCAGTAAGAATAATGTTCAAATGATGTTCCTCTCCCTCTTTCCTTCCCCTGTACTATAGTGTTTTTATGTCTTTTCTTATGGCATAATTCACCATTTTCTGTCTCATCCTTTACTTTTTTCCCATTGCAGTCCCTTTGACCCCCTTTAGAAGGGTTTTTTTTTATCATCAGGTTAGTTCATTTATACCCACATACTCTATCTATGTATAACCCTTTTAAGTGTTATGATAATCATATAAATTTTGATATTGACAGTTATCAGCTT
This sequence comes from Petaurus breviceps papuanus, assembly GCF_028583685.1. Taxonomy (NCBI): domain Eukaryota; kingdom Metazoa; phylum Chordata; class Mammalia; order Diprotodontia; family Petauridae; genus Petaurus; species Petaurus breviceps. Next base: position 6,174,285 of record NW_027187315.1, read on the forward strand.
CTCATATAGGGATGTGAATATTTTGCTCTTATTGCATCCCAAGTTATATGCATGTGTGCGTAGGTGTGCGTGTGTGCATATGTGTATGTGTGAGTGTGTATTTTCCTTGTTTACCTTTTTATGTCTTTCTTGAGTCTTGTAATTGGAGATCAAATTTTCCATTGAGCTCTGGCTTTTTCATCAGGGAAGTCTGGAAGTCCCTTATTTCATTAAAAGACCACCTCCTTGCCTGGAAGATTATGCTCAGTTTTGCTGGGTAGTTAATCCTGGGTTGCAGTCCTAGCTCTTTTGCCCTATGAAATATCAAATTCCAATCCCTCCAATCTTTTAATGTAGAAGCTGCTAGGTCCTGTGTGATCCTTACTGTAGTTCCACGATATTTGTTTCTTTTTGGCTGCTTGCAGCAATTTCTACTTACTCTTGTAATTCTGGAATTTGGCTACTGTATTTCTTGGAGTTTTCAATTTGGGATCTCTTTCAGGGGGAGTCCGGTGAATTCTTTCGATAACTATTTTATCTTCTGATTCCAGGACTTCAGTACAGTTTTCTTTGACAGTTTCTTGGAGGATATTGTCCAAGCTGTTTGTTTTCATCATGGCTTTCTGGTACACCAATAATTCTTGAGTTATCTCTCCTGGATCTGTTCTCTAGGTCAGTTGTTTTTCCAGTGAGATATTTTACACTTTCTTCCAATTTTTCAATCTTCATGTTTTATTTGATTGACTCTTGGAACATCATAGAGACCTCATCTTCAGTTTGACTGACTCTATGTTTTAGTGAATTATTCTCATCAGTTAGTTTTTGAAGGTCCTGTTTTAGGGAGATATTTCCTCCAATTATTTCACTAATTTTACTTTGTAAGGATTTGTTTTCTTCAGTGAAACTTTTTTCCAATTTGGTCACTGTAGATTTAAATTTGTCTTCTTGCTCCCTAATAAAGCCTTTAAAATCTTTTTTGAGCTCCTCCAAGAGTGCTTTTTGGGCTTGAGACCAGTTCATATTTCCTTCTGTGGTCTCAGGTGTGAGTATAGAGTCCATGTTGCCCTTTGTATTTGGTTGCTCTTGCTCGCTATAATAAGCTCTAATTGATTTACTTGTCTTCCCTTTCTCCTTCTCAGCTTCTTTCCTTCCCATTGTAACTTCCTATTTCCTAATTTCTCAGGCTGGGATCTAGATGCCTGGTTTTTGGCTTTGTGTGCTGTAGCCTCTGAGTGTGCAGATTGAGGCCAAGGCAAGGGCTCTCAGTGCTTCTGTTAAGTTATGCTGATGCTCACAGAGTACTCTGTGGAGGAGGGGTCGTCTGGCCACTCCAGATTTCTGTGTCTATGCCCCTGGGCTGCCACTCAGGCAGGATTTTGCTGGTCAGGTGAGGTAGGGCTTCTTGGGACCCCTCCCCCTCTTCTCTTCAGACTCCTTGCTGACTCAGTTACACCCCTTCTCAATGACTCTGAAGCCCAAGGCTATTTCCACTGTCTCAGGATTTCAGTCCAGGTGGGAAACTTATCTCTGGGTTTTCTAGGTCTGGGAGGGGGGATTGGAGCAGCCAGAGTTCATTTTGTCATCTTAGGCTCTGGAAAGTCAGGCAAGCAATTTCTAAACTTCCAGGCTGGGGGCTGATAGCCCTACAAGAAGCTGCTGTCTCTGCTGGGGGCCCTGAGCCTTCTCTTACCCTGCTCCAATGGATCCTCCTGACCCTTGGTGAGATGGCTGCCAATTGCCCTTGGGGTGGGTGAGTTTGCCTCTGGCTGGGACTCCTCTCTCTGCTGTAGTCTGCTCTCTTGTTTGAGCTGCTACAGCCCCCATGTGCTCTATGCTCCCCCTGCCCGGACCCAAGTGGGCACTTTCCTGGGCTAGATTCTGCCATGCACTGTCTCCCAGTGGATTCTGGGAGACACAATCCTTTTAGATTCACTTTTTAAAGTTTAGTGATGGGATTCATGGAGGAGCTTAGAAAAGTTACTGCTTCTGTTCCACCATCTTGGCTCCACCCCCTATGGATGATTTTTATGCTTCAGTTTGGATTTAAAATTCCCTTGGAAAATAGAAACAAAAGGCAGCAAAAGGCCCAGGCTCCCAGCACATTAGAGAGTGAACCATCTTTCTTTCCGAGATGAATTATATATGGACTGAACTGACAGATTGACTCAGAACTTAAACCTTTCAATGGGAACTAGGTAACCGCAAAGCTCTGTGCCATAGAAGTTCTATGTCAGCACTCAGCAGGTAATATTGTACTTTCTATTAAAGAGAAGCTAAATTGAGTGTGGGCAAAACTGTTCACCATCAGCTGTGTCTTTCACCTCATTTTACATTAAATCTTTTCCAGGGATTCTGTCATTGTGTGTCAGCCAACAGCACGTTCACGAAAAAATGAAAACTTCCTCCTTTCAGTCTCCCACATGTTGTGGGCTTTAAGAGATTATAGAGAAAGCTATAGCTGTCAAATAGTTATAATGTAATCCAAAAGACATAAACTGAATGGGCTGTGTCATTCTTACTTTGTCTTGTCTGCTTTTTCCATGTCTCAAATACTTTATAGGAAATTTACTAGCAGACCAAATTTTGCCAAATAGAACAAGTCAAGCCATCCTGGTAAATTAAATTGGTAAATAAGGGAAATGCTGCAAATATAATTTACTGAAATTTTAATATAGTGTTTGATAAGGTACTATATGCTGTCCTTGGGCTAGTCAATCATACAATGAGATGGATTAATAATAGCTAACAGTTATGTAATACTTCAAGTTTTACATAATCTTTATTTATATTTAATAAGTAGAATAATAGCTAACATTTATATAATGCTTTAAGACTTGTAAGGTACTTAAAAAAACTCATTTTATCCTTACAACAACCTTGAAAAGTTAAGTGCTATTATTATCTCCATTTTACAGATGAGGAAACTGAGGCATAGGTTAAGTAACTTATGAGGGTCACATAGTTATTTAATGTCTGAGGCTGTATTTAAGCTCAGTTCTTTTTTACTTCCAATCTAGCTCCTCTATTTACTGCACCAAGTTAAGTGACTTCTCCAGGGTCACACAGGTAGTAAGTATCCAAAATGGTATTTAAACTCAGGTCTTCCTGACTCTAGGTCTAGTACCTTACCCACCACACCAGGTACAGAGTCTGAATCCAAAAAGACTTTGACAGATTCAAACAATGGGCTAAATCAATTAGATAAAATACAATAAGGATAAATACAAATATTGAGTTAAAAAATCAACTTCATTGGAGGATAGGGATGTGGGGCAGGGGGAACAAGATTTTATGTCTAATGGTAGCCATCTCTAGGGTGGAGATAGGGTGGAGGGAAGAACAAAAAGGCAAAAAATAATTTATATCACAATTTCGTAGTGTATTTGGAGGGAATAACAAAATGTATAAGGCGGCATAGTGGATTAAACATTGGGCTTGGAATCAGGAAGGCTCATGTTTGTGAGTTCAAATCCAGCCTCAGACGCTTAATAGCTGGGTGATCCTGGCCAAGTCACTTAACCCTGTTTGCCTCAGTTTCCTCATCTATAAAGTGAGCTGAGAAAGGAAATGACAAATTACTCCAGTATCTTTGCCAAGAAAACCCCAAATGGGTTCAGAATGACTCAAACACTACTGAAATGATTAAACAACAATACCATTTGCAGTTTCATGCATGATCATTATTTTTTTTTTTACTGTGTTATGGAAATGCTTCTTTTGTCCTGTGAATTCAAATAAAAGGAAAAAAAGTAGCTAAAAAAGTTAATGCAAACTTGGGTCGCATTAGGCAAGGCATATTATCCAGGAATAGGCAGGTACACTATCTTCTATACTCTGCCCTGGCCAGATTACATGGGGGACTGACTCACAGTTGAAAAAGGACATGGATAAACTGGGGAGTGTCCAGCATAGGGTGAACATGGTGGAAAAGAGTCTTAAATTCATTACACATGAGGATCAGTTGAAACATCAGGGGATATTTACCTTAGAATAAAGAAAGCATGGGGAAAGGGAAATGTGTCTTCAAGTACATGAATGGCTGTTGTTTGACTTATTCTATTTGGCAAAATTTGGTACAATGGTGGAAGGAGAACTTGCAAAGAGGCAGATTTTGGCTTCACATCAGAAATAAATTTACTAACAATTAGAACAGTCTAGAGATGCCTCAAAAAATAGTAGAACCAGCATGACTTACATGAAAATGTGTTTTGCATGACTACACATGTATAACCTATGTTAAGTTGCTTGCCTTCTCAATGAGGGTGGGGAGGGAGGAAGAGAATTTGGAACCAAAATTTTGAAAAAAAATAATGCTAAAATTGTTCTTATGTGTAATTGGGGGAAAAGTAAAATATTAAATAAAAAAAAAAGAAAAGAATGGATCTTCCTGTTTGGAGGTGTTCAGGGAGAGGTCACATAAGCACAGCTCAAGTATGTTACAGTAAGGATTATTTTTCAGGTGCAGGTTAGATGAGGTGACTGCCAACATCCTTTCCTAACTGTGCAATTTTGTGATTCTAAGTTGCTCTGCAGAGTCAAACAACCCTTTTTATGAAGAATGATACCTTTGGGAAATTATCTGGGATACCATAATTTAGGGTCCTTTGTGGAGAAAAAAATAGACAGTTTAGATAATGAGAAAAACCTGAAGACTTTTGTATACCTAAGACTTAAAGCCTTGCAATGCCCAGAGCACTAATATTTCTGTCTTGTTAGAGCTCATCTATTCACAGTGTTCATGATGTATATGATGGCTACGTAATCCCCTTCTGTCTAACCCTTCTGTTGTAATCCTATAAGAACTGGGCTCTTGTTGTTTGGTTTTAGAGAACAAAAATATGAATTAAGCCATGCCCATTAAACAATGACACTACAACTCTCCCTGTGAAAGGCTTTGAGTTTAATTTATTTCTATAACTAACTTCTTTGGTTTCTACATAAATAGAATATATAAAAGTCCCACATGTATACATATATACATACATGCACATACACACATTTTACACACATATAACATATGTGTTATATATTACATTATTTGTAATATATTATATATCACATAATTATTTATATTATATATGTTTAATTAGATATGCACATTAATAAATAATATACAATCCATAATATAATAGTATATATTTATGATATATTATATTATACATAATATAATGTAATTTATACTATATTATATATTATAGGTATAATTAGAAATATACTATAAATAGAGAATATATTATATAAATAATTATAATATATCATATACTGTGTTTATTATATATAAATATATGGAGCATATTGTATACATAATATACACATATAATATTTTCATATTGTGTTATGTGTTGTAGCAGCAAACACAATGGCATACCCAGGATGGCTGCTGGCATAGGATCTCAGATCTGCTTTTCTAGGAAAGATAGCCGTTCAAGGGGTCAACAATCTTTTTTAATCACATTCAACACCCTGAACCTCAGAGAAAATACAGAGAAAGTAAAAGCAGAGAAATAAAGACCAACAGACAGGGCTCTGACTGACTGCATCAATTGTTACACTTTACATACATTCCTGGATTGAGAGAAACTTTACCTCTGAGAAGTTGAGGAGCTCTGAACATATGACCACTCAGAGTCTCGACCAGGGGATCACAAGATTCATCTCATAAGTGACCCCTAAAGCAAAATAGCAACTCAGTGTATACATACATTTCTCAGAGCCAGGAGGCATCACAACCCTGGTGACAGTGCCTAATTAAAAATTAGCAAAAGGTGTGTAAGCCTTCCTACAAGCAAGCCTCCCCTAAGCAAGCTTCCCTTAATGGGCTCCATCTGAGGTCTATTCATGGGCAGGGAAGATCTTATATCTCATTAACATTACATGTGCACACATATATACACACATACATAGAATATATTGTATATGTAATAAACACATAATATTTGTATATGTGTATATGTGCATACATAGACACACACATCCATATATGTGTATTTATATTTATATATGTATGTGTGTATAGATATATATGGAATACAGAGATAAGTATTCCAGTAGCATAAACCACAGATTTACATCATCTATGTTCCAAGTAGCACGGTTACTTTCAGGGTCTGTTTCCTCATTTGTAAAATGTTGATAATAGTACTTGTACTACCTCACAGAGTTGTTGTGAGGAAAGTGTTTTGCAAAACTCAATGTGAGTTATTATTATTTTCAATTTTTCAAAATTGTGAATTGAATAAATATCAACCAACATGAACATTTTACTATACAAAGTAAAAGAAAAGGTTCACATATGAAACTATATCTTTTATATACAGTTTGTGTTTTCCAAATTACTTACCCCTTTTTGCATATGCAAATTCACCATGGTAATTCCAACATTGTGCCATCTTTTAAACTTTTCATTGTTTATTTTTTTAATGACTCATTGGTGCTTTTTGCTTCTTTTCTTCTACTTTTTAAGTATTGCTATCAACACCTTCCTAGGTACCCCTAACTCTCCCCTCACAAAAAAGAGAAAAAAAAACTCTTCCCTGTAACAAATAATTAAACAGGACAAATTTACACATTGGCCAAGTCTGAAAACATATTTCTCATTCTTCACCTCTGTTCCATCGCTTATTTTCCATTAGGTGAGAAACATGTCTCATTATCAGACTTCAGGAGTGCACATCACATTAATAAGTTGTTCATAATCATTTTCTTTAAAATGTTTTAGTCATTGTATTAATTGTTCTGGTTCTGTTCACTTCAAACTGCATCAATTTATACAAGTCTCCAAATTTCTCTAAATCTCTTCCTTTAGCTTTTTTAAATGATGCAATAATATTTCAATATATTAATTTGCCATTATTTTTTGTTAGCCATTACCCAACTGATAGGTACTTGTAGGTCATTGAACAACTAACCAAAGGACATTTATTTACTAAAAATTGCAAGGATATACAACAAAGATACAGTTGTACTTAGCTTTGGAGACATGACCCCCATCCTTTTCCATGTGGAAACATGTCTGTTCATCAGAGTCAGATATGGTTACTTGCTTCATCTTTAGACATCCATCATACCTGAAAGGTACTTACTCCATATGGGTTGGACCTTTTATGCACTTTATGACTAAGAAGTCATGTCAACATGACTGGAGGTCACCAGAAAGCTGTGTCAGGTGAGGCACAGCTTGAGCTTTGCCCAACCCATGGGTCAATCAAGTCTCAGCTTTGTCACTTTTTAAGGAAAATCTATCGTAATCTACATTATGGATTGGGAGTTAGGTGTGTGGTTGAGAGGAACCTTGGTATGTATTGGTCCTATCAAAACATCCATGAAATTTATTATAAAGGCTTCTAGTGTTTTCCAAATTTTTATAATCTCATCTACATATGTCAAATTTTTAATTAAAGAAAGCTATTATATCTCTCTTCTTTAGGCTAAACATTCCCATGTTTTTAAATTTATCTTCTTATGACTTGGCTTTCCACTCTCTGATAATTCTAGTTATACTACTCTAGATGGACTTCAGCTTATCAATGTCTTTCCTAAAGTGAGACAAAAAAAAGTAAGACAAAAAAAGCTCTACTGCTTTTTACAACCCTTCTTTCCCCACTTTGATCTACTTTAGATATTCCAACCCTTCCACCATGCCCTTTGGAATGCTTGTTCCATAATGAGCAAACTTTTTTTTCACTTTCTATTCTCCTTCCATTTTCTGGCCTTCACTGAGACTTGATCTCACTGAGACTCCTTATGACACTACTTTCCTTACTACAGTTTTCAGTAATAACTAGCCTTTCTCTCATACCTTTCCCTTCTGCCACTCCTTGACTCACTAGTCACATTGGGGGAGTCAGGATGCTCCTTATTCCTTATTGCCACTTCCAGACTTTCTTCATTAAATAAATTCTCCTCCTTTGAAATTTGTTCTACCCCATTTGATTGCATGATTCAGAATCTGGTAACAGTTATCTATTAACCCCCAGGAGATTCTCCTTTTCTCCAGGACTTTAGTGTTTAGTTCACATGGCCTTTCTCTCCACTTCAACTCCTAACTTCTTACTGAGGGACTTCAATATGCTGTTCCCTCAAATAATTTGATTTCTTAGTTCCTCAAGCTATTCTGAATTCCCATATCACTAACTGTTTTGAATATATCCAAGTGGATGACCCATAGGCATCTCAAAACAATATGTCCAAAACATAATTCATAGTATTCTCCAGCTCCTAAACCCTCCCCTCTTTCGAACTTAACCACCACCCTCACAATCTTAACTCTTCACGCTAACTCACCCACATATTCAATCTCTTGCATAATCATTTTGTTTCTACCTTCACAACATCTCTCATATAGGTGCCTCTCTTTTCACTCATCTAGCTATGATATTAGTTCAAGCAATAATCACCTATTACTTGGGTTGTTGTAATAGACTTCTAATTTGCCTCCCTGGTTTAAGTCTTTCCCTGCTTTGATATATCCTCCACTCAGCTGTCAAAGTGTTTTTTTTAAGAGTATAGATATGATCATGTCAACCCACAACTCAATAAACTCTAGAGGTTTGGCATTTAAAGCTGTTAATAACCCATTCTCTTCCTTTCTTTCCAATCTCCTTACAACTCACTTCTATTCCTCAAACATGACTCTCCAGCTCCCATCTGATTTTCTTGATACTATCTGCCCCTCATGTTTGAAGTCTTCTCATCTTGACCTTTTTATTTCCATGTCTTCCTTCAGAACTCAGATCAAATCCCATGTGCTACAGATGGCCTTTCCTTCACATCAGATATTAATAACTTAATCTCTGAGATTAGCCTCCATTGATACTGTATAATCTTGTATATGCACATATATATGTATATATATACATACATACATATATATAGTTATTATGTGTTGTCACTCTCATTAGAATCTAAGTTCCTTGAGGGCAGGGTTGATTTTGTTAGTGTCTTTTTTTACAGAGCACCTATGCAGTACCTATATAATATATTAGATCAATCATTCAGCAAGCATTTATTAAACATTTACTATGTGTCAGGTAATGTATTTGGTGCTGTGGATATAAATAAAAGCAAAAAGGAAAGTCCCTGACTTCAAGGAGCTTAAATTCTAATGGGGAAAGATAATACATAAAAAAGTATTTGGGAAGGTGGTATGGAAAAGATACACATATTGGGGGTATGGGGGAGGCAAATTTCAGAGAGGTAGAATCAGAGTTAGGAGAAGAATGAAGGATGGCTGGCGTGGGCAGCTCCCCCAACATAGAGGATGCTAATGGGAGAAAGCGGTTGCAGATGCAGAGGGATATTCCAAGGTGAGAAGGTCACAGTTACTGAGGGAAATTCCAGGGTGATAAGACAGCTGGGAGATAGTGAAGTCTGGAAAATCAAGAACAGAGCTTCTGGAACAAGTAGATGTCAAATAAATGGTTGTGAAATCAATGACTGAATTCATCTGATGAGGATAGCTATATGTTAAGACTATTAAGTCTCTTGTGTTCATTACTAATTTTGTGCAAATACAGATATCATTCTATTAATGGGATCTTATTAATTTTTCTCTGTCAGCTTGTTGTTGACTCAAATGTGCTTGTAGTTCATTAAAAACCTCAGTATCTTTTTACATGAAATGTTTTCTAATCAAGAACATCCTGTATCTATCTAGTTCCTTCTTACCTGCCTGCTTGTCTGACTTCTTTTCTTCCTTCCATTCTTGCTTGCTTTTTTAATGTAATTTTTAATAAAAAAGAATTAAACATATATTTAGATTTGAAAGAATAAAATTTCATTATTCAAGATGTCTGTAATTTAGTTTTTTTTTTCTTTTTTGGAGGTGGGAAGGCAGAGCAATGGGGGTTAAGTGACTTGCTCAAGGTCACACGGCTAGTAAGTGTTAAGTGTCTGAGGTCAGATTTGAACTTAGGCCCTCCCAACTCCAGGGCCGGTGCTCTATTCACTATACCACCTAGTTGCCCCAAGATGTAATTTATCAGCTACTCTTCAGCTTTCATCTTTTTCTCTGTTTATTTACTCCCATATTTGTGTATATATTTTTCTTTTATATAATTACAGACAGTATGTATACTGCCCTGGGCAGCTTCTTCTGCTTCACATTATTTCATATATAATATATTATATTTCTTTATATTTTTCTGTTTATCACTCTCAATTAGTTTATAGTGTTTCATTATATTGATATATCACAGTTTATTAAAGCATTCTTTAGTTGATAGAGATCTCTTTATAGGTTTTTGAAATTTCAAATAATATTGCTATAAATACTTTTTGAATATATACCTCTTTTTACTGTTTGTTATGCCAAAAATTTTAATGCTGTAGCCCAGACATGACCTGCAGGCAGCATATTGTTCATAACATTCTCTAGTGTGACTTACCCAGATTAAAATTTAATTGGGAAATATTTATCAAAAATAAATAAAAATACAATAGAACATAATGTTAATATGTGGTTTTCTAAGTCAATATGCAGCCTATAGTCACCCTTACATATAATCTAAATGATCCTCATTTCTGTTTGAGTTTGACACCACACCACTGGTATAGTCCCAACAATGGAAATATTCCTCAAAGGGCATGATTATTTTTTCTAACTCTTGAAATGTGCTTCCTAATTGTTTTCCCAAAAATACCCTACCAATTTGAAATTTCATCACCAATTGATGATTTTACCTATCTCTTCCCCACCTTGAAAGCATTGTATGTTGTCAATTATCTTTGCCTCTTTTAGCATGTTTGAAGTGGCACTTTAATTGTCTTCATTTACATTTCTTTTGCCGGGGATGAATTTTGTAAAGTGATTGTTTCATGTTTCTCTTTCCTTTTTTGTAAGTTCTTTGGCAATATCCTTAACCCTGTGTTTTCTCTAAAAGTTATCATAATATTTTTTCTTTATGTTTACTCAGTATTTACTCATATCTATTTATTATATTATCTTCTAGAATGTGTGAGTAGGAATTGTATTATTCATTGTATTTCCATTTTTAGGACCCAGAACAGTGTCTGGCACACAGCATTTGCTTAATAAATATTTGATGATTGATTTATTGATTGATCTATTCTTATAAATATTACAAAATATATTTTGTTCACCATACTTTCTCAATTTATTGTGATTATTTTATTGGATTATAGATTTTTGCTTAGAAATTTTAAAATTTTATGTAATTGAATACATATTATCTCTAATAATTTCTCCTGTTGGTAAATTGATAAAATTAATTCAACTGGTACTATTGACAAAAATATTATTCAGTTTTCTCCTATCTCTTTTGTAGTTTTTTTTTGTTTGTTTACATCTATGGTTTGGTTGGACATTTCTGTGGTGATATTTTCTAAAGTATTCCTAACAGCTTTTCTAGCTTCATTTATTCAATAATGAATCTTTTCTTCCTCATTTTCCTTCTTGATTGAATGATCAGTTAATCTTTTGTATATGCTTGGGTCTATTTCTTCTGTCTCTGTTCTGTTCCAATGATGTGGCATTTTTTGAAATCTTAATTTTGTTATTCTGAACTTGCCAAATACTAACAAACACCAACACTTACTATTTGCATATGGACAGAAACGAGATTATTCATGAAATCTTGAATCTCCCTAGTGTATCTTGAATTAAAAAAAATAATAAACTCAATATTCAACATGGTAAATTCCAAGCTGTCTTGCTTGTCTTTGTCTCCCTCTTAACATTCTTCTGTTGTCTTCTGTCTTTGGGTTTTTAAATGCTTCATTGACCACTTTTCTTTTTTTTCTTCTTGGTGTCACTATTGGTAGTCCTTTTCCCTCTCAAATTTCTCCCTACCCCAATTTAAAAAAGAAAAACATTGTAACATGTACACAGATTTTTACCTATTTACCAGGATTCCTCTCTTCCTCTCATGCCTTACTACAGGTTAAACTATTTTTTCTTTGAAAAGAGACAAAGCTGTTCCTGGGATTTGATTGGTCCAGGAGGCAAAGTCTCAAACTAAAGTTCTCTTGATCCAGCTTCCTAGAGTCCTCCAGCTATATTGGCGACTTTCTGGTCACCAAAGGGCATTAAAAAACCCCAACCATATAGAATCAATTCTCTACAGATTTCCTGGATGTCCCATGACTACCAAGTCACCACACCCTTCCCTGCAGGCCAGATGATTTTCCAAATGGAGATTAGGGGGCCTTTGTCTAACCAAAATAAGTGCCATAATGTCCTTGTTGAATATCCTTTCCATGTGATGGTTAAGTAAACTTCTTCTGTTGACTGTTGAATGTCTCTTTTCATCCCAAACTCAAACCTAAATTAACAAAGTACTGGCCACTGTCAGATGCTCCAATCACAAAAGTCAGATCAAGACAAATCCACACACTGGTCATGTCCAAAACATTTTTTTTTTGCCTCATTTTATTACATGAATCCACCACCACCTCTCTCAAGAGTTTGGAAGCTTGACTTCAATATCTGTCCTCTGGAGGTAAGGTTGATCAGAGTTCTTAAATCTTTCAAAGTTGTTTTTCTTTACAGTATTATAGTTATTGCATAAAGAAGGTTCTGCTCACTTCACTCCATATCAAATCTTGCCAGGTTTTTCTGAATCCATTCCTTTTATAATTCTTGCAGTACAGCAGTATTCCTATACATTCATATGCCACAATTTGTTCTGCCATTGTCCAGTGGATGGGTACTCCTTAGATTTTAGTCCTTTGATATGGCAAAAAAGAAGAAAAAAAGGAAGAAAGAAAAAAAAAGTGCTATTATAAACATCTTTTTTTTTTTACATATAGCTCTTTCCCTTCTTTTTTGAATCTCATTGGGCCTAGTAGTAATATCAGCTTAACCTAGATCTATGAAGAAGTAACCAAAAGGACAGATTTGTACCTCCTCTTTCTTTGAGTTCTTGTATTGTCTTTGGTAGATGAGGGGATTCGGCAGTGAAATGACTAACCAGCAGATAAATGGATGAATAAATGAATGAATGAAAAAAAGCATTTGCTGAGTAGTCATTATGTGCAAAGCACTATATACTGAGTATACAAATAGAAATGTAAGGGGTGGCTAGGTGGAGCAGTGAATAGAGCACCTGCCCTGGAGTCAGGAGGACCTGATTTCAAATCTGGCTTCAGACACAACACAAAAACTTGCTGTGTGACCTTGGGCAAGTCACTTAACCTCAATTGCCCTCCAAAAAGCAAAACAAAAAAACCCCACAAAAACAGAACAAACAAACAAACAGAAATGTGAGAAAGTTCCTGCTCTCATCAGGCTCACATTCTACCACCTTTAATAAATTTAGCTCCTTTCAACAATACAATGATCTAAGAGAATTCCAAAAAGTTCCTGATGGAAAATGCTATTGATGGGGTACCTGGGGTCTAAATCAATTTGTAAAACCAGTTTGTACAATTGTAACTGCAATTTGTATTGTAAAATTGTAATCTGTAAAATCCCTTTCTCAGCCTCAAACTCTGTCCCTTCCCCCTATCCCGAACTTTGCCTCTGCCTAGACAACACCTTGTGACTCCTTTGTTCTTACTTAATCTCTTCATGTCTCCTCTGGTCTGGCCCAAATCTCATCTAAACTATGCACTAAAGTCAGAAGTTCCTCTCCATTAGCCCTAACCTTTATCTATGCACTGAGGTTCCCTTCTGTCTGGTCAGCCCTAACAATGGCAGCCCTACCCTTTAAAAGTAAAAGCATGTACCCCTTTCACTCGCAGGTCCCCTAAGGACTCTTGCCCACTGTAAAGGCGTAAAAAGAAACTTTCTCAACTCTAACTCCAAGCAAGGCTGAGCTGAATTCTTTCTAGATACTATTGCAAGTTTCCTAGTCTTGGATACGTATGATCAGGGTTCCTGCTGAACCTATTGGGATGATTCCGTCCCTCATCACTATCTGTATCCAGAAAAAGAACTCTGGAGTCTGTATGCAGATGGCAGTATACTATTTTTTCTCTCTCTCTCTTTTTTCTTTCTCATGGTTTTTTGCTTTTGTTCTGATTCTTCTTTCACAACATGAAAAATGTGGAAATATGTTTAATATGATTGTAAAAAAAAATAGAGTGAGCAAAAAAAAGCTCACACACTAATAAAAGAGACAATATCTGGAAGGTTCCAGCTGCAGGTTCCATGGAAAGATACCATGACTCTTGGATATAGTGGCAAAACAGGTGGTAATATAGCTTCTTTAATGTTATTTTCACTGATAAAACCACTTTGATTTTTGATGTTGAACCAATTTGACAATGACAAGGTCTTTTGTGGTGAGAACTTTCTTTTTTTTTTTTTCAAATGCTTTATTAACTTCTGGTTTACATCATTCATTTCTGCAAGATTTTGAATTACAAATTTTTTCCCCTACCAACCACCCCAAAATAGTGGTCCCACAGGATATCCCCTCCTCCAATATGCTCTATCCCATATCTTCTCCCACATCCCCTTTGACTTTTCCAGTAGGGCATGATGGATCTCTATGCCCCAATGCCTCTATATCTTATTTCCCAATTACATGTAAAATAGTATTAATAATTGTATTTATATATTTTTAAACATTTGATTTTAAAACTTTGAATTCCAGATTCATTCCCTTCCTCCCTTGTCACCCGTACTGGGAAGATAAGCAATTCAGTATAGGTTGTACATGTGTAGCTATGAAAAACATTACCATAGTAGATACATTGTAAAAGACTGACTATGTTTCCCTCCCTCTTATCCCACCTTCCACTTGTTCTATTTTCTACTTTGATCCTATCCCTTTTCAAAAGTGGGTATTCCAATTCCCCCCCCCCCCAGCCTGCCCTCCATTCCATCATTGATCCCCCCTCTCATCCCCTTCCCCCCTACTCTCTTGCAGGGTGAGATACCCTATTTAGTGTGTATGTCATTCCCTCCCTGAGCCAATTTCAATGAGAATAAGGTTTTGCCTTTTTGCCTTCCTGTTCTTCCCCTCCATTGTAATCACTTTCCTTTCTCTCTTCTATATGAGATAGTTTACCCCATTCTGTCTCTCCCCATCTCCTGTCATTATATTCCTCTCTCACCTCTTAATTTCATCTTTTAAGTATCATTCTTTCCTATTAAATTGGTCCTGTGCCTTCTATCTATGTGTACCTGTAAACATATATACACACATTCACATATATATTCATATGCCCATATACCCTCCTATATAGACACACACACACACACACACACACACACATATATATATATATATCTGTTCCCTTCAACTATTTTCATACTGAGAAAAGTTTCATCAGTTACAATTATCATTTTTCCATGTAGGAATGTAAATAGTTCAACTTTGATAAGTTCCTTATGATTTCTTTTCCCTGTTTACCTTCTCAAACTTCTCTTGCTTCTTGTATCTGAATGTCAAATTTTATATTCAACTCTGGTTTTTTCATCAAGAATGCTTGAAAGTCCTCTATTCCACTGAATGACCATATTTTCCCCTGAAACATGATACTCAGTTTTTCTGGGTAGGTGATTCATGGTTTTAATCCCAGCTCCTTTGACCTCTGGAATATTATATTCCAAGCCCTTTGATCCCTCAGTGTAGAAGCTGCCAGATCCTGTGTTATCCTGATTGTGTTTTCACAACATTCAAATTGTTTCTTCCTGACTGCTTCTAATATTCTCTCCTTGATCTGGGAATTCTGGAACCTGGCTATAATATTCCTAGGAGTTTTCTTTTTAGGATCTGTTTCAGGAGGTGATTGGTGGAGTCTTTCAATCTCTATTTTGCCCTGTGGTTCTAAAACATCAGGGCAATTTTCCTTGAGAATTTCTTGGAGGATGATTTCTAGGTTCTTTCTTTGATCATGGCTTTCAGGTAATCCAATAATTTTAAAATTATCTCTCCTGGATCTATTTTCAAGGTCAGTGGTTTTTCCCATGAGATATTTCACATTGCCTTCTGTTTTTTCATTTCTTTGGATCTGTTTAATAGTATCTTGATTTCTCATAAAGTCACTAGCTTCCATTTGCTCTAATCTAATTCTGAAGGAATGACTCTCCTCAGTGAGCTTTTGGGATCTTTTTTCCATCTGGCAAATTGGGCTTTTCAAAGCATTCTTCTCCTCATTGCCTTTTTGAGCCTCTTTTGCCATTTGAGTTAGTCTATTTTTTAAGGTGATTTTTTCCTCAATCAGGCTGTTGACTCTCATTTCATAATTTTCTTGCATTGCTCTCATTTCTCTTCCCAATTTTTCCTCCACTTCTCTTATTTTCTTCTTAAGGTTCTCTACAGCCTGTAACCAGCTCGTATTTTCCTGTGAAGCTTTTGCTGCAGGAGTTCTGACTTCACTGTCTTCCTCCTGTTCCATGCTTTGCTCCTTTTTGTCCCCAAAATAGGTGTCTAATATTGGATTGCTTTGCTTGCTTTGCTTACTTTGTCTGCTGATTTTGCCACTCAATTATTTGACTTTTGGGCTTTTTGCTACAGTAGGGCTCTGCTACCAGACAGGGGAGCTTTGTACCAAACACTGGGGTTTTCTTAGCTGCTGAAGGTATTAGTTGGGTGCCCTCTCAGAAGCCTCCACACTCTCTGGCAAGCTGGTCACACACCCTAGGACCTCTACCCTAGACGGCAATCCAGGTCCAAGCAGGTTAAAGCAAGAGTGATTACCCCTCAGACTTGTCGCTTTGTCCCCCTACACTCTGCAGGCCAGGAGCTGAAGCTGCCACATGGGGGCAGCTGCATGGCTGCGGCTCCTCAGGGGCTTCTTGCACCAGGGGCAGAGGCTGATGCACTCCCAACTACTGGATCCGAAAATCCACACTGCACTGACCTCTCACTTTGTCCTTTGCATCTATGTGTTGATAATTCTGGAAACAGCCTCAACTGTTGGTGATCTGGATTCCCTCCAGCAGATGGTTGGTCAGGCCTGCCCTGGGGCTAAAACCTTGGTGTGGTGCTGGGCTCGGCTCCCAGAGCACTGCACTGGCCTGTCTTCAGCAGGAGGTTAGCTTCTTTGTATAATTTTGTGGGTTCTGTAGTTACAAAGTTTGTTCAGAGTCCCCTTTTACATTAATTGGGGGAGGTGGAAGCCGGAGTCCCGCGGAAGTCCTGTTTCTACTCTGCTATCTTGACTCTGTCCTTGAGAACTTTCTTTACTGGTTATCAGTAACTATAAATTCTGAGGAATCAGGAACTTCAGTACTTTTGGAGGTAGTTGCCAGTTTGAATCTCTGCAGGGTTTGCTCCCCTGAACAGAGGCTGGAGGTCTGGCTTGAAAGCAGTGGGAGTACACTGCTATTTCTGGGCTTCTTGGGCTCAGAGTCCTAGATTCTCAGAGGACAAGTGGTGGTAGAGATGGTAGTGGTGGTTTGACTTTCTGGGCACATGCTGCTTTCTGAAAAGAAACATGCCTGAAAGTTCCATAAGCCTAGAAGCTGATCCCATTGAAATTAAGTTGAAAAACACTGAAAACTTTGAAGTTGTTGAAATTATGTAGCCTAGGCTTCTAAGAACATTGCTTTTGTGTTATTGAATCTTGAATTTAAATATATTTTAAATATAGCAAATTCTTTGTTTTCCACTGTGGTCAAACAATAGGATATTTGGGTCAATTAAATGTTCTGACTATTAAAGAACTTTACTGGTTATTAAATGAACTTATTAAAATGAGCAATTTTTAAAGATCTAAAATAAAATATACTAAATATGAAAATTCAATTTGTTTTGCCACACTGGGGGTACTAATATAGGTCTTCCCTTGTACCCTTAAAATGTTGTATCTTTAAAATGAGATCCCTTTGACAGGAAACAAAAATACTGAAAAATAATTGTGCAAGTTGTTGTATTTAAAAATGTAAACATTAGCATGCATGATCCTTGAGGGCAGGGATTCATTCCTTTTTCATCTTTCTTTTGTATCCCCAGATCTTAGTAAAGTACCTGCCACATAGTAAGTATTTAATAAATGTATAGAGTATTTAGGGAGGAATAGCTTCTCTGGTGTGAGGGATTGCAGAGCCCTTTTCAGGGCTGCTCATCTACTTTTGGTCTCTACATACCACTCAACTCTCATGTGTGACTCCAAGAAACTGTAGCATGCATAGCAACCATATCCCTTGTAAACCATTTCAGCAGATGGACTAAAACAAGTTGAGGTTAACTAATGGGCTTCAAACCCATCAGTGAGTTATGGGGGTATTTACCCCAAGTTCATGAAGACTTCCCCCAGTGGAACAAACAGATGTAAACAATTTGTTCCAAAGGCCATGAAGGTGATTGAAGATGGCTCTGTGGAGTGCTTAGAGTTTGGTGACTCACTGAAAACCCCAAGGTCATTTACTGTATCCTGGACCATTAACAGTTATCTTTTCTTTTGTCTTACCACTGAACTTCAATGACTCTGGAAGAGAGAGTGAGGCTGAGGACTTTGCACAACTTTACGTCAGTTAAATCCAATTCACAGGAGTCAAGATGTCACCCTATGATATCATCAGTCCTCTTCAAAAGGAAGGATAAACAACAATATTGACTGGCTGATTGAATGACTGACATTTACTATGGAAGATGGATAGTTGGACTGTTGGCCACTGGTACATAGTAGGTACTTAATAAATGTTTGTTGATTAATTGGTTGATAAGATGTATGAAAAGGCAAAAGGCTGTGTGTCTGATCCAGAACTATTCCAAATGTGTGTTATGGAGAGAGTATCTGTAGTACTTGTGGTATCAGACTGCAGATTCTCCATTCTACCTCTGCCTCTTTCCAAGGGAGGGTGGAATTAAAGCAAAAAGCCATTTGGAATACTATTATAGGTCATCTGTAAACTATGTGTAAGTTAGATATAGGGCAGAAAAAGTTATGTCCTATATTCTAACCAATCCAATAACTTAGTCTTTGATGTTTCATAAGATACTTCAGGATATTGCAATGCCTTAGGTTATCAATTTGAACGTTAATTATTATGGTCTTATAGAGTTCACAGAGGTAATGATTAACAGAACACTCTGGTTAGTAGAATGCCAGATAAAAGTGAGCTGATGGTAGTTTAACCTTTTTAAGGCCCCAGAGTTCAAGTGTTCCTTGCCCCATTCCTACCAGAACTAAAAAAATCAGTGTGTGTGTGTGTGTGTGTGTGTGTGTGTGTGTGTGTGTGTAGTATATGTATACTGTTATACTGGCAAGGGACATTATTTCTCTAATGATAACTTCTACTTATATTATCTCCTCTTTTATGTACTGTTCATCTCTGTATTGTGTGTGTGTATGTATATATATATATATATATATATATTTTTTTTTTTTTCGGTAGCCCAAGACTGTACCTCCTGCTGGATGGTAAACCCATACACAGGACAGTTAACCTCATATTATTTTCTAAAAGTCTTGAGGACTAGTCAGATATTGTATATTCATTTGAGGGAGAGGATTATTGTTGGGATGTGGAGTTCTAGGGGAAGAAGGCCATTAATAGCAATGAATCTTAGAGTCAATACTAACTTGTATAGTAGTAAGTTCAAGATTGGTCAGTAGGTATTTGCTTCCAGAATAATTAAGACTCTGGCACCTGATAGCACTATGGTACTTTACTCAGTTAATTCATATCTGCACTTATGGATTAAGTAAGGAGATTGCTTACAAAAAAAAACACATAGAAAAATCCTAGCTATAGCAATGAGACAAGAAAAAGAAATTGGACAATGAGAAAACAAAATTAGCTCTCTTTGCAGACGATATGATGTTATACTTAAGAGAATCAATTGAAAAAACTAGCTGAAGTAATTAAAAACTACAGCAAAGTTGCAGGATATAAAATAAACCCATATAAATCATTAGCATATCTGTATATTGCTGACAAAATCCAGTAAGAAGAGATAAAAAGAGAAATCCCATTTAAAACAGCTGCAAATAATAGAAAATACTTGGGAACTACCTGCCAAGACAAACCCTAGAATTATATGAACAGAATTACAACATTTTTCACATAAATAAAGTCAGATCTAAACAATTGGAGAAATATTAATTAATTATGGGTAGGCTAAGCCATTAAAATAATAATGAAAATTCTATCTAAAGTAATTTACTTGTTCAGTGCCACACCAATCAAATTACTAAAAAAACATATTTTATGGAGTTAGAAAAAATAATAAAATTCGTTTGGAAGAGCAAAAGGTCAAGAATACGAAGGAAATCAATGAAAAAAAATGTGAAGGAAGATGACTTAGCAGTATCAGACCTCAAACTATATTACAAAGTAGCAGTCATCCAAACAATCTGGTAATGGCTGAAAAATACAGAAGTGGATTAGTGGAACAGATTAGGTATTTGTTTGTCATTGTCCTTGGTTTTTAAAGAGGACCAGTGATATCACAGGGTGATATCTTGACTTCTAGCACTCTATACATTGCTCCACCTAGCTGTCCCCCACTATTGATTGGAGAAATGAACATTAAAATAGCACCACAACTATCAGATTGGCTAATATAACAGCAAGAGAAAATGACAGATGTTGGAGGGGATGAGGAAAAACTGGGACACTGGTGTCCTGTTGGTGGAGTTGTGAATTGATCCAGCCATTCTGGAAAACAATTTGTAACTATACTCAAAGAGCTCTAAAACTGTGCATACCTGTTGACCTGGCAATACCACTACTAGTTCTGTAATACAAAGAGATCAAAGGAATAGGACTTATATGTTTTATATATACATATATGTATATATATTTGTGTGTATACATACACATACTTTATACATATATATACACATATGTGTCATCAGCTCTTTTTTGTGGTGGCAAAGAATTAGAAACTGAGGGGATGCCCATTAATTGGGGAATGGCTGAACAAGTTGTGGTATATGATTGTGATGGAATACTATTGTGCTGTAAGAAATGACAAGCAATATAGTTTCAGAAAACCCTGGGAAGACTTATATGAATTGATGCAAAGTAAAATGAGCAAAATCAAGAGAACAGTAATAGCAATATTGTACAATGATCAATTATAAATGGCTTAGCTGTTATGATCAATACAATGACCTAAGACAATTACAAAGAACTTATGAAGAAAAATGCTATCCACTTTCAGAGAAAGAAATGATGGCATATGAATACAGATTGAAGCACACTTTTAAAACTTTCTTTTTTTGGGGTGGCTAGGTGGGGCAGTGAGTAGATCACCGGCCCTGGAATCAGGAGGACCTGAGTTCGGATCTGGCCACAGACACTTAACAGGAAAAAAAAACAAACCAAAAAAAACACTAGCCGTGTGACCTTGGGCAAGTTAGTTAACCCCAATTGACCTCCAAAAGAGCAAAACAAACAAACAAACAAAACCCAACAACTTTCTTTTTCTTTTTTTTTTGTTCTGTATTTTCTTTTGCTGCATGGCTAATATGGAAATGTTTTACATGACTACACAATTATCATCTGTATCAAATTGCTTGCCTTCTTAATGAAAGAGGAGGGAAGGGAGTGAGGGAAAGGATGTTGAACTCAAAATTTTTTTAATTGCATGTTAAAATTTTTGTTTACATGTAATTGAGGAAAAATAAAATCAAATGAAAAAGTAATTAAAATGAACACACAAAACCATTTCCTTTATATCCATCTGGTTTTGATTTCTCAGACTGATAATTGTTTTTAAGTTGGTGAGTTGTTTCTATTGTCATGGATGCTTGGAAGGGTAGGAGGGAGGAAAGTGACATGCTTCCACCTTTAGCACTCTCAAAATAAATGTTCTTTTAAGTCAATTTAAGACTTTCGTGTTTTGACACTTAGAGAACATTCATTGTGAAGTAGAATATAAGAAAGAACACAGCTTTGAAGCTGTGACCTTGAGGATTGTGGTCATGATTGTCCCACTAGAAAATTCACTTTCTGACTTTAAAGGTAGAGGTTTTAGGACTTTAGGATGGTTGGTCAAATAAACGGTCTTATAAAAAAGAGAAAAGAATAAATTTTTTAAAAGAAGAAAAACCATAGCTTGTCTTAGTAAACTTTATACTACCATGTGTAAAACTATGTGTAAAAGAGAACCATAATCAGCATGGAGGAAATGAGGTTTTGTCCCAGGGTACTGATATCCAGATGCTTTCTTGGGGACAGTGGGCCAGGAAAGAGGAGGTAGTAGTAGATGAGATTCCTTTTCTTAGCAAATGCTATGTACTTTACAGGACTCTGGAGGTATAAGGCAAAACTACCCCTGAGTTCTCACCCTTTGGGTCCTGTCTCATGCCATCCTGTCCTATGCCTCTGGGTCTTCAACCTTTGGGTCTTGTCCCATACTACCCTTTTCCCAGAGCCTAGATTCTTCCCTCTTGTTATGGGCATGTAATGGGTATGAGCTCTCTGGGAGATGGTTCTTTCTTGGCACAACTGTGTCCATGTGTGGTAGATTCCTAATTTCCTCTCATTACAACCATTTGAATGAAGGCTCCCTTTGTAAGATTAAGGAGTTTTAAAATAGAAGACTTGAATAGATTCTGTCACACTTTTCAGTTCCTATATTTAGCATCCACAACCTCTTCAAATAGGGGATTGTGTGGCACTGGAGAAGGGAAAAGGAGAAAATTCAAAGACTTACATGTACAAGTAAAATTTATTAAAGGATAACTGTGCAGACATCTAAGGGCTCAGAACAACTGGGGACTGGTTGGTGGTGGTGGGGATAGGGTGCTGCTACCATGCTCCCAAACAGCTATCCAGAGTGGGGGAAAGAAATGGCAGCACCCACAAAATCATTTCTACTTTCCATTTTTTTATAGGAAAAGTATAATTTTGGACCTGTTTTAGGGATGCTTCTTTCTTTTCAGGGGTCCCAGGATAGTGATTGGTGGGGACCAAGATGCCATTTGTTGCCTTTTTCTTGATTTATGCTTTGGGATCTTTGAACACTATAATTTGTTGTGGTATGAGAATAACAGTATTGGGATATTTCTCAGTCTATTTGAGGTCAGATAAAAAGGGGGATGTCAAGAATCTCATTTATGATGCTAGGTGCTTTGGGGCTGTTTGGGCTGAGCCTATTACTTAGCAATGAAGTTATCATTGAGGAGACATTTGATTTTAGGGGTAAAGGCAAATGATCAAGAGACAATTCAAGCTAAATAAGATAGTAGCCAATTAATAGGAGCATGAGCTGTCCCAGAGAGTTCTGCTTCTCATTTGCCAGGAAAGTAGTGTTGGGTTGTCTCCTGAAGTGGGGTTCAGAGTCTTTAATGGAAGTGCATTTAGCTTTTTTTCCCCTTAGGATTCTATACCTGAAAGCTAACTCAGATTCTTCAGGGTAGCAGAATAAACTTACAAAGATCCTAACACGAAGATTAAAGCCTCAACATTGAATATAGGCTGTGTATAAATGTGTTATGTATGTTTATATTCACTAACAAGCAATATCACTTCATTTACTTTTGGCAGAGGAAGGATGGCATTTATAGTTACAAATTTCTAAGAAGAAAATATAGGTTTGTATATACATTTTAAGAATGGACAAAGAAACCACAAACAAAACCATTATGAAATGAATCATGGCAGTCACAGTTTAATGGCCTCTGTAATAGCAGGGGCTGTCTTCTATAGCACAGTGCCCTTCCCCTTCTTCCCTTCTCAATTTAATTTCTGCAGATCTCATTTTACCTAGTTATAACTCTGTTATAAAACTACCCAGGACTCCCTGCTTGTGTCTCCCTATTTAGCTGGCAGCCCTCTCGTGACAGCATGGAAAATATTTTGGTGTCCTCTGATGCTAGGAGAGAAGTAAGAAGAGAAACCTTCCATTTGTCTAAAATCATCCATTACCAAAATGAAATGTCTGGTATGGTTTCGCCTTCCTAAAGGGTATTGTTGTATATGCTTTTTGGTTCTAGTAACAATATCCTTCATGATCAAATACCTTTTATTGTGACTAGATTTTGTGAGGGGTAAAAACCATCTTTGTTTTTTTTTTTAAAGCAATTGGGGTTAAGTAACTTGCTCAAGGTTACACAGCCAGTTATTTCTGGGTGTGGTGCTAAGTATCTGAGCCCAGATTTGATCCAGGTCATCCCGACACTGGAGACGGTGCTCTTACTCGCTGAGCCACCTGGCCGCCCCCAAAAACCATCTTTGTTAATGTAGATTAAGGAAGAGAAATGCAGGAAACAATGTCATTTTTTCAACAAGTATTTATAAAGTATCTATATGCCAAATAGTGAGCTAGACTGTAGGTGCTGGAAATACAAGGACAAAACCAAAACCATTTCTGACCTCAAGGATCTTACATTCTGTAGGTGTCATGATCTCTCTGTGTTCTTTCTGCATTGTCTTTTTGTCAGCTTTAAGAACATGTTTGACTTGGTGTTCAAAACTGTTGAGAAACTTTTCATACTCAAGACAGAGGAGATAACATAATGGAGTTATAGAACAGGCCATCTCAAAAAATAGAACACTTCCCCTTCCTTGGAACAGAGGTAGTGGGAATTTCTTTCCTGAAGGGGTTGGATGAGATGGCCACTAAGGTTCCTTCCACTTCCCAAATTCTGTGATTCTGAGTTGGGTTCTACGTATTTTTTCTTCTGTTATTGCATAATTTTAAACTATGGTGGTAATTTACTGCTCCCTTGTGCTAATTGAGATGGCAAGATATTCAGTTATTAATTGTATAATAATGGTTCCATTTCTGATTTGGTCTATATATCCATAAATAAATAAATTTCTGTAAAATCATAGGGTACCTTTCAAATGAGTATTTTATTAGCATCTGTGGCAGTTGGCGTCAGGCTACTGTCTCAGCATATGGTGAGCCAAACAGATCTCTGTGGCCAATGATCAGATAATGCTACAAGAAAGCGGACAGCAAAGCCATTTTGCTTTTGGCAAAATACTGACTCAGCGCACTCAGGAGGGGATAAATTGGAGCCTGCTGTCCTATCTGTCAACCTACTGATTACCTAAGGTGGAGCCCAGCCACTGAAGTATGGGAAATGAGACACTAAAATGTAGACATCAATTTTCCAAGGGAAACACACACATATACACACATGTACAGACATATGCAGGTTCATGCGCAGGAGTCAGTATATCTTGGTCCCACTAGTATAGATAGCAAGGGCCCCCTTCAATCAGGATGGAAAAGGAGGATGAGAAAAGAGCTTCCAGGATGAATACAACAGTGTCTTGGAGGGGCTGATGCCTGAGCACAAGAGCCCTTGGAAGCTCTCTGCTCAAAATCCCTGGCTGCCAGCTGATTCATGGGCAGCAGCTGTGCCGAAGGCTTCATTTCCTGCCCTCTTAGCTGGAAGGAAAGTATTGTCACAGGGTCCCCACCAGGCAGGGTGGGGCTCCAGGATGAAAGGATGGGTTTGAAGCCTATAATAAAATGTCACTGTCCAGGAAATAGACTCTTTTTACCCTGTCTCCACAAACTCCTCCAAATCATCTACCCTTTCTTTCTTTTAAGCTAGTCTCCCAGGAAATAAATTACAGCAGTCAAAGCAAAGTCTGTTGTTGTTCTTCACCTCTAGGCAAATGGAATAAGGAGCATTTTGACCTGATAAATTCTGTGTAATGGGCAGCACTAACAAATAAATCCTGCCATTCTAGGGAGCATAATTTGATTCCAGGAATCATTATTTAAAGATTTTATTGATTCTCTTTTCTTTATTCCCTTGGCACCCTTCCCCCACTTCTCAGATGAGCATTCTTTCTGCTTCAGAGACAGGGTGAGATGGAGAGGGAAATATGCCAGGAAGTGAAAACGGAGAGAAGGGAATTGTAGATGAATGAGTCCTCATAAGGAAACCACATCTAGAACTAGACACAAATGTCACTATTGAGAAGGGGCCAGTGCAAAGAAAAATTTGTACAATTTGCCAACACCAGTGGGTAATACTCTAGGAGGGAGAGGTTAAAAAATAGCATTTTAAGAGACAAACAGGAATAAAGTTAATATTATTTGGGATGTTAAAAAAAAATTCATCCTTAACTGCAGCTGTTATTTCAGCTATAGTTACCAAAAGAAGAAAAAAAAAGAATATAGATACACAACTCTAATGGTAAATCATTTTGGTAAATGATAAACACATTTTGCCTTTGTTCAGACTTTATTTTTAAGGGTTCCTCTAAAGGGAATTCACACCAACAATGTAAGATAGCAATTATTTGTTTTGCAAGGTAATAAATATATGATGAGGTAATATATATAATTTTAGGTAAGGCATATACTTATAAGAATTGATAAACAAAAGTATAATATTGGTATAATTTACAAACAATGTCTTATAAATAATAAAGTGCATTGTAAAACAATTAGCAAAATGATATTTTATCAAATATCCTTTGTCCTAAATCTTTCTACAATTTCATTTCAATTAACAAAACATTTATTAAGTGGTTTCTCTGTTGCGATGACCTAGGAACTAAGCATATAATCCTAGTCCTTAAAATATTGTGATATTAAGATAAATGTGAGTATGCTTCAAGGTAAAGGCAAAGGAGAGGTCAAAATGTTCTAGATGGTGCCTTTTTGAGGATGGGGAAAATGGAAGTTTTAGGAAAAGGTAATAGCGTGTCTGAAGGTAGCTAGGTGGTGCAATGGATAGAGCGCTGGGCCTGGAGTCAGGAAGACTCATCTTTCTGAGTTCAATTCTGGCCTCAAATTCTTACTAGTTGTGTGACCCTAGGAATGTCACATATCCCTGTTTGCCTCAGTTTCCTCATCTGTAAAAGGAGCCAGAGGAGGAAATAGCAAACCACTCTAGTATCTTTGCCAAGAAAATTCCAAATGGGGTCATGAAGAGTCAGAAACATCTGAAAACAACTCAACAATGATAAAAAGAGCAGGTCTGACCATGTCACTCCTCAACTTAATAAATTCCAGTGGCCCTTTTGCCTCTATCAAATACAAAATTGTCTGTTTGGCTTTCAGAGTCCTTCAGAACCTAGTCCCCTCCTAACTTTCAAGTCTTATACCTTACTTTCTGCCATGTAATCTTCAATTCAGTGACACTGGCCTCCTGGCTGTTCCAGCAACAAGACATTACATCTTTCCACTGGGGTCATTCTCTCTGGCTGTCTACTGTGCCTCAATGCTCTCTCCCACTCCTCCACTCTGACTATTGACCTCCCTGATTCCTTTAAGTTCCAGCTAAACTCTTACCTTCTACTAGAAGCCTTTTTTTAACTCCTCTTAATTCCAGTGCTTTCCCTCTATTACTTATTTCCCGTTTTTCCTACATATAGCTTGCTTTGTTTGTATTTATTTGCATTTTGTCTACCTCATTAAAGTATAAACTCCTCCAGGGCAAAGTGTCCTTTGACACTTTTTGTATCCACAGCATTTAGCACAATGCCTGACACATATCAGGTACTCAGTAACATGTTTATTGATTGATTGATTGATTGACTTAGATTCATAGGATTATAACTATTCATGTTAATGGGATTAACCCTAACTCAATGGCAGAATGCAACAGAAGAGAAAGCAGAATCCAACAATATGTTGGCTATAAGAAACACACTTGAAATGTAAAGATCCATGAGAAGTAAGATGAGGTACTGGAATAGAAACTACTACACTTGAGGTGAATCTCAAAAAGCAAGGTGGTAATCATGATCTCAAGCAAGCTAAAGGTGCACATAGACATGTTTAAAATAGATTGACAAGGAAATGGTATTATATTTAAAGGCAGCCTAGAAAATTAAAGAATATCCATAGTTAGCATAGTATAGCATCTAATGCTTAGAGCTGATTGAAGTAGAGGGAGAAATAGACAGGAAAACAGAAAAATCTTTCAAATGGGCAAATCTAGCCAAAAGATAAATAAGAAAGAAGTTGGAGACCCAAATAGAATTTAGAAAAGTAAGACATGTATCTCTGGTGATTATTTAATGCAAATAGCTTTCATGGAAGGTTGAAAAAAATATATACATATACACATACACATACACATACATATACATATACATATACATATACATATATACACACATGTATACTGTTAGTTATTCAGTCAAGTCTGGCTCTTTGCGATGCTTTGGACCATACGGTCCATAGGTTTTTTTTGGTAAAGCTATTTGGAGTGGTTTGCCATTTCCTTCTTCAGTGGATTAAGACAAATATAGCTACTAAATGTCTTAGGCTGGGTTTGATTCCATTAAATAATCACCAGATATTTGATGTTTTACTTTTCTGTGTGTGTATGTTCAGCTTTCCATGGCATATTTACAAAAATTGGCTATACCTAGGGCATAAATATACATAAAAATACAGAAAAGCAGAGATATTAAATGCATCCTTTACTAACCACAACACAATTTATGAATTACTTGAAGAAATATTCACATTTAAATGGAAACTAAATAATAAGAGGAATTTATGATTGAAAGAACAAATCATAGGAATAATAATTTCATCAGAATAGATTACTACAATATTACAATATACACAAACTCATAGGATACATTCAAAATAGAGCTTAAGGGGTATATTTATATCTCTACACATTTTCATAAAAACCCAAGAAATAAATGGGACATACAAGCAAAACATTTAGAAAAACAACAAATAAAGAAGTCAGCAATAAACAGAAAAAAATAGAAAATTAAAAAATAAAAGAATAAAATTTAAAAATTAAAAATAGAAAACCAATTGAATTAAAAATAAAACTAGGTATATCTCTTCCATATCATGAGGGGCTAGGGGTATGTAGCCTGTTCCTCCATGATCTGGAAAATTCTCATGAATTTTTTGACCCACCCTTCATACTAAAGAAGTGTTTATTATTACAGTATTAAAAACAAAATATGTTGATATTATACAATACTAAAAATAAATAAAGCTAAGTGTTTAATAATTAGATAATTTGATTTTTTAAAGAGAAGAAAATTTTATAACCAATGCCCAAAATACAAAGAAACTAATTAGAAATTGTTTGTTGAATTAGAATCGATACTTTAAAGAAAACAGATGGATATTCATAAAAATGTAAAATCAAGTCTACAGAACAAGAAATAATTTTTAAAAAAAATCTCAGACACAGA
Source organism: Petaurus breviceps papuanus (assembly GCF_028583685.1). NCBI lineage: Eukaryota > Metazoa > Chordata > Mammalia > Diprotodontia > Petauridae > Petaurus > Petaurus breviceps. The sequence continues at coordinate 6,203,221 of NW_027187315.1, forward strand.
TACAGAACAAGTCAGAAATTATCTATCAAAGCAGGAATAATATAGGAACAGATTCGAATCAATTACAAGTGAATTGTATCAAATATTCAAAGAATAATTAATTTTAATGCTACATAAATTGTTTGGAAAAATAAAGTATGCTACCTAAAGTTTTTTAATGAAATAAATCTTATCTTGATACTTGAAATTGGGGGCGATAAATCCAGTCGAGTAAACAAGTATTTATTAAATATATGCCAGACAATGCACTAAGTGCTAGGGATACAAAAAGAAACAAAAAGAAGGAGAGCCCTTGGGAAGCTTATATTCCATTGGAGGAAAAAAACAAAATTGGGACACTAATTCATTGTTGGTGGAATTCTGAAATCATTCAACCATTTTGGAAAGCAATCTGGAATTATGCCCAAAGAGTTATTAACCTACCTATACCCTTTGACCCAGCAATACCACTACTTGGTCTATTTCCAAAGATGATTAGGGAAAAAGGAAAAGAACATATATGTTCTAGAATATTTATAGTGACTTTCTTTGTGGTAGCAAAGAACTGGAAATTGCAGGGATGTCCATCAATTGGGGAATGGCTGAACAAGTTGTGGTATATAATAGTGGTGGAATACTACTGTGCTATAAGAAATTATAAGCTCAATGATTTTAGAAAAACATGGAAAGAATTGCCCAAAATATTGAAGAGCAAAATGAGCAAACCAAGAGACCATTGCATACAGTAACAGAAATATTGTTTTAAGAACAACTTCGAGCAAATAAGTTATTTTGTCTATTTGTACCCAAATTAACTATAAAGGACATGTCTTTATCCAGAGAAAGAACTGATAGAAGTATATGTAGAATAATTTTACATATATATATATATATATATACACACACACACACCTATTTATGTCTAATGATAGCCATCTCTAGGGTAGGGGAGGAAGTAAAAAAGAAACATATAATGATTTTGGTGCATATTTGAAGGGAATAGCCAGTAATGTGCATAGTAGATTTGCAGTTTCATGTACATTCATCCTTTTTATTGTACCATATTATGGAAATATTCGTTTTATTCCATAAATTAAAAATAAAAATGTATATATGGTGTATAAACTATATCAAACTGCTTGCCATTTTCAGAAGAGGGAGAAAAATTTGGAACTCAAAATCTTGTAAAAATGGATGCTAAAAATTTTCTTGACATGTAACTGGGGAAAAAATAAAATACTATTAAAAAGAATATGTGAGAGGAAGGGGCTTGGTGAAAAAAGAATTCTGGACAGTAAGGATCAGGGCCTGGAATTGAACATGGCAGACCTGGGGACCCTTCCCTAAAATGAATACTTTGGAAGGAAATGACCAATTAGGGGAGGAGGCCAAGGGAGGAAGGATCTTCCAGCATAAGAAACTGTTGGATTATGGTAGCAAAAGTTGTTTTCAATGTGAAAAGTGAGGAATAGTGAGTTCTAGAGAGTCTAGAGTGGGCCTCAAAAAAGAATGAAGGAATGAAAAATCACAGCAAGAAAGCTATGGAAAAATAGCATTAACGAGCATTGCTGCAAAAATATTGAATAAAATATCAGCAAAGATACAACATATTCCAAATATTATCTAATATGATCAGTTTAGATTTGTACCAAAATATAGGAATGGTTCAACATCAGCAACACTATGATATAATAGATCAGAATAATACCAACAAAAGAGTTGTTTATCATCTCTTCATGTCTTGAGATGTTTATGACTGTTAATCATTGTTAAATGTAACAGGGGCAGCTGGGTGGCACAGTGGATAGAGAACCAGCCCTGGCTGGACTCAGGAGGACCTGAGTTCAAATCCACACTTAGACACTTACTAACTGTGTGACCCTGGACAAGGCACTTAACACTGATTGCCTTAAAAAAAAAGCTTATTACAATTGTTTGGGTAATTATAAAATGAAAACTATAAAAACTAGAACCAGAAGAGACCTTGCAAAGCTATCTCAGAGGGGCGGCTAGGTGGCACAGTGAATAGAGCACTGGCCTTGGAGTCAGGAGGACCTGAGTTCAAATCTGGCCTCAAACACTTAACACTTACTAGTTGTGTGACCTTGGGCAAATCACTTAACCCCATTTGCCCTCCAAAAAAAGAAAAAAAAAACAACAAACTATCTCAGAAGTCTAATACTCTCATTTTGTGGATGAAGAAACATGTCCACAGAGATTAAGGGTCTTGTCCAAAATCACAAAACTATTCATTAGAGCAGACAGAATTTGAACTTGAGCTATTCTACTTTAAATCCAGAAATCCACTGCCTCACACAGGTAAGGGAATGAAAATTTAGCTAGAGTTGTGGCTTTGTGAAGTGAAAGAACATACCAGATTGGAGAGAAAGAATCTATAAAATCCGAGCACTGGGATTAGATATTTGAGATTAGGAGAATAAAAATTGATGATATCTCTGAGGTGACCGGTGATTGACCTTGGTGATTGATTGTAAGCATGATAATGTCCTCTTAGATAGAGAAGTTTCCTCCACCTCCTCACTCCAGATCGACCCAATTAAGTACCTTCATTGTTCTTGTGTTGTGAAAGTAAATGATACAAGTAATAAAATGTGACAAAAACTATGGGTCACAAAGCTGTCTTTCTGTTGTCAAAGAGTCAGCCCCTGGCTGACTTTTGGTTCTGATAAAGACCCAAGACTCCTTTTTCCTCTGGCAGTAAGAATCTTCTTTAAGAGAGTTTTTCATAGTAAGAAGCTGGAATATTTCCAAAGAGTAAAAAGCTTTCTTCAGACAAGACACTCACTAGGAATAGGCTCCAAACATAATTGGAGGTCTCTAGTAGAAATAGCTATGTAGTTCTTCCTTAAGCTCCCCTTGAGAAAGAGATCATTAGGGTTTTGCAGAAAATTAAAATAATAATTAAAAGGATAGATTCCTTACTCTCCACTGTAAGATATTTGTTCTAATAATTTATATTATTATTTAGCTGTTTTCTTCTGTGTCCAACTCTTCATGACCCCTCTTGGAGTTTTCTTGGTAAAGATACTGGAGTGGTTTACCACTTCTTTCTCCAACTCATCCTACAGATGAGAAAACCAAGACAAGTAGGCTTACGTGATTTGTTCAGGGTCATACAGCTAGTAATTGTCTGAGGTTAGATTTGAACTCAGGTCTTCCTGATTCCAGACCCAGCACTCTATCCACTGTGTCATCTAGATATTATTTAATACTCATAGGTTCCCTTTCAACCAGTGCAGATCACAAACCCTCCATACTCTTCCATTCTGTGAGATTCTTGTCTATGTTTTATCATAAATGATCTGTATGATATTGCCCATATGACTTATGTATGATAAAGAATCCCCATAGATTCTGGATAGAACTGGGCCAACTATACCCTGGGGGCAAACATTACAATTCCTGGCTTATGTTCTATGCGTACATGGGTAAACCACCACCACCACCATCAGCATCATCTTCATCCTTTGTTTTGTTTTCATTCCTATTTTCTATTCCATTGACTATGCTTTTTTCCATCATAGGATCATAGATTTAGAGCTGGGACCAAGTGTCCCTAAGGATAACTAGTCTAACCTTTTTATTGTACAGATAAGGAAACTGAGGCCCAGAGACATTAAGTGATTTCCCCAGGGTCACAGCATAGTAAATAGCAGAACCTAGATTCAAATCCAGGTTCAGCAACTGTTAATCCAGAGTTCTTTTCACTGCACAACAGCTTTTGGGTCCTAAATATGGAATGAACTTCTCTTGGATATAAAGCTGACTTTATAGAAGTAGGATTAGTAAAGATAAAAAAGAAGGTACAAGAATAGTCAAACTGGCCCTGGGGTTAGTGCATATTCAATTTCTAAATTAAAACAAATTTTTATTAAACCATTATCATAAAAAGCATTGGTTCTATGTATCTGTTTCTGGATTCCACTATGGTCTCCTAGATTAAGTGATTTAGACATGGTTCTAACCCATTAGCCAAGGAGTAGTGAAACAGAGATAGATTTAGAATGCACATTGAAGACAACAAATAAATATTTATAATAAGTAAAATCAGGGGTTAATGCACTAAAGGAAATGGTGAATGAAAGAGAAGGTTGTCTGTGGGTATTGTGTAACCTGGAGAAATGACTACCACATTTAAAAAAAATCAAATGCAAAAATGTTTATTGATTGTTTATTGGTTACAGTTAAAAAAATTCAGAAATGATGAGCTGTGCTCAGTTGTAGTTGGGACAGGATGTCAGCATTTTTAATAATATAATTACCCCTTAGCTTTCCAGTAGGCCTACTTAAAAAAGATTCCTCCTAGTTTTGAGGGTGTGAATGGGAGAACATAGTTAAGTTTTGAATAGCTTTTTGGAAAGGACACAGTACCTGTACAAGCAGTCATCAGTCCTATATAAAGATATAGCCAACCAGCTGAGAGATGGAACCCCATAAGGAACCCCAGTTGTGAGAGAATTGAAAACCAAGGCAGGTCCCTGAAATTTTACAATTGCTTTGAAGATACTGTTCACATATTTTGCTTTTTCAATTCGATGTTTAAGAGGCCAACCAGAATTGTGTCATATTGATTTTGTTATGATTCTTTGGTGGGTTGTAAATCATTAGAGGAGCCATGTGAAAGCACTATGATTGATTCTTTTGAGGAATTCTCAGAAATTTCTGGAATTGAGGATACAGACAAAAGCACCATTTGCACTCCAGTTGATTTGCTAAGTACAGGAAGGGGTGCTATGTGAGTTAAAAACGATTTCCTCCATCACTCCAAACTCTGACCTACAAACTGTACCTTTCTCTACCAGGATCTTCCAGTGAGTTGCCATAGCAGAGCTTGGATCTCAGGTTCACCTGCTGACATTCCATAGAAATGACTTGCACATGGCAAATGGGACACATGAATTGACCTAGAGGAGTCTATGACTTTGTTGGGTTTTGTTTTGCTTTGTGTCTTTTCTTGAGCATAGGTGGTCAAACCATCCTATGCAGCATTTCCTGAACTCATCAACTGTGGCAGGATAATCAGGGACAGTGGCCCTCTTGGTCAGAGTCAGACCCTAGAAGAAGCAGCATCCATGGCAATCCTGGAGGTAGTGGCAACCCATGCTCAAGGCCATCCTCTTTACCATTTGGCCCTGGCAGAGTAGGCAGCAAATATAGACATGAACTTTAGTGGCACAGACTGCAGTGGCCATACATGTGGGCACCAGGGGCAATAGAGAGCCAACTGGTCTCCAGTACAACTGATCTAGTATCATAAGAATGAGCAGTAACATATGTGGAATAGCAAAAGGCAAGCCTATATAGACCATTCCTCACTGTAATCAAGAACTGATTGACCCCTTCATACTCCTGTTAGTATAATACCCAGTGAACATTGTGTAATTTCCTGCTCAGATAGGACTTGAAGGACAAAAGAGTTTTGATTTCTGGCAGCAAGGGGGAGATTGAAAATCTCTAGCCAGCCTCCATAGAGGAAGGGCCCTCAGAAGCCTCTTATGAAGTGAAGATGTTATATCCTGCTTTCATACAGCTCCCAGGGAGGAGGAAGACCTTACTGGTAGGCCAGGGAACACTAATGTGGGTGGTGATACAAGATGATTCTCCCTGACCTGTGATGAGAATCAGTAACTATGAAGAAAGGGTCATCGTTTTTGCTGCAGACATGATGTTCCTGCTCCTTCTCTAACTTTTTTTTACAGATTCACTGTGAACTGCATTACTGTGATGCTCCCATCACAGGGAACTAGCTAATTCTTTCCTCCCTTCCTCACTTCCTTCCTTCCTCTCTCTCTCCTTCCCCTCCTTCTTCCTTCTCTCTCATACATCCTTTTATCCTCCCTTTTCTCCTTCTAGTGTACCCATTGTTCCTTCCTTCCTTCCCTCCTTCCTTCCCTCCCTCTCTCCCTCCTTCCTTCCTTCCTTCCTTTCTTCCTTCCTTCCTTCCTTCCTTCCTTCCTTCCTTCCTTCCTTCCTTCCTTCCCTCCCTCTCTCCCTCCTTCCTTCCTTCCTTCCTTTCTTCCTTCCTTCCTTCCTTCCTTCCTTCCTTCCTTCCTTCCTTCCTTCCTTCCTTCCTATCTGCATTTATCCCTCTATCTATCCCTCTAGCATTTTGATCACTTTCTATATGTAGCACTGTAAATTAGTAAAGGCTTATTACTATGGTCTCCTAGACTAAATTTTAATTTCTGAGACTAGGGACTGTGTTTTCTTTATCTTCCCCCATAGTGCTTAGCCTATTAGCACCAGACTATAGAAATTCTTTTTTTATGAAGTAACCAAGGTTTCTGTATTCAAGTTCCTCACTAGGGAGGAGCTGGGTAGAATTGCTCTTAAAATTAGGAATAATTGGATGCTGAGCATATTGTATATAGACTGTCTGCATGAAAGATCCCCAAGTTACTCTCCCCATTTACAAAATTGAGGATTAAACAGGGGACTGAGTTTTTAAACCTCTTGAGTTCTAATTCCCAAGTCAGCCAGCAGCTAGAATGTGCTCCTGGGCATGTCACTGGAATTCTGTTTCTTTTCTTGAAAAATAGCACTCTTGTTCATTTACTATTTCTCTGGCTATTCAGAGGAACTGATATCTTTACGACCCATGGAGACAATGCATGCTGTAGAATATCTAAATAAAGAGATTCAGGGGTAGATAGTTGGTAGGCAAAACACTCCATCTAGTCTAATTTATTTCCCTTCTATCTGATTTGAGAGGAAAGGAGGAGCTGTTCTTTTTTGTAGGGACAATATTTTTTACTGCTCAGTTTCACCCATTTTCATCTGGAGCCTGCTTAACATAAATTTTTCTTTTCAGATTTAAACCTTTCCTCCAATGAAATTTACTAAGGTGAAATTAAATGAAATGAGACGAAATGAAATGAGTTGGAAAATGTGCAAGGTAAATATTTACGGGGGAATAATTACTGTAACTTCCTACTCTTAAAAGTTTGAGAACAGCATGTTCTCGCATTCCAGAAGGATTGGTTGACCCTACAGACTTTTCTCTAAAAATAAAATCGAAACAATCCACGATAACATATGTTTCCAATTTATCTTCCAGTTCTCATCTTCCTTTGTTTCTGTTATTCTTACCTGTGCAGTCCACCTTCAACTCCTATTGAAATCTTCTTCTAGTTCAGTTCAGTTACTTCTTGCCTCATGCTAATTCCCCCATTCCCCATCTTCGTGCCCTGCTCTTTATGCTAAAAAAAAATCTCTAAATGCTCACCTTTTCTTCTTATGAGCATTCTTCATCTTAACTATCTAACGGTACCTTTAGGCTTCTATTACATCTAAGCTTCAATATAATACATTTGTCACTTAAATTCTTTCACAACCTGACCTTTTCCTGTTTTTCTATTCCTTTATACTTTAATATATGATCCAGCAATACCGGTTAATTTGCTGTTCTTCCCACGTGACACTCTTGACTTCATGCATTTTCATTAGCTGTCCTCCCTTACCTAAAATACTCTCTCTCCTTCTCTCTGGCTAGTGACTTTTCTGGATTCTTTCAAGATTCAGGTCAAATCCCATTTTCTGTAAGAGTCCTTTCCTTATCCTCTCCTCTTCCTTCTGCCTCCCCTAGCTAGTGATTTCCCTTTGAGATTATCTCCAATTTACCTGTATACTTTGTACGTAATTATTTGTATGTTGTTTCCCCAATTGGAATGTGCTCTTTGAGGGCAGGGCCCATATTTCTGTACTGTTTTGTATAACCATTGCTTAGTTTAGTACATGACACATAGTGCTTATTAAATGCTTCTTGATTTCGCACTAACCATGTCCACCAGTGACCATTTTTAATACAATCTTCCCTTCTTTTTCTTCCTTATGACTCTGGGAGATGAAGAGGTATTCCTTCCTCACAAGTGCCACTTACAAATAATTCTTCTACTATCATTGCTCTACTTCTCACTTGATGTTCAATCTAATTTTTTTATGCCATTTCCTCTGCATTTTTGTCATTGTCATTTACTTTTTTCCAGAGAGCAACTCTACTTTTCTTAATGATATCTATATCTGGCTCGTATCGTCCTTTTGTATGAAAATGCTTTGTTTGACATTCAAAGCCCTTCATAATCTACCCTCCTCCTAACTTTCCAATCTTATTTCTTACTCCCTGACATGTACTCATTTATGCAGTGACACTAACTAGCTTGCTGACTGTTGTAAGAAGATTGTCCACCTCTCAGCTGGGAGGATTCCCTTTGGCTGTCCTCAGTGCTTGGAATGCTCTCCCTCCTCTTCTCCATCTGGCTTCCTTTAAGTCCCAATTAAAATCTCACCTTCTACAGGAAGCCTTGCCTAACTCCTCTTAATTCCAGTGCTTTTCCTCTGTAAATTATTTCCTGTTTATCCTGCATATAGCTTGCTTTGTATGTATTTGTTTTCATGCTATCTCCCCCATTAGACTGTAAGCTCCTTGAGGGCAAGGGTTTTCTTTTACTTCTTTTTGTATTTCCGATATTTAGCATAGTGCCTGGTACATAGTAAGTGTTTCAGATTTTGACTGATCAATGGATTTCACCCTATGTATCTTTTCTTTCAGTTGTTCCAAAACATGAAGGAGCACCAATCACTTCACAGTCCTCTATGTAAAACTGATCATCACAGCAGTTTCATTAGGACTAGCTTGTTACCCAACATCACCATATCTATTTCTTAATTTTAAAAGATAAGTTTATTACATGGGATAGAGTGCTAGACCAATGAGAAGTAATGTTGTTCAATGTTTTAAGATTCTTTCTAACCTTTGACATCTACCATAGTGGTCTCAGGGAATTCGCAATCTGCTACAAATTAATAATAATAATAATACTTAGTACTGTGTAATCTCAATTGATTCTCATAATATCTCTGTGGAGAAAGTCCAATTATTACACCCATTTTATAGATAAGATAAATGAGACTGAGACAAATGTCTGAAGCAGGATCTAAAGTCTTCCTAACTTCAAGTCCTGCTTTCTATCCACTGTGTCACCTAGCTGTTTATATGCCACTCTTACTAGTATTGTTGTACTTGATTGGTTCCTGCTACCCCTTCCCTTAAAGAATAGGTCATGGGTTGGGTTTTGAGGGAATTCTCATTAACAGTGTCATTGTTATCTTGTTCTCATCTTTTTTGATGGGATTTAGATGGAAATTTTCTGAGAATAATGTCACTATCTTTTACTCTGTCTTATTTAATGTATAGGTAGATAAAATGAAAGCTTATTGTAATTAAATAAAAATGTTGGAATGTGTGCTCATCCTCTGTAGACTTAATGAAAGCATGTTCAGGACAACTCATGTAGCAGAAAGGCGACAGAGACAACATCTACACCAGCCTATTCTTACATAGTTTTAATTTCTTCTGTAAGGATTTCACATTTTTGAAGTTCTTTATTCTATGGAGTTTGGAGATTGTGAGCATTTGGCATCTATCAAATTTGTTCTTAAATTTTTTATGAACCAGTGCTTTAAGTGTTTTTTATTAAAAAAATTATAATAATTCTCTGGTTGTCCATACAATTTATTTGTTGAATTCCTAAGGGTATTTTTTGTAGGATGGGGATTTTCTGTCTCTTGTTTATAAATGATGGTGAGTTTCCATAAGCAATTCTACTATAATTACTATATTATATAATTAATTCTAATTACTCGATTGTATTTTTCTAAATATCTGATAGATACAAAATTCTTTTAGCCTGAATGATATATTGCACAGTTTTTTGAGGAATTTTTATTGAAGGATCTACATCAATTAGTAAGTCTTCTTGTTGTTGCAGCTTATACTTTGTTCTTAAAGACCAGTTACATCGTGAGGGTGATGTCTTGACTTGTGCATGAATTGGATTTAAGTGAGGCAGAGATGCACAGTTGTCAGCCTATCTCTCTCTTCCAGAGTCATTGAAGTCCAGTAGCAAGACATGTTAAGACAAATTGATAAGTCTGGGTTCCTTAAAGATAGCCTTTCTATAAGTTCTGGTGGCAATGAAGTGATTGTCAATCACTCTCACAAATGCCTAGAGTCAAGAAGACTCATCTTCCTCAAATCCAGCCTCAGTCACTTACTAGCTATATGACCTTAGGCAACTTACTTAACCCCATTTATAGAGTTCCTCATCTGTAAAAATGTGCTAGAGAAGGAAGTAGAAAACTACTCTAGGATCTTTGATGAGAAAACCATGTGGTCACGAAGAGTCAGTTATGACTGAAATGATTCAACCACAAAAAAATCATAAATGCCTCTGTTTCTTTAAAACAAATCCCCATGACCCAGCCATTCTAATGGGCTTTATTGTTGACGTATTGGAGATCACCAACAGAGATCTTTTTGATTTCACTCTTAGATATTAGCTGTTTCACAGGTTCTGTCTGGAAATGAGTTACTTTCTGATACATTTGGTGAATACAGAGGCCTATATCAGTTCTCAGTCTTTACTCTTGCTTAGTCAAGTGAGGTTTCTTTATTTCCAAATTATTTCTCCAAATTCTAGTCTATTATGTGCTCTAAGAACAACTATCAATCTTCTTCCTTCTTTTAGCAAGGAAGTGTTCATCTTTATGTGACTATAAGCTAGTATTAAAACGGTTTGACTAACATAGTCCAGACCACAAGATGCAAGTATACTAAGGTTCAAATGACCCAGAGGCTAGATGTTGCTTCCATCCCCAGACACTTGCTTGCTGTGGCACAGAGTCAAGTTTCCTGGGTCCCTGCCCCTAATTTCTTTTTCCTAATTAGACAACTAAGAAAATTTCAGTGCCCCAGACTATCCCACTTCCTTTTCCCTATGACAACAGGGCAATCTCCTCTTAATGCCATATTTGTTCTTTGTCTATATGACTTTGAGCCCTAAGTGGCTTGGGACCAGGGATTGGAGTGTGCAGGTTAACCAATGTCTAGTTGATAGCCTTTGGAACTGGGGTAGCTGGAGTGTGGGATACCCTCTTAAATTGCTCTTCATTGGTATCTGTTCCCTTCTTATTGTTGCCATCCCTATGTGGTATCATCCCTCTCTAGGAACAGTTCCCTCTTCTTTTGCCCAGCACTTCCCTGTGGAGAAGAACTCTATGTTTTGTTAACATAGTGTGTGGGACTTCTCGTGCACCTTCTAGAACTATTGTTATCCATTTGACTGGGACAAAGATATGTACATTCATGGATACATGGATACATTCATACATACACATGCATGTATATAAAATTTTAAATGTGTTCTAAATGTTCTGAATGTTTTCTTCTTGTTTAGTTCTAATTTCAGATGACAATAAATTTCAAAATACGTAGTCTCATCCTGTTGATAGCTTTATGACTTCCTGCCAAGAGAAGACCAAGGTATTTCAAATTATTGCCTTCATCTATTGGTTCATTTTGGTCTCCAGATTTCTACTTTTCCTTAGGATGTATTCAGAATTTTATGCCAATTTTATCTTGATGACACTGATATTACTGGAGAAAATAGCTTCCCTCCTCCTGGCCCCAAGTGAGGCCACATAACTTGATGTCATGAATACAAATCAAGTGGTTGGTTAATATATCACTTTGGTACAACTCTCTCTTTGACTTGAAAGTCCTATTAATTTTTCCTCAGGAGTGGCAATAATCTTTATAATGTTAGGTAGAATTACTCATTTTAAATTGTTTTTCTGGAAGATACCATATTTGATGTCAATTGTTTTCAGCATTATTGTATTGATGGCATGTTTTAAATAGAGAATAGTTTTCCATGTGAACATCAGATATCTTAATGTTCTTATTATGCTTGGAACTTGGAATGTGTGTATGTATATGTATATAGAGAGATGTATGTATACACATATATACATGTATATGCATACATACAGGCACACAGACACACACATATATGTATATATGTATACACACTGTAATGGGAATGCAAATTTGGAAGATCTTCCCTGCCCCTAGGCTGGAGTGCACCTGGAGCCTGGGGTGGGAGGCTTGTTTTTCAGTTGATACTTTTTGATTGGCCAGTGGGTCCAAAAGGTTGTTACATTCTCTGAGCCAGGAGAAGGCTATAGAAGCCCTGATGTGTAGCTTTGTTTTGGGGGCTCACTTTGGGAAGTGTTCTGTGATTTGATCTGTATTCTGGGAAGCCGTTGTCCAGGGCCCCCCCAGCTTTGAAAAACCCAGATGTGGAAACCCAGATGTTGGCTGGGTATGGATGTAATGGTTGGACAGTTTGGAAATCTGTCTACTTGATCTGTTTCTGTCTTGATAATTCTGCCTGTATACTTTGAAGTTCGGGGTGCTGGCCTTTTCCCCTGAACAAGGTAAACGATCTATGTCTGACTGATTAAAGTAAGCTTGTTAACCCATTTTGAGTTGCTTTCCTTTAACAAAGCAGATCCAAGAATCTGTATGGGCAGCAAACACTAAGGACGTGCTTGGGGTGCTTGCTGCCACACACACATACATACATATATACACACACTGTAGTGGCAACCACTCTGGCATAGCAAGGATGACTGCTAGCACAGGTTCTTAGATCTGCTTTACTAGGAAAAATAGCTGTTCAAGGGGTCAACAATCTTTTAAAAATTACATTTGCTAGTTCAGGGAAAAAGTCAGCACCCTGAACTTCAGAGAAAATACAAGCAGAGAAATAAAGACCAACAGACAGGTCTCTGACTGCCTGAATCAACTATATACTTTACATATATCCCTGGATCGAGACAGCCTTTACATCTGAGCAGTTGGGGAGCTCTGAACATTTGGTCACTCAGAATATCGACCAGGGAATCACAAGATCCTTCTCATAAATGAGCCCCCAAAGCAAAATACCAACTCAGAGTATATATACACTTCTCAGAGCCAGAAGGCATCACAACCCTAGTGACAGTGCCTAATTCAAAGTTAGCAAAAGATGTGAAAGCCTTCCTACAAGCAAGCCTCCCCTAAGCAAGCTTCCCTCAATGGGCTCCATGTGAAGCCTATTAATGCACAGGGGAGATCTTTATATCCCATTAACATTACTTACACACACATATGCAAGTATGTATATATGTATACACACCTACATACATATTTGCAGATCAGGAAGACAGAACAAGAACTGAATCAAAGGCTTTGTAATATCGGTAAAAGTAACAGAAGTTGTTCCCCAAATGATATAAATGTTTTGACACACCACTCTTATCCTTTTATACACATATACACGTATATATCTATATAGATAGATAGATACACACATACATATGTACATATACATATATAAGTATTCATATACATGTATATATTTGTGTGCATCTATCTATCTATCTATCTATCTATCTATCTATCTATCTATCTATCTATCTATCTATCTATAAATGGTTACAGGTTTTTTGAGTGATACAAGCTATGAATGCTTTATAAAAACCATAAAAATAAAAAATTGCTCTATATTTATAGGAGTCATTGGTGTTCTCATCTTTTGTTAATAAATATGGTGTGCTTTTTGTTAAGAAAGATGAGATCAGACTTACATTAGAGAGGAAAATGGTTGTTTTCTTGGTTTGTGAGTAATTCTTGAATCACTGAGAAGCATTTGAAATAATAATTATGGATCTTAACTGGCTCCATCACTTTCCAGTTTTGGAGAGAAATTAGAGTTTACATAACCTTCCTTGAGTCAACCATTCTATCATCTATTATATTGACAATTTGTAAATGTTTTGTGTTTGATTCAAATTGCTCTTTCATTTTGTTGGATTGCTTTTGTCAATATAGAATACCAGAAATTTTACATAGACTCTTTTTAAAAATGAATTTATTTTAAACTTAAATATAAAAACTCACATATAAAGTGAGAAAAGAAATATACTATAAACTTAAATATTAAAAGCTAAATACAAAATAAGAGAAGAAAAAAATGGCCATATACACAGCAGAACATGAGAAGATTCAAAATTCACAGCAATAAATTTTCATTTCAAGAAAACCTATTTAGTAAATACTACACATTGTGTTCAGATCTGTCCACCTTTTCTTTACTTCCTTGTAAGTTTTATTTTGTTCTCTGCTGTGTACTTTTTACTTTGTTCTTTTTTTCCCTTTTCCTCTGCCCACTCCCAATAAGGTACAAGTAAACACACACACACATATATGCATGTATGTCTATACACATCTCTATGTGTCTGTATATTTACACATGCATATGGACACACACATATTTACATACATATATGCATACAAATATATAAACACAAAGATATATACAGAATATACTTGCACACACACATATATACTTAGGTATCTATAATTTTTTATATATATATATACATATACATTCATATGCTTCTATGTAAGACCATACTATAGTTACTTGTCCTTTGTTTCTCTGAGGGTGGATAACCTTTTCCTTCATAAGTCTGAGTCTTTTCATAGTTTGCTAAGTCCACCAACTCATCATTTCCTACACCACAGCAATATTTCATCCTTATACTGTCTAGTTATTTTAAACAGTCTAAAACAATATTGATCATATGACTGACACATAGTGTAGTTTCCCTATTTTTCTTTTATTATTAAATCTATTTTAGCTTTAACTTTTTCTGAGACCATGATTACTACTTATGATATTTTTCACCAATAAATTCTACTCCTGGTCTTTATTTTATGTTTGTATGTATCTTTTATTTCTTATCCCTCCTGACCCCTCCCCTTTATTTCTACATGCTACTTTGACTTCCTATTACTTAACCTACCCCCTCCAAAAATCCCTCCCTTGTCCTCCCATTTCTGTTGATCTAACTGCCCTTTTATAATCCTCCCCCAACCTACTCTCTCACGTTTCCCTCTAAAAATCCTCCACTTACCCTCTCCCCGCTCCCTATCTTTTTAGCTATTTATTTCTTTCAGGATTTAGAAGATTTTTATACCTTTCTACATATACATGTATTGTTCCCTCTTAAACCCAATCCTGATGAAAGTAGATTTCCAGAAATATTAGCGCTCCTCCCCCATTTAATTCCATTGTGTCAGTTCTTCCTCTTGCAACTCATTCGTATAAGATAATTACTCTTTTTACCTTTCCTAAATGTTTTTACTTTTATAAATCATATCATACTCAGGTCTACCCAATTTTTCTTATGAACTGCCTAATTACTAATAACAATCTTATACATACATTTTACATTTCCTCATATAAAAGGTAAACAGTCTGTCCTTAGTGAGTCCCTTGGAATTAGTCTTTGATATGTACATCATATTTCTCTTGGATTTTATATGTCAAGTCTTCTATTAAGTTCAGTTTTTTTTAACAAAATTCTGAAAGTCTGACAATTCATTAAATGTCCTTCCTGCTTCCTCTCCCCACCCCCATTAAGGATTTTGCTTAACTTTGTGGGTATGATATTTTTGGCCACAACCCCAGTTTTTTTTTCTGTTCAATATATTGTGTTTCAAGATCTGCTGTCTTTTAGTGTTGGCACTAGGTCTTGTGTGATTCTAATTGTGGCATTGCCATATTAGAATTGTTTTTTTCATGTTGCTCATAATAGTTTATCCTTAAACTTGGGTTTTGGAATTTAACTATGATAGTCCTATAGGTTTTCCTTGTAGAATCACTTTCAGGTGCTGCTCAGTGAATTTTTTCTATTTATACCTTCCCCTCTTTCCCTCTTTCTAATGCTTCAGGACAATTTTATTTAATTAGTTCTTGTATTGTTGTTATCAAGTTTCTTTTTCTGGGGAGTCAAGATGGCAGTGTAGAAGCAGGACCTCCCCACTGCTCCGGCTTTCACCTTCCCCAATCCATGTAAAAAGGGGACTCTAAATAAACATTGAAGCTACAAGACCCACAAAATGACACAGAGAAGCTAACGTCCCTCAGAGGACAGCCCAGGAGGCCAGCAGCAAGCAGCCAACACAGCACTCTGGGAGCTGAGCCCAGCCACTTGAGAGCTGAGGTTTTAGCCACAGGGCAGGCCTGACCAGCTGCCAGGCAGAGGGACTCCAGATTACCAGCAGCTGTGGCTGTTTCCAGATTTATCAACACATAGATGTGAAGGACAAAGTGAGAGGTCAGTGCAGTGTGGACTTTTGGACCTGTAGTTGGGAGTGCTTTGCCTTTTGCCCCCAGGGCGAGAAGCCACTGAGATGCCCAGCACAGCCAGCACCACGTGGCACCTTCAGCTCCTGGGCTACAGAGTGTAGGGGGACCAAAGTGACCAGTCTGAGGTGTAATTGCTCTTGCTTTAACCTGCTTGGATCTGGATTGCAGTCTAGGGAGGAGGTCCTGAGATGCATGACCAGCTTGCCAGAGTGTGTGGAGACCTCAGAGAAGGCACCCAACTAATACCTCTGGCAGTTGAGAAGACCCCAGTGTTTGGGACGAAAGCTCCCCTGTCTGGTGGCAGAGTCCTACTGTGGCAACAAGCCTAGGGGTCAAGTGACTGAGGAGCGACATGACCAGAGAAAGGAAGCAAAACAAACAGAAGACTCCAACATTAGACTCCTATTTTGGGGACAAAAAGGAGCAAAGCACCGAAGAGGAGGAAGACAATGAAGTCAGAACTCCTGCACCAAAAGCTTCACAGGAAAATACGAGCTGGTTACAGGACATAGAGGACCTTAAGAAGCAGATAAGAAAAGTGGAGGAAAAATTGGGAAGAGAAATGAGAATGATGCAAGAAAATTATGAAATAAGAGTCAACAGACTGACCGAGGAAAATAACACCTTATAAAACAGACTAACTCAAATGGCAAAAGAGTCTCAAAAAGGCAATGAGGAGAAGAATGCCTTAAAAAGCCAAATTTGTCAGATGGAAAAAGAATCTCAAAAGCTGAATGAAGAGAATCATTGCTTCAGAATTAGATTGGAGCAAATGGAAGCTAATGATTTTATGAGAAATTAAGATGCTGTAAAGAGATCCAAACAAATGAAAGAATAGAAGGCAATGTGAAATATCTCATGGGAAAAACCACTCACCCAGAAAATAGATCCAGGAGAGATAATTTAAAAATTATAGGACTACCTGAAAGCCATGATAAAAGTAAGAACCTAGAAATCATCCTCCAGAAAACTACCCTGATATTTTAGAACCAGAGGGCAAAATAGAGGTTGAAAGAATCCACCGATCACCTCCTGAAAAAGATCCCAAAAAGAAAACTCCTAAGAATATTATAGCCAGGTTCTGAAATTCCCAGATTAAGGAGAGACTATTACAAGCAGTCTGGAAGAAACAATTTGAATATTGTGAAAACACAATCAGGATAACCCAGGATCTGGCAGCTTCTACACTGAGGGATCAAAGGGCTTGGAATAAGATATTCGGGAGGGCAAAGGAGCTGGGATTAAAACCAAGTCACCTACCCAGTAAAACTGAGTATCATTTTTCAGAGGAAAATATGGTCATTCAGTGGAATAGAGGATTTTCAAGCATTCTTGCTGAAAAAACCAGAGTTGAATAGAAAATTTGACATTCAGATACAAGAAGCAAGAGAAGCATGAGAAAGTAAACAGGGAAAAGAAATCATAAGGAACTTATCAAAGTTGAACTATTAACATTCCAACATGGAAAAACAATAATTCTAACTTATGAAACTTTTCTCAGTATGAAAATAGTTGAAGGGAATAGAAATGCATACACACACACATATATATGTCTATATATGAGGGTATATGGGCATATGAATACATATGTGAATGTGTGTATATAGGTATACATAGATAGAGGGCACAGGACCAATTTAACAGGAAGGGATGATACTTAAAAGATTAAATTAAGAGGTGAGAGAGGAATATAATGAGAGGAGATGGGGAGAGACAGAATGGGGTAAGCTATCTCATATAGAAGAGGCAAGGGAAAATGTTTACAATGGAGGGGAATAATAGGAAGGCAAAAAGGAATGGATCAGCCTTATTCCCATTAAATTTGGCTGGGGGAGGAAATGAAATACACACTAAATAGGGTATCTCACTCTATAGGAGAGTAGGGGGTGAAGGGGATGAGAAGGAAGGCAGGCTGGGGGGGAGTGAAGTTGGAAGCACCCACTTTTGAAAAGGGATGGGATCAAAGTAGAGAACAGAACAAGTGGGAGGTGGGATAGGAAGGAGGGAAATATGGTCAGTCTTTTATAATGTATCTACTATGTTGTTGTTTTGCATTAGCCACGCATGTACAACCTATACGGAACTGCTTATATACTGACAAGGGCGAAAGGGAATGAATCTGGAATTCAATTTTAAAATCAAATGTTTAATATATATATGTATATATATATACACACACATATATATACATACATACATATACACTATTATTAATACTATTTTACATGTAATTGGGAAATAAGATATACAGGCACTGGGGCATAGAGATCCACCATGCCCCACTGGAAAAGTTGAAAGGTGCATGGGAGAAAATATGGGAAAGAGCAGATTGGAGGAGAGGATATCCTGTGGGACTGCTATTTTGGGGTGGTGGGTAGGGTAAAAACGGGGAGAAAATTTGTAACTCAAAATCTGGTGTAAATGAATGATGTAAATCAGAAGTTAATAATGCATTTGAAAAATGAAAATAAATAAAATAATTTTAACTTTCAAAAAAAAAGAAGAGGCAAGGGAAAAGGGTTACAATGGAGGGCAAGAATAGGAAGGCAAAATGGAATGGGTCAACCTTATTCTCACTGAATTTGGCTCGGGGAGGTAATGAAATGTATAATAAATAGGGTATCTCACCATACAGGAAATTAGGGGGAAGGGGATGAGAGGGGCATGATGGAAGGGAGGGCAGGCTCAGGGAGAGGGAAGTTGGAAGCACCCACTTTTGAAAAGGGATAGGATCAAATTAGAGAATATAACAAGTGGGTGGTGGGTGACAAGGGAGGAAGGGAATGAATCTGGAATTCAAAGTTTTAAAATCAAACTTTTAAAATTATATATATGTATATATTATCATTATTACTATCTTACATGTAATTGGGATAGAAGATATACAGGCACTGGGGTATAGAGATCTACCATGCTGTACTGTAATGCCAAGGAAAGGCAACTTCCCAATGTTCAAAATACCAGCATAGGTGCTCTCCATATTATTCAGTGACAAATCAAGAACAGAGAAGATCAAAATATGACATCATTCAAAATACAGCATTTACTAAGTGTGATTAAATAATCTCCAAGTACTACCCCACCCCAGGACCTTACATTCATTCAATCAATTACAAAGTCCCTGTTCTAAATACTACTCCACCCCTAGGCTGTACCTTCATTTAGTCCATCACAAAGCCCCTCTTCTCAAATGGAGATTAGTTTCCAATCATAAGTAAAGTACATTCATTTGTTCAATCACAGAGCACAAAAAGGTCAAAAGTTCCCCACCCCTGGATCACAATTGAATCTACCCCAGAGTTACAAGTTTAAGCATTGCACTTAATACCCAAATGGAGGTCTTTTCTTCATCTTGACACAGAGGCAAGTTCTCAGCAATCTTAGTTCCTGGGGAGACAAGGCTTAGCAAGGCCACAAGATACATTGCCAGTCTCTTCATTAATTCATCCTCTGTCTGCAGAACAGTCCTAGAACCCCTAAAAACATTAGCAAAACCCTCTCCCAGGATTTCTGTCAACATACAACAAGAAAATCCTTCTTCAGGGCTTCTGAACCAACAGAAAGGTTCCCAGACCCCTGCAACAACAGCACTGTCCTTCACCAGTGGATAGTATTCACTCTGTCTGAAGGACAGTCTTAGGAGCTCTTGACCAACAGCCAGGTTCCAGGACTTCTTCAACAACAGGACTGTCTTTCACCAGTGGACAAATCTGGCAAAACAACATCAAAACAGACAGACAAAGTACCAGCAAAAAGCCATATCTCCTCAGTCCTTGGCAGCTCCGGGGGCAGGTCTCAAAAGTCCAGGGCAATTCAAAGTGGCCCACAGCAATCCTCTCAGTCTCTCTGCCTTCACAAGGGTGCTGCTTCCAAAAAGTTCTTCTGCCTCTCTCTTGTGTCTCTCCAAATCTATGTCACCATCTCCTCCCAGTTCAGGACTTTCTTTTCACATCAACAAGTCCATCCCACAGGTGGGATTAACAAGCTCTGGGTTTTAACACAATCAGTTTGAAAACCAAGCCAATACAGGGGGATCTTTATATCCCATTACTATCACACATGCCCTACTGAAAAAGTCTAAGGAGGTATGGGAGAAGATATGGGAGAGATCAGATTGGAGGAGGGGATATCCTGTGGGACTGCTATTCTGGGGTGGTGGGTAGGGGAAAAACAGGGAGAAAATTTGTAACTCAAAATGTGGCGGAAATTAATGATGTAAATCAGAAGTTAATAAAGCATTTGAAAAATGAAAAAAACAAGATTCTTTTTCTGAGCATAGCTTTCAGGTAGTCTGATTATTCTTATGTTTTCTTTTCTTGATCTATCCTTCATATCAGTTGTTTTTCTTTTAAGATATTTCACATTCTTGGGAGGAGGACCCATATGTACAAAAATATTTATAGAAGCTCTTCTTGTGTTGGCAAAGAATTGGAAATCAAGGTGATGCCCTCCAATTGAGGAATGGCTGAGCAAGTTGTGGTATATGAATGTGATGGAATACGACTTTGCTATAAGAAATGAGGAGAGACGGACTTCATAACAACCTGGAGAGACTTATATAAACTGATGTTGAGTGAAAAGAGCAGAACCAAGAGAAATCTGTACACAATCACAGTCACAATGTATGTGTGACAACTAACTTCAATAGTCTGGGCTCCTCTCATGTTATTGGAATGAAAATTTAAGATCTTCCCTGCCCCAGGCCCTTTGATAGGCTTAAGTGCCCCTGGAACCTGTGATGGGAGACTTGTTTATCAGGAGATACTTTGTGATTGGGCAGTGGCTCAAGAGGGTTGTGACATTCCCTGAGCCAGGACAAGGCTATGTAAACCCTGATGTGAGGTTTTGTTTTGGGGCTCACTTTGAGAAGCGTTGTGTGATTTGACCAGATGAGACCCTGGGCAGCCGTTGAGTCCCCCAGCTTTCAAAACCCAGATGTTTATGCTTCCCTCTCTGATAACTGTAACTAGCTATGGATGTAATGGTCAGACAGTTGGAGGCCTGTCTGCTTGAAATGTTTCTGTCTTCTTGTAACTTCTGTCTATATACCCTGAAGTTCAGGGTGCTGACTTTTCCCCCTGAACTAGGTAAATGATATGTTTGATTGATTAAAGCAAGATTGTTAATCTATTGTGAGTTGCTTTCCTTTAGAAAAGCAGATCTAAGAACCTGTGTTGGCAGCCACCCTGGGTATGCTAGGGTGCTTGCTGCTATATCTCAGCAATGCAAGGTTATAAGACAACTCCAAAAACTCATGATCGAAAAAAATATCCACATCTAGAGAAAGAGATGCGGGGTCTGAATGCAGATTGAAACAAACTACTTGCTGTGTTTCTTCTTGTTTTGTTTTGTTTCCTCATTCCCACTGATCATTCCATCAGTTACAATCCTTCTTTACAACCTGACCAATGATTAATGTGAAGTTATTTATAGATACTATATTTGAGTGCATGCTGCCATGATGGGGCAGGGGAGAGGAGGGGCAGAAAATTTGAAACTCCAGGGACTGTGGAACTGAATGTTGTAAACTAAAAGAAATAAACAAATCAGTTAAAAAAACATATTTCACATTCTTTTCTATTTTCTTGCTCTTTATATTTTGTTTTATTGTTGCTTGGTCTCTTATAACTTCACTGGCTTCCCCTTCCCCAATTCTAATTTTCAAGGTGTCATTTTCTTCCTTAAGATTCCGTATCTCCTTTTTAAATTGGTTGACTTTTTTTTCATAATCATCTTGTTTTTCTTGGATTGTTCTTATTTTTAAAATTTTTTTCCTCATTCTCTCTCATTTGATTTTGAAAGTCTTTTTTAAGTTCTTCTATGAATCACTTTGGGTAGAAATGGCTTTTTTTTTTTTGCTTCAATATACTTCTCTGAAGATGAATCCCAGTCTTCTCTATTCCTATGGTAACTTTCTATGATCGAACTCTTTCTCCTTTGCATGCTCATTAAAAAAAAAAGCTGTAGGCACTTATTTTTTGTAATTATCTCTAGTCCTGGGGTATAGAGCAGGGAGTGCCTCTGTCTTCAGGTCCTTCTTTAGTTCTCACCTCTAGCTTGGAACCAAAACTACCCTCCTGTCAGTGCCCACAGCCAGCAAAGTCCCTGCCCCACTGCTTCTGTACTTTCTGGGTGTGTGCTGGTTTCTTCTTGCCCAGGGCTATGTCTTGGCAGCACAGCTGGGTCTGGTATTCCTTATCAGCAAAGGTTCCCTCAATCTTCCCTGACTCAGACACCCCACTGCTGACACTGTTCAGGAAGTGAAAGTTCCTATGGCTTGGGCCCCAGGCTACCTTCAAATCCAGCTAGCCCCAGGGCTTGCTGCTTGTTCTTTTAGCAGAACTAGCCTGGAGGTATTTGCTTTTCACAGGGACCAAACCTAAGTCCTGAGATTTTTCTTGGCATCTTTTGTGATTGTCCCAGGAGGACCATTGTTCTACCCCAACTCTTGTTTATTTTTATCACTCTATGTTCCCCCTGAGGGACTATTTTATCTTGTTTATGGTGGAAGTCTGGAGAGCTTGGAATTTTTTGACCTACTTTTCCATCTTTCCACAATCCTCCCATATACTCTTTATTTGAGTATACTCTGTCTCCTCTAATTTCTTCGCTTCTGAGGTCTCTATAGTATAGCTATTGATTGATGTTAAATGATTAATTTTCTGTTTTTTTGTGCAGTTTTTACTTATTGAATAATCTTAACTTTTTGACTTTTAAAAACTTTAGTGATTTAAGGAATTTAGAATTTCTGACATACTTTTGGTTTTTAGATTTTGGTTTTCTTAATTCTTTTAATAGTATGTGAGTTTTCTCTCTGTTGCACATAGTAGCTACATATATATGTATATGTATATTTATATGTATATGTATATGTATAGAAAGCTATCTACCAATAGCTTTCTGTGGGTCTTCAATTATTTTCCTAGCTGCTTCTGCCATAGAGGTATGTTACCACTACTGTTAGGAATATTGTTATACACGTACCTCCCTTTCCATAGACAATCATTAATTGAGGCAGCAGCTCTAACATTTATTGTTTGTGCTCATCCTGAATTGTTTTTACATTTTCTATCAAATATTGTGGGAAAGGAGCAATTTCATGATGGTAATAGTAGACAACAGCTTTGTGAATGGTTTTGTATTGGTCTGGTTCAACTATTAATTGAATATGTGCCATCACATTTGAAAGGGGTTTTTCAAAATTCAAATCTAACCAAGTGTAGCAGCAAGCACCCCAAGCATCATCAGGGTTTGCTGCCACTACAGGTTCTTGGATCTGCTTTAATAAAGGAAAACAACTCAAAATGGGTTAAGAAGCTTGTTTTAATCAGTCAAACATGTATCGTTTACCTCATTCAGGGGAAAAAGGTCAACACCCCGAACTTCAGAGTATACAGGCAGAATTATCAAGACAGAAACAGATCAAATCGACAGCTTTCCTTTCCAACCATTACATCCATACCAAATCAACATCTGGGTTTTTCAAAGCTGGGGGGCTCTGGACAACGGCTTCTCAGAATCCATATCAAATCACAGAACACTTCTCAGAGTGAGCCCCAAAACAAAGCCTCAAATCAGGGTTTATATACCCTTCTCCTGGCTCAGAGAATGTAACAACCTTATTGACCCACTGGCCAATCAAGAAGTATCTACTGAAAAACAAGCCTCCCACCTCAGGCTCCAGGTGCACTTTAGCCTAGGGGCAGGGAAGATCTTTAAAATTTACATTCCCATTACACCAAGTATGTCCATTTTTTTGTAAATTATTTAATGCATCAGTCTTATATTTGTCCTCCACTTCATTATTAAGCAGTACTTCTCGATTTTGTGCTGAGTAAAGATTTCCAGTGCCTCATGTTCTTCATTTTTCCCCTCTTTAGCTTTGTTATTCTTTGATTTCTACCCTTATTTAATAAAACTGAGATTTAGGATTGAAGTTATTTCATATAATTGTCTTGAAGTGATGTGTCACACATTTTTGCCTCATTGCAACTAGGATATAATTGTAAAAAAACAAACAAACAAATAAAATCAATGTAGAGTCCTTGCCTGTACCTGAAAAGATCTGCTTCCAATTTATTGCTGTTGAACTGGTGAATAATTTTTTAAAAAAAATTATATTTTGAGTCCATTTTACACATACTCATGACTTGCCTATTTTAGTTATCAGTGCCTTATATACCTAGGCATTACCAGCAGGTAGTATATTGCTACTTGTTTTGTTTTGATATATCTTACTTTCTTTTGGTATAAGAACATGAAGAAGCACCACTTGCCTTACTATTTTCTGTGTGAAGATGATCATCGTGATGCATCTGAGTAGAGGTAGCTTGCAATCATATGCTTCATGTCTATTTCTTAGATTCATAGGAGAAGTTGCATCACCCTGCCTAATGACTGTGTTGGCTGACGTAGTAAGTGGTACCTGAAGAGTTCAGTAGATCAGCACTTCAAGGTTTCTATGGGGTTTTTTATGGAGTCCTGGGTTCCTCACAGCCATGGTTGTTTTGTGGCATTTAGAGCCTCCACTATACTTCATTTTATCTGGAATTCCTTTACTTTGACATTGAACCCCATGTGACAGAAATAATGTGTTGACTTTGTGGGGGTTATGAATTATTAGTAACAAATAAAAGGTATGTATACTGGCTTCTTTCAATGAGACATTTGCTTTGGTCTCTTACTGACAACATTATCTTTGGGACAGCTTAGCAACTTTTTACTCATCTCTGACTCATTTGCTGTTTTTCATTAATTTCAGGTGTATCTGACTCTTTGTGATTCTATTTGCAGTTTTCTTGGCAAAGATAAAGGAGTGGTTTGTCATTTCCTTTTTCAATTTATTTTGCAGATGAGAAAACTGAGGGTTAAATGCTCAGGGTCACACACATAGTAAATTTCTGAGGTCAGTTTTGAACTCAGGAAGATGTTTCCCTGATTTCAGGCCCAGCACACTATCCACTGTGCCAACCATCTGTCACTGAGGGATTGTGTTGAAGATGATTACTAACTAATCCAGAAAAATGTTTTTCCTTCAGGAGGCTCTGAGAACCTCTACCTCTCTCTCTTTTGAGCACTTTGGGACTCTGCAAAGTTCTATCATGAATTTCCAAAACTGTGTTGAGGGTGGAGATATTTCTTCTATTCGTACTCCACAGCAATTGTGGCAACAGACAAATGATATACCAAGAAAGTGTGCTTGTTAAGGTGAACCTGTGCCTGTTTTTTGATTTTTCTTTCTTTTGCTAAGCAAAAGTCATGGAAGATTAGTCCTGAACAATTGATGTATCCGGTCTTAGAGACTAACTTGTGATTTCAAGATTTCTTAAGTTCTTGCTCTAAAGAGGCATTCGTAGGTAAGCCTTGTGAATTGCTTGGATAGTACAAATTTAAGGTGAAGGAGAAATATCTGTATATTAGTTCCACAAAGTTGCTTTTATCTTTTGCAGAGATTATAATGATCATGATAGTTTATCATTCCATGTTTTATATATATGGTAATGAAAGTTTTTGAGTTTTTTAAAAATACTAAAAGCATTTCTGCTGTGGTAGAGGAAATAATTTGCTGAGTTCCATTTAATATCTACTTGTACATTGAGAATCTTTCCTAGAAGAGACCCTATTACCCACTCTTGGAGAGACCCAAATCATAAGCCAGATTTCTATTCTGGATTGGGTAAATAATGTGCAAGAGAGTATTAGAAAAAAAAAAGCCTGACTCTTCTCTATGGGTTTAGACCACTCCCAAAGAATCTAGACTCTGTGACAGCTGCCTTGGGCCAGGGACGCCAATAATATTATGATGATGACAATGTTAACTTTCCCAAAATCCAACCCATTATCCATAGTGTGTGTGTAGGAGGCAAGGGGGGTGGAAATCTAAAAGTAAAGGAATACCTGTCTGGTGGTATACAACAGGGACTCTTACATGCCCTGAGACCACCTTAACTACAAAAGGCTATAAACCTTGAATTGCTGACCTATTGGGCCTTGATGATAGCACTGATTGGATGAGCACTTTAGCCCATGTGATGAAACTATTCTTTTTGAAGGGCAGTTGGGGTTAAGTGACTTCCAAAGTCACATGGCTAGTAAGTGCGTCAAGTATCTCAGGCCAGATTTGAACTCAGGTCCTCCTGACTCCAGGGCCGTGCTCTAGTCACTGCACAACCTAACCGCCCTGTGATGAAACTATTCTTATGAATCTAGGAAATAGATTTTGAGACAGAGTTTTGGCTTTTCTTAAAATAGAACTTTCCAATGAGGAGAGTGAAGTGAAAAGAACTCTTTCCTGCTCTGGTTCCAAAAAAGGCAAGATACAGTGGAACAAATCAGGAATCAATAATCTACTGTCTAGAAATGCTCCACTGCAGATGCCACTGGACACCAAAGTGGGCAAAAGGAAAGTTCATTTAAAATGGACAGAAAACTTGAATACTTTCATTATATGTCAGTACCATATGATAAAAAAAAATTGGAAATGGATTTCACCAATTATAGGCAAGGGTTTCATTTTGCTTTTGTCAATAGTACATTCAGTTGTAAGTTCATGTAACCACATATTCCCAATCTGTTCAGGAAAGCAAATGAACAAACAAAATTTTATCTCTACAGTTATATTAGATCAAATAAGAGATAAAATTGAAGAGTTCCTAAAATATGATGAGGAAAAAGTTAATAACCCTGAAGTCATTAAAAATCTTCACTTAATATAAATTTTAGAAATTATGCCAAATAATGAAACATGACAAAAACAATAGTCAAATATGAAATTATTTTGAGAAGAAGATAGACCTATTTAGACTGGAAATCTCAAATACCACTTTTTTGTTTGATAAAGTGCCACATCAATTATATAAAAAGAATAACTTTTTATAAGCTGGTATATGGTATATCTATCATGAATAAATGCATCTTTATTTGCTACCTGACAGAAAGTATGAGGAAAATCCTGCACAAAGTAGAGCATGTGGCAGATTTTGCCACAGTATGGACCATAGGAGAAAAGTTGGAGTTAGTAAAGAATTCCATGATGAAGAGGCAAAGACACCACCATGGTAATAGCAACTTGAGAAAGCTATGAAGAGCTGTATAAAGGAATTGGAAAATTAACTTCAATTTTAGTTGTTCCAGGCTATAGAAAGCCCTAGTTGGTGTTTGTGTGAGGAGAGAAGATAGAGAAGGTGTGAGGTTAAAATCCTTGTTGGGTCATCTGGAGACAGACCCAAAAGCCAGAACATCTGGCAGTGATTCAGTACTTAGAACTAGCCACACAATCCAAAAACTGCAGCAGCCATAATATCTACATTATAAAGCAAACAGGACAAAGAAGGCCCTGTGCATCCCATTCACACATTATTGAGGGAGTAGATTCTGACACTTTCACAAAATCTCGTTTTAGAGCCTGAAGATATGAATAAATAGGAGAAATTGCCAAATACAAAGAAGAAATACTAGGGCTTAAAAGCAGTTCATGAGGTAAACTTAAAATAAAAAATGTTTGCGGCCTTCTGGGAAGATGGTGGGGTAGGTCAGAAATTTCCTGGCTCTCCAGATTTCCTTCACAAACAGACAAAATTCACCACAAAATGAACATAGAGGAACAAAAATAAAAAGGTTAGGGAAGATTTCCGGAACTGAGGTTTGGTCTGAGTGAAGTTTAGACACCTCCAGGCTAACTCCACTGAATCAACAGACAGTAGGCCCTGAAGGAAGCAGTGTAGGCCTCAAGAAATTTCACCTCAGGAACTTTTACCTCACAAACTCTCATCTAACTAACACTAGAAGCTGGATGAGGGAAGTTTGAAGCAACACATGATGTTTACAGAAGTCAGACAAAGCAGTGCTGACCAGATGTGATCTCTAGCTGTGCTGTGGGTGAGGAAGAGTGAACAGAAGTCTGGTGAGGCCCACAATGCAGGAAGCATTTTCAATACAGCATGGCTGGGGCTTAGGGAAGGAAGAAAGGAGTCCCTGAGGTTGAAACTCTGAATAGAATTCAGAAAACAACAATTAGAAGGACTGGAGGCCTAGAACAACATTACCCACAACTTGGGGTTAAAATTTAATAATAATATTAAGCTGCTAAAAATAAAATAGAGGAAATTAAAAATTAAAATGAATAAACAAAGAAAAAATAACCTGACCATTAATAGCTACTTTGGTGTAAAAAAAGTTCTTGGTTCATATTCAGAGGAAGATAGTGAGGTTAAAAAAAAAATAAACCCTCCTACCCTAAGGAGTAATGGCAAATGGTCACATGCCAAAAAAGAAATCTTGGAAGAACTTAAAAAGGAATTAAAAAATAAAATAAGAGAAAATGAGGAAAAATTAGAAAAAAATAAAAGCAATCCAAGAAAATTATGAAAAGAAAGTTAACCAATTAGAAATGTAATACAAATTTCTAAAAATCTATCTGTTTAGTTTTTGTTTACAGCACCCAGTTTCACAATCCCTTGAGTTTCAAATTTTCTCCCCTCCCTCCCTATTCCTCCCACCCCCATGGTGGCATGCAATCAAATATAGGATATACAGAAACCTTCACATTAAATATTAGTCAGGTTGTAAAGAAGGATTATAACCAATGGAGTGAACAATGAGAAAGAGGAAACAAAACAAGAATAAGAGAAAGAACAAATAGCTTGCTTCAATCTGCATTCAGACTCTGTAGTTATTTCTCTGGATGTGGACATCTCTTTCCATCATGAGTCTTTTGGAGTTGTCTTATAACCTTGCATTGCTGAGAGGAACCCAGTCTATCAAAGTTAGTTGTCACACATAATGTTGTGCCTGTAATTGTGTACAAATTTTCCTGGTTCTGCTCTTCTCACTCAGCATCAGTTTATATTAAGTCTCTCCAGGTTATTATGAAGTCTGTCTGCTCCTCATTTCTTATAGCACAATAGTATTCCATTACATTCATATACCACATCTTGTTCAGACATTCCCCAATTGATGGGCATCCCCTTGATTTCCAATTCCTTGCCACCACAAAAAGAGCTGCCATAAATATTTTTATACGTATGGATCCTTTTCCCACTTCTATGATATCTTTGGAATACAGCCCTAGAAGTGGTATTGCTGTATCAAAGGGTATGCACTTATTTATAGCCCTTTGGGCATACCTCCAGATTGCTCTCCAGAATGGTTGAATCAGTTCACAATACGACCAACAATGCATTAGTGTTCCAATTTTTCCACATCCTTTCCAGCATTTATCATTTTCCTGTTTTGTTATCTTAGTTAATCTGACCAGTGGGAATACAAAATGTTAAGGAAGCAAAATATCTCCTTGAAAACTAGAATTGGGTAAGTGGAATCTAATGATACCAAGAAATAATAAAACTAGAAAAGATAGAAGGGAATATGAAACATCTCATTAGAAAAACCACTCATCTGGAGAACAGATTGAAAAGAGACAATATAAAAATTGTCAGTCTACCTAAAAGTTATAATCAATAAAAAGAATTTTGATAAAATATTACAAGAAATCATTAAGGAAAATTGCTCTGAAGTTCTACAACAAGAAGGTAAAGTAGAAATTGAAAGAATCTACCAATCACTACCTGAAAGAGATCTTAGGAAGAAAACTTACAGAAATGTCATAGCCAAGTCAAATTCCCAGGTTAAAGAGAAAATATTGTAAGCAACAAGAAAAAGAACCAATTTATATACCTTAGGAAAAAAAATCAGAATTTCACAAGACCTAGCAGCTTCTACAATAAAAGACTTTAGGTCTTGGGACATTATATTTCAAAGAGCAAAAGAGCTGGAGTTGTATCTAAGAATAACTTATGCAGCAAAGTTGAGCATAATCCTGAATGAAAAAGAAAAAAGGATATTTGATGAACTGAAAGATATTCAGGTATTTGTAGCAAAAAGACTCGAACTCAATGGAAAAGTTGATATAAAAGGTCAAGAAGACCTGCTAATGCAGAAAAATATTTTGTATTACTTCATATTATAATAGATATATGTATTTTTTTCTTTCTCAATGATTGTGGGAGGGACTTGAGGGAAAAAGAGGAATTTTAAACCAAAAATAAAAATGAAATAAAATAAAAATAAAGACATAGATCCAAAGCTGGTTTTAGATGCCAGTTATGTGACTCTGACAAGTCACTTAAGTTCTGCCTGCCTCAGTTTCCTCATTTATGGAATGGGGATAACCATAGCACTTCCAGGGTTGTGTTGTGATGATAAAGAGGGAAAACATTTTTAAAGAGTTTTGAAAACCTTACATTGCTATATAAATGCTAGCTATCATTGGGAAAAAAAAGAAATTAGAACTCTTTAGGAAAAGAATGGAAGGAGAATATATGACAGAACAGAAACTGGAAAACACAGCCTGAGTAGTAGACTTTCTGAAAAACAGAATGGAACAAACTGCTTAATAATTTTATGAGATGTTAAAAAACATTAGAACACAGTCAAAAACATTAAAAAATATAAGAAAATGTAAACAATCTTCTATTTAAAAAATACATGGAAAGCAGGTCAAGGAGAGTGAATTTAAGGCTTCTAGTCAAATTCAGAATTTGATTCTTGGGAATCTATCAAACTTCATGGATGGACTTCCCATAAAACATCTTAATTAGCCCTACCTGTCTTTCTTTTATACCCTTTGAAATTTGTTGTCCCCAAATCTATAATGTATATTATACTGTGCCTAGATTTCCTTCCTTTTCTATCACAAACTCTAGGATGAAGTGGTGGGCCCCCAAAAGAACTTCCATTATTTCCACCCTAGCAAACAAATTTTTTCCTTTCTGTTAGTGAGAGTCAGATCTAGCATTGAATTTTCCCTCTTTAGTTCCTTCAGCTTTTGAAGGATAACATTATTACTAAGGCAAATCTGGATATTATTAGTTGTTCTTTTGGCAAAGAGAGAACTCCAGTAGCTTTCTGCATAACTGAAATCCTCTATCATAACTATATTATATCTCTGTATTCAGTGCCTGCCACATAGTAAGTGTAACTTTAATGCTTTATGTAGCTTTGTCTCAGACTTGTGATCTGTTTCTAAAATTCCTCATTTATTTCCTCCTTCTGTCCAAGTGGTATCTAGTTTTTACCTCAATGACAAAAATCACTTCCTTTGCCTTTTTGTCAATCTCAGTTATATTTTTGGTTCCTGTAGTTCTTCATGGAGGTATATCATTTAAATACAATGCTATCTGTCATCTCCCCCCTTCCTTCTCACTTCACTCACTCCCTTTACCCTACCCTGTTTATTTAATTGTCATGTTTATTGAAAGCTATAGTCCTTGGTTTCATCTTACCAAGTCTCAAAGTTAACTAGTAGGTCAAATTTGTCTCCTTGCCTTACAACTTTTTGTCCTTCTTCCTGTTTGTCTAAATTTTGGACCTTTTATATGCAGATTTTATTCAACAATTGAGTATAGGAGTCTTTCTTGGATTTTTTTTCTCTGCCAGATTTTGAGTTACAAATTTTCTCCCCGTTTTTCCCCTACCCACTGCCCCAAAATAGCAGTCCCACAGGATATCCTCTCCTCCAATTTGCTGTCTTCCATATTTGGATTTTTTTTCTCATATAAATTTCTGGTTGTCTTAATGACTTCCTTCTTCCTGTTTTGTAGCCAGTTTCTAGAGAGTTGGACTGGGAGTCTTCTTTTTCCTCCTTACTTATTACTTTTAATTCTTTTAAAAAAAATTAGATCTGTAAAATATCTGGCAAATACATTCTTACTAGCCTTTGTTTAGTATACTTCATTCCTAGTTAGGAATCTTTCAGCCTCTCATTGTAAAAGCCATGATCCAGGAACCTAAACCTCAATATTAGAAACCAACTTTTTAGCCAGCTGTTCACTTCTGAAATTAACTTTTTCTCTTTTTGTTATATATTAGAGGTGGACAACACTAGTACTCTTTTCCTTCAGGATTAAACACTCCCATGGCATTGAATGGTTAACAAAAGATTTACTTTACTGTAACACAAGAAAAATTTGCAGCACAGATACATTGGCACTTTGTTTTTCTGGACATAGCCTCCCTCTTCTCCACATGGAAACTTTTTGTTGTAGGGCAGAGCATAGTGACTCCAATGTTCTTTCAATCCCTTAAATTGAAGGGACCAAATCCAAGGAAGTTTGATTCTATATAGATGGGACTTTTTATTCTTTTAGGTGATTAAGAAGCTTCTTCAAAGGAGGCAAGAGCTAAGCAATTTCCAAGGACAGCTATTCTGTCTTTTAGGAAAAGCAAATACTGGTTTAAGATAAGGAGAACCCTTATCTTGTACATCTTGCCTTCAGTGAGCAATAGTGAGAAAACAACTTTTGCCTCTTGTTTTCAGAGTTTTGCTCAAAACTTCATAATTCTTAGCAGTACTTTTAAAGTTCCCCCTGGAAAGGTAATTCTCACCCACATGAATCACCAGAAGTCCTTTGTTGTCACCTATTTTGATAAGCCTTGGCAGGTTCTTTGTTATATCTTGGCTACTTGCTCTAGGAAGACAACAGACATATTGTTATCAGCTATTGACAAATAGCTGTCTCTGTATCCCTGAGTAGGAAATCTGCAACTATTCATCTCTCCTCCCTTTGCCCCTTGCTGGATAATCCTTCATCTGATTATTTGTGAAGTTCTCCTTTACCATTCTTCCTCCTCAGAGCATCTAGCTCTGTCTTCTTCAGGAAAACTCTCAAATCCATTTTTAAACTCCAACTTTTATAGTTGTTCTTTTCCTCCCTTTCCACTCCTCTGTAATGTTCTTCTATTACTCATCATTCCAACAAGGGTCCTTCATCTCAGATCTCTTTCTTAACTTCTAATTGAAGTCTTGCATATGTTTCCTTTAGGAACCCTTCATTCTCCTTCACAACTAGGAATGTGGAGAGGCATGTATTCAATGTTCAATGTTTCCCCTAGGAAGGAGATCATTCTACACCTGGAACATTGAAAAGAAGTCACTGATGTGGCAGAAATATAGATATTGCTTCCAAAGTGAAACATGCTTCCCACCTCTTGGTGGAAAGGTGATGGACAGAAGGTACAGAAAAAGACACACCTTTTCAGCTTCAACCACTACAACAAAATTAGTTTGCCTGAATATAAATTTTAAATTTTTTTTAATTTTTTTTGGTCTTTATTAATTTGTTTGTTTACTTTTAGTTTACAAGATTCAGTTCCACAGTTCCTTGAGTTTTAAATTTTCTTCCCCTCCCTCTTCTTCCCCCCCTCCCACCATGGCAGCATACAATCAAGAATAGGATCTGCATATACTTTTACATTAGACATTAGTCAGGTTATAAAGAAGGATTGTATCAGATGGAATGAAAAATGGGAAAGAGGAAACAAAATCAAACAAGAAAAAGAAAGAGAACAAGTCGTTTGCTTCAATCTGCATTCAAACTCTGTTCTTTTAGTTTTTTCTGTGAATGCAGACATCTCTCTCCATCATGAGTCTTTTGGAGTTGACTTATAACCCTGCATTGCTGAGAAGAATCCAGTCTATCAGAGTTGGTTGTCACACATATGTCATGTATATAATTGTGTACAAATTTCTCTTGGTTCTGTTCTTCTCACTCAGCATCCGTTCATATAAGCCTCTCTGGGATAATATGAAGTCCATCTGCTCCTCATTTCTTATAGCACAATAGTATTCCATTACATTCATATACTACAACTTGTTCAGCCATTCCCCAATTGATGGGCATCTCCTTAATTTCCAATTCTTTGCCACCACAATTCACAACTTCAGCCATCCAAATAATTATCATTTTCCTTTGTTGTCATCAGAATTGTTTAAAATTGCAATCTCTTATTTAGTGATTTAGAGCATTTTTTCTTATGGTTGTTGTAGGTCATATTTCTTCTTTTGAGAACTGTCTGTTCATATCATTTTTTCTATTTACCTATTGGAAAATGGCTTTTGATCTTATTTATTTATAGCAAATCTTTATATATCCTGGATATCAGAACTTTGTCAGAAAAATCTGATGAAAAGATTTTCCCCCAGTTATTTGTTTCTCTTATAATTTTAACATTGATTATGTTTGTGTAAAAACATTTTAATTTTGTGGTATCAAAATTGTCCATTTTATTTCCTGTGATCCTTTCTTTCCCTGGTTTGGTCAAGGTCACTTCCTCTATAAATAGTCGTAACATTTATCAATTTTCCTGCTTCTCAGATTTATTAATGTAACCTTTTATATCTTGGTCATATAACCATATATAGTTTAATATTGTATATGGTATGAATTGGTCATCTAAATCTAATTTCTGAGATATTGCTTTCTAGTTTTCCAAGCATTTTTGTCACAAAGTGAGTTCTTTCCTCATTAGTTGGTGACCTTGAATTTGTTGAACTCCAAGTCACTATGTTCATGTGCATCTAGATCTGTTCACCTTATGTTTTCTATTGATCAGCTTTTTAATTTTTTAAATTAATATCAAATGGGTTTCAGGATTTTTGCTTAACATAGGCACTGTAGTTTGAGATCTGTTGCTTCTAGATTCCCTTCATTCCCACTTAAAAAAATATTTCTCTTGACTTTTTGTTCCTCCAGCTGAATATTATCATTCTTTCCCTCTCCCCTCCCATTTCATGAAAAACCCTTTGGAAGTTTGATTGGTATGGTGTCATTCTGTAAATTGATTGAACTATTATTGCCATTTTTATCATATTGATGTAGCTAATCATTAGCAATGAATATTTCTCCAATTATTAGTCTTCCTTTATTTCTAAAAAGAGTGCTTTGTAGTTGTACTCATGTAATTTCTGTGTGACATATTGTAATACTCTTAAATATTTTATGTATTCTGTTGCTATTTTGAATGGATTTTCTTTTTCTGTCTCTTCCTACTGAGTTTTGTTAGCAACAAAGAAAAGTTGATGATTATTTTATGATCTGATATTTTGCTGAAATCATTCATTATTTCCATCAATAAAATAGTTTGATATCTTGGATTTTCTAGGTAATCAATGAAATCATTGACAAAAAAAGGAGATAATGTTTTTTTTTTTTTTTACCAATGCTTATGATATCATTTTTGGTTGTTGTATTATGAGAGCTAGCATTTTAATAATTGTCATAACAATAGATATCTTTGCTTTAAGCATGATTTTATTAGAAAAGTTTATATCATTTCTCCATTATAGATAAAAGACATAGAGAACATTTGAAAATTGATAGAAATGACTCAGGCTTCATCTGACTCTTTTCTCAGATTATATTTCACTGCAGCTATCACTGGTGCTGGTGGTGGGGTAAGAGTTTGAATGTCCCTTTGACATTGCCAAACTGTGGCTATAGTTCTACTGTCTGCTTTCTCTGCTCCAACTTCTAGGCTCCTGAGCAATGCTAGAAAATGTCATGGAACTGCATTGGGTGCTCACTGTTGCTTAGCAATCCCTTATATAGCAAGAAAGATTCTCACATTTTTTGTTCCAAACATTTTTTTTACCATTGCTGCCTCAGTCAGACCACCACTTCCTACCTATTTCTGCCTGGAAGCTATATTAAGATTTTAGTTTATGGATCGTAGCACCTCATTCACTCTCCCTATCTATTTCAAAACATCTTTCATCCTTCCAATCTAATGGAATTAGATGGCATTTCTTTGGAAGGCCTCCCTACACCTACCTGTTCTTTCCATCTTATCCTGGACTCTGGGAATTTATTCCATTCATCATCTCCCTGCAAACTTGACTGATTTTAGCAGCTTTAGTATGTCCCTCTCCTCTAGTACCTCACTCCTGTCCATTTATTCAAGTCTTTCTTATTTAGCCTGCAAGTATTACTTTGTATATGAAGCCTTCCTGATGGTACCAATCTTCAGTGCTCTCTTCTGAATTCCTCTCTTATGACTGTCTCTGTCAATAATTTGGCATTTGTTATGGACTATCTTCTATTATTGTTTCTTGAATTATTACATGCATCCTGTCTTCCTAATGAGTCTACGGTCCCTGTGGACTTTTAAATCCCTTCCACTTAAGGCAGCATTTTTCACTGACTTTAAGAAAAGTTTTAATTGAATTGTTGTGAGGTATAATTATGCATGTGAGTGTGTGTGTATGTACATAGATGCCTTTGAATGATTTTTTTTTGGTTTAGGGATTAGATCATAACTTCCAAGTTATCCAGATGTTGGCAATTTTATAATGCTTTTTGATCTGAAGATTTTGTGACTGTAAGAGTCCTGAGAGTTTTAAGTCAATTTTTGAAAATCATAACTTTGTGGTATATCAGTCTTTTATTTTGGGAAAGACAAATTATCTTTTCAGGATTAGTCAGCTTTCTGTATACATGCTTCTGAATCTACTGAGGTCCAAGGTCTTAAGAAAGCAACCTCTACCCACCCTTCTGCTCTCTGGAAAACATACACTTTCCCTTTGTCCAGAAATCTGTACTCAAATAATGGAGAATACATCAACTTGTTAACCAACTTTCCCAGTTCAAGTACAGTGAGACTACAAATGTAGAAAACAGATTTCTCAGTAGTTGGGAAAAGGTCCATTGAGCATTATGTTGTAAAATCAATGGAGGCTGAAGGAAGGAAACTTTGAGTGCTCTGCAATTCCTTACAGTTGCAGCATCTTCCTGGCAAGCAAATGGGTAATAAAAATGAACTTGGTTGGAATCTTTGAAGTTTTTTTTTCCTCTTTTCTTAATGACTGTAATGGGAGCTGAAGAGAGACAAACAAAATGACCTTTCTCAGATTCAAGAAAATGGATACTAAGTCACTTAATTGTTCTGCCTTAACAATACCCACCCTACCCCACCCCAGCAACCTTGACTTTCTTTTTTTCAAAAAGAACATCAAATTTTTAGTATTTTAACTAATTTCTCACTTAGCTTTTCAGGGAAAAAAACATATAGAACTTACTGCTTCCATAAAAGTTAGAAAACAGGGTTGGTATTGTGAGAAAATGAAGTACATGTTTCTATTAGCTTAGATGAGCCAATATTAGGTTTGGCAACAGTGTTGACTAAATGGGAAAAATGAAAGTGTCAGTGCTGATGTGGTATAGTAGATAGAGCATTGAATTTGGAATTGGAGGACATGAATTTGAATCCCGATTCTGCTGTGTGGCCTTGGTCATTTATTTGAGTCCATCTTGAGGAAACTGAGGTCCAAAGAACAGATGATCGATAAGGTCTAATGCTTCAAAGTGTCATATGGAAATGAAATGTCAGTCAAGAAAGTTAATATGATCTCAGATTGCTTTGAGAAGGATAACCTCTGGGAATAAGGTAGCAATAATCCTGCTATACCCTACCCTGATCATACGACATTTAAATTAATTTGTTCAAGCCTGTGAGGCACATTTTAGGAAGGGCACTGACGATCTGGAGAGCGTCCAGAGGAAACAATTGGTTTAGCTAAAGGCCTCAAGTCCTTATTATATGAGAGTTGTTTGAAGGAATGGTAATGTTCAGTTTGGAGAAGAGAAGAAATGGTGATGTGGGCGACAAATACTATCTTCATTTATTTGAAAGGACACCGCGTGGAACATAAATTAAATTTGCTTTGTTGGGTCCCCAAAGATAAAATTAGAAGCAACAAGTACAACTTAAAAACAGGAAAATTTTCCATTTCTGAAACTATTTGATTCTGTGACTCTATATTTAAATTGATGAATGCCCTAGACAAGATGTGCCCCATAAAGAAGACTGATTCTCCAACAAATAAGTAGTACCAGAGGGATTCAAATGTGAATTTAGATTTAAGTCAACATTTCATTTTCTGGCTTTATTTGCTTCCATTGTACAAATAACAGGTTTTGTAAATATTAGAGATGTCATAGAAATATACTCTGACCTTCTACATGACTACCAACTTGCTGCACATAGTACTCCAGATTACTTCAGATAGTACATCGAACAGGAAATCAGTTCAAAACAGGATTTTAATTTATGGAACCTGAATAGGACTAATATTATAAAAGATGTGTGTATATGTAATTACTGCCACTGGGATTATTATATAAAGCTTTCTTGCAAACAAGTCAAAAAAATAAAAACTATTCAACTAGGCCTTTAAAAGATTTATTGAAATCCTTTGTTACATCACAAAAGTTTCTCTTTATATTCTTTCTTCTCCCTCCTTTCCTGAGAGCCATCTCTTTAAATAGTATTTTTTAATTAAGAAAAAGGAGAGAAAATGAATTGCAAAACCAATCAATATATTTTTAAAAATATAACAATATATGCAATGTTCCATGTCAAAGAGAGACCCCCTCCCCATCTCTGCAAAGTAGTAGGTTAAGGCATCTGGTGTCTTATATTTCTTTTTTTTTAAAGTTTGATTTATGTCAGCTTGCATCCCTAATTATTGGTTGCTTTGTAGTTGTTCTTTCCATTATTTTTTTGGCTCTGTTTACTTCATTTTGCAACAGTTCATGCAAGTCTTCCATGCTTCTCTTTATTATGCCCACATATACATTTTTTAAAAGTCACATCCCCTTCACTAAGTATATGACTAATAAGAGGCAGAAAATCAACATTCTTTACTATTATAACTAATGATAGTATTTATATAGAGCCTAATATATTGTAGGCATAATGTTAAGCACTTTACAAACATCATCTCATTTGAACCTCATAGCAGCCTTTGGAAATAGGTACTATAATTATCCCCATTTTGCAGTTGAGGAAACTGAGGCAAACAGAGGTTAAGAGGGTTGCCCAGGGTCACATAGCTAGTAAGTGTCTGAGGACAGATTTGAACTAAGATCTTTCTGACTCCAGGTCTGTCATTCTATTCACTGCACCACCTAGCAGACTCCTGACATCAATTTACATCCTAATCTGGTATTTTAAAATCTAGTTCATTCAGTCATGTATTCATTTGTTCGTTTATTTGCTGACTCATTTATTCAACCAATCTTTCTGGAGCTTCTACTACATATGAAGAACTAGACTAAGTTCCATCTAAGCAAATGTGAGGATATGAACAAGGGAATGATGGGAGCATATGTAAGGAGTGAGAAAATACTAGGTTCTCTTTCTTTTGCTTTATCGCTCCTTTTGCTCCCCAGTCAATGTAAAAAGGTAGAAGTATAAGCTAAAAGCTTATGAAATTTCCTAATAAATTGCAATCCACTTGGTGAAGGATTTGATGAACTTTGAGGTCATGATGACCAGAGAGAAAGTGAGTGAATTTCCTTCCTGACCTCATTTTCCTTCCAAGTCCAATGATTCCCTGAATATGAAAGTTATAGTTCAGCCCAATTAACTTTTGAATTTATTTTGGTCACTTTGGTTACTTTTTTGCTTGCTTTCAGTAACCTCATCATCTTGCAGTGAAAAAAGTTTCCTTGAACCCCTGAAACAGACTTTACAATTGTCCTGCACCATAGCCATGTACCACTCTTAAATGCCTCCTCTCCTCTGACACTGTTGTCACTCTGGTATAGACCTTCATCATCTCATACCTGACTATTGAAATAGCCTGTTGGCTGATGTCTCTACCACAAATCCCTTCAAAGTCCAGTCTATCTTCCATTGAACTATCAAATTGATCTTCCTAAAGCAGAAATCTGACCATGTTGATACCCTCTGCCCCATTTTAATAAACTCTAGCGACTCCCTCTCACTTCCAGTATCAAATGTAAAATCCTCTGGCATTCAAAACCCTTCCCAACCAGGCCCACTCCTACCTTACTCCTAGTCAAGTATTCTACTACTGATTGGCACTGGCCTCTTCCATGCTGCTTTTCACATAAGACATTTCCTCTCTCCAGGCATTTCTTTGATTGTTCCCCATACCTAGAATACTCTCCCTCCTCATCTCTACCTTTTGGTTTCCTTCCAATCCCAGCCTAATTCCATTTTCTAGAAGTCTTTCATGACTTCATTCTAGTGCATTCCTTCTATTGATTATCTTCAATTTATCCCATTTTTATCTTGTTTGTACATAGTTTTTTTCATTCAATCTCTTCCATTAGACTGTGAGTGCATTGAAACTAGAGACTGTCTTTTGCCTTTCTTACAGCACAGGGTACATAGTAGGTGCTATATAATTTCTTGTTTTCTTCTCCTCCTCTTCCCCCCTTTTTTATATCCTTAGATATTATCACAACGTCTGGCACTTAGTAGGTACTTAAAATTGTTATTTATTACTTTTTTGTTTTATAATATTTTTATTTTATTTTATATTTATATATAATATTTTGTTATATAATATCTGTATCATATATAATGTTTTATTTATTATATGATTTTATAATATTTTGTAATAAATACTTATTTACTAGTTATTTATTAACTGGCTAACTGGTGTTGGGATAAGTATAGCATTCCTTGTTGCCGGGTGGATAAAATGGTAGAAAATGGTGGGAAATTTTCTTGACTGCATGTGTGTGAATGGGCATGTATGAGTGACTATAGGTACATTAGAGGAGTGTTTGATCCCTAGTTAATGATTTAACCTTCCATTGTAGGTTGGAAGAGGCACCTGGGTTGGTATAAAAATAGCACTTTGGTGGTATCTCCCAAGGCTCTGTGATCCAGGAGCTATGGGAACATGAATGTATCAAATGTAGCTTACAGCTGATCATAAGAGGAACCCCAAAGGACTTAAGAACTCTTGAAAAGTGGGCAGTCAATATTCCAAGGAATATACTACAGTGGTCAGCATGTCAAATGCAGTGAGCATGCTTCAGTCTGAGGTGATTGCCAATTATATGTGCTGCAAATGAGATCAGCTAGCTTGACCTTCAGTTTGGTAAGCAGCCTAATAACCTCTTCTCTCCCATACTTTCCTTCAGAGCCTCCCAAACACTGAGCTAGCTCTGGCAATGCATGCATCAACTTCATTATCAACATGTACATCCCTGGAAAGTACACTGCCAAGGTAAGTGAACTTATCCACAGTATTTAAAATTTCTCCATTTGCTCTAATGGTTCCACATATGGATGATGTGGTACTGGCTGGAGAACCTCTGTTTTCTTGTTTTGTCAGACCAAAATTAGCACAAGCAGCAGAGAACTGATCTGAAATCTGTTGTATCTCAGCTTCAGAGGCTACAGTAAGTGCACCAACCATCAGCAAAGTCACACATCAACTCTCCCTCTACTTTAGTCTTGGCTTGTAGTCTTTTCAAGTTAAATAATTTGCCATCAACATGGCAGCTGAACTTGCTGTCATTGTCATTCTTTTTTTTTTTAAGCAATTGGGGTTAAGTAACTTGCTCAAGGTTACACGGCCAGGTATTTCTGAGTGGGTGCTAAGTATCTGAGCCTGGATTTGATCCCAGGTCATCCTGACTCTGGGGCTGGTGCTCTCACTTGCTGTGCTACCTGGCCGCCCCAGTGTCATTTTCATTCTTGTTGAAGGCATCTGACAATATTGCTGAAAATGGGCAGCTAGGTGGTACAGTGAATAGAGCACCGGCCCTGGAGTCAGGAGGACCTGAGTTCAAATCTGGCCTCAGACACTTAACACAAAAACTAGCCATGTGACCTTGGGCAAGTCACTTAACCCCAATTGTCCTCCAAAAAGCAAAAAAAAAATTATTGCTGAAAACATCGTGCTAAAAAGCATGGGAGCAAGCACACAAGCCTGCTTCACTTTGTTGATCACTGGAAAAGCAGAAGTTGCAATTTGTCTCCAATCACTTTCCTCTCTAATTTGTCTGCCACATAGTAACCAAAATAATCTTCCCAAGACACAAATCTGACCACATCATTTTCTTGCTTAAAAAATCTGCAGTGTTTCCCTATTGATTATGGGACAGCCTACAAATTCTTCAGCTTGGCATTTAAAATCTTCCATGATCTAGTTCCTTCTTATATTTTGTTTTCTTTTTTGTATGTGGGATTTTTATTATTCTTTTGCTGAGTTTAACATACACAATTTAAAAATAAATACATCCACCCTCTGTCTCCTCTACTCTGCCGGCAGCTCTTCAGCTTTGCCCCTCACCCCCTGAGAATGTATACATATACCATGTTCATCTCCACCCCTGCCCTTGTGAGGAGCAGCTCTCAGTTGCTGAGTAGACCACTATCTGCAGTGGTGCTAAAAAGGCCAGAGGTTTGGACGGATGAGAACCTCTGCATTTTGGCAGCATCAGGTCCCTTGACCTGTCTTGTCCACAGATGTGGATTCCAAATTAGTGCTGTCTCAAGGGACATTGACATAGCAGCCTAGTTTATTGGGGCTGGGGCTGCTACTGTAGGGGTGGCCAGCTCTGGAGCTGGGATTGGGACTGTGTTTGAAAGAATCATCATCGGTTATGCCAGGAATCTTTCCCTGAAGCAGCACCTATTTTCTTACACCATCCTGGACTTTGCCCTGTCTCAGGCCATGGGGCTCTTTTTCCTGATGGTGGCCTTCCTCATCCACTTCGCCATGTGATGGAGCTATTTCTATCCCCCTACATCTCTGAATGTTCCTCTTTGTCTTCCTGGTCCTTCCATGTCTCTTCCAGCCTGTGTATACCTCCACCTCCATCTTACCAGGCAGCCTGGGGAAAGCCATGGGCTCAGGGTTTGACAGAGGGAAGACAAATAAATACTGTATTAATAAGATGAAAATAGATAAATACATCCTTTGGTCTTTATATTTTTGCATACAATCATTTTAATGCTATTTGTTTACTAGAATAGTTATTTTTATTAGTGTTGACTGAATTCAGAATAGAACAACAGTGACAAGACCAAAAGGAGAAGAAAAAATGTTTATAACACTGTTTTACTTAAAGGTCTGGGAGCTTAAAAGTGTGATGGAAATTATCTTTTATTTAAATAGACAATCTCACCACTACTACTACTACAGTGACTATGATGAGTGTGAATATGACTATTAAAACCACTATGATGACTACTGGTACTACTCCTACTACTACTTTTACCAATGATATAATTTCATTATTTCCAAAATGTTTTTCCTCACAAGTCCCCTGTGGGATTTTCCCTTTAATGGATGAGAAAACATCTCCAAGAAGGCCTACCCAGAGTCGCATTAGGTAGGTGTTAAAACTGGGATTTGAATCAATTATCATCATCATCATCAGCAGCAGCAGCAAAACTAGCATCTATATAGATCTACTATGCACCAGGCACTGTGCTAAGAGTTTTACAAATATTATCTCATCTGATCTTCACAAAAACTCTGGGAGGTAGGTGCTATCAGTCCCCTTATTTTACAGTAGAGGAAACTAAATCAGGTAGAGGTTAAGCTAGTTGCCCAAGAACTTACACCTAATAAGTGTGTGAAGTCAGCTTTGAACTCAGATCTTTCTGACTCTTTGCTAAGTGCTAAGTGTTCTATTCACTGAGCTGCCTAGCTGGGTCTCATAAACTTGGAATTGCAACTATTTTCTTTCTGCCTTCACACAGACTCTTTTACCATGTGATTTATATTGGATTTCAATTCCTTGTTAAGCCTGTTTTTGAATGTCAGCTGAGGATCATTGGATCATATATTTAGAGTCGGAAGGGACCTCATAAGTCATCCAGTCTATCTTCCTCATCTTGGCAGAAGAGGAAACTGAAGTTGAAGGAATGACTTGGCCATGGCCATTTGGGTATCAAGTATCAGTGAAAGTCAGAATGGGAGCTCAGGTCCTCTGTTTCCAGATCCAGAATTCTTGGCACTACACAGTATTGTCATGGACTTTGACCATAATTTGATAACCAATCTTTCCCTCCTCAGAATAGCCATAGCGCATGATACTTCTCTTCCTTATTCATCACACTGTACATTCTATTATGTTTAGATGTCTTATCTCTCTTACTAGACTATAAACTTTCTGAGGGCAGGAACCATTTCTTATTTATGTTTTTTATCATTTTCAGTGTTTAGCATATTTTTTTTACATTTAATAGATATTTAAGCAATATATGTTGAATGAATGAATAACCTCAAAGGGAACCAGCGAAGATTTTTAAGAAGAGAAGGGAAAGTATTTTAACTGTAGAAGTAGCATTAGCCTAATTTAATAGTTTTACAGACTCTATTTTCCTGACCATTGGGAGAGAGAGTGATGTGACTCACAGAAATTTGTTTAATAACAGCCATGTGATTTCAGAATTACTATATATACTATATATATACACACACATATACACATGCACACATATACATATGTATATGTATACATATAGGTTAGACATACACACATGGAGCTTAGTTTGTCAATTTCTTTTAGAAAAAGAACCTTTTTGTTCTTCATTTAAAAATCACATTTAAATGAGAGTCAAAATGAAAGCATTACCTAGAAACACATAAAATTTCATGAAGTAAAAATAACCACATAGTATTTTAATTGTTTACCTTACATTTTATATCTGAGCAGTATGCTTTTTAACTGTACTAGTATTTTTCAGAGTTAACACAAGAATCTGTTTTAATTCTGCTGTATTGCAACTTTCACTGGCATTGCTACAGTAGTAACTCACATTGACAAATGGCATTACTTGAGATCTCATTGGGAGCTGACATCATGCCTTTGTTCAGGGGAACTTTTAGCTGGTTTTTATAAGTATAAAAACACATATGTGCATATGTGTGTACATCTGTATATATACATATAATCTACATATATATCCTCCCAAATAATTATGCCAAAATGAAAGCAGTCCTTTAGCTATTTTTAAAGGAATTTTGGAAACCATCTTGCTCACAGGATGCCAGTTCTGAAAGCTTCAGTGAATAGGAGGCAAATAAACACATACATCATAGCCAAG
Source organism: Petaurus breviceps papuanus (assembly GCF_028583685.1). Classification (NCBI taxonomy): domain Eukaryota; kingdom Metazoa; phylum Chordata; class Mammalia; order Diprotodontia; family Petauridae; genus Petaurus; species Petaurus breviceps. The sequence goes on from NW_027187315.1 coordinate 6,247,923, forward strand.
ATCTATTATTTCAATACTTCAGGGAACCATGACTTCCTTAGTAGGTTACTCCCTCCACCAGCACAGATCTCAACCTTTTCATATGTAAATAAACAATTTCATAAGTTGTCATGGCTTAACAATCTATCACCTAGTAATCACCCCAATAAGTAGTCTTCTAGAAGAGAGAAATTCTCAACTTTAATTTACTGAGTCTGATGCACCCCCAGTTGCATCTTATAGATATTTCTGATAGCCTATCTAAATCAATCAATCAACAAATATTCATTAGACTTCTATTATGTGCCTTTCACTGTGCTAGGTGTTAGGGATACAAGTACAAAGAATGAAATGGTCCCTATCCCCAAAGGAGTGTGCATTCTAATGGAGAAGAGAAATGGCTCTGTGCAGCATAAATATACACTGAATAAACATAAATAGATACAAAGAAAATACAAGGTTGTTTTGGATGGAGGGCATGAGCATTTGGAGGTATCAGTCAATAAACATTTTTTACTAAATGTTTACTATGTATGTTTACATATGTTTATGCCAAACATGCACTAAGAACTAGGGATACAAAAAGAGGGGAAAAAACAGCCTCTGCCCCCCAGGAGCTCATGATGTAATGAGGGAGACAACAAGCAAACAAATATATACAACCAAATCATGTAGGGGGTAAATAGGAAATAATTAGGAAAGAGAAGACACTTGAATTAAGAAGGGTTGGGAAAGGCTTCTTGTAGAAGATGGAATTTTAGTTAGGATAATGAAATTAGTGAAGACAGAAGATGGAAATGAGGGAGGAGGGACATGAAAAGTCTTCATGAAAGACATAGTGCTCGAGCTGCAGCTTAAAGGAAGAAAGAAAAGTTGTGAGGCAGAGGTAAGGAGGGGCTGCACTGAAGTAGCATGGGACAGTCAGTGCAAAGGAGTGCAGGAAAGGGGAAATGGCATGTCCTGTGTGAGGGGCAGGGAGAAGGCCATTTTGGATGGATTGCAGAGTGCGAAAAAAGGGAATAATGTGCAATGAGTCTGGAAAAATGGGCTGGAGCCAGATTATGAAGGACTTTAACATTTAAATAGAAGAGGTTATATTTTAGCCTAGATGTAATAGAAAACCACTGGCATTGATTGAGGTAGGAGAAGCTAGGGATCACATGGTAAGATTCTGCACTTAAGGAAAATCATGGGTGATGTCTTGACTTGCTACTTGAATCAGATTTAAGTGAGGTAGAGTTGCATGGAGTCATCACCCTATCCCTATTCCAGAGCCATCAAAGTCCAGTAGTAAAACAAAAGTCAGGATGGGTGGTAATGGCCTTGGATGCACTGGATGAGCTTGGTGACTTTGATGTCTGACCAAGCTTTAAGCACTCCACAGCACCTGCTTCATTCAACTTCCTTCATGGCCATTAAAACAAATCATTCTCATCTGCCCATTCCACTGGAGGAATGTTTGGGGTAGACATCCCCCTAACTTACTGATGGGTTTGAGGCCTCTTGGTTCCCCTCAACCTGGTTTAGCCCATCTGCCAAGATGGTTTTTACCAGGGTTTGTCCTCTGTGCATACTACATCTTCTTGGAGTCATAGGATAGAGTTGGGTGACAAATTGAACAACAAAGGAAGATGAGCAGCCCTGAAAAGGGCTTGGCAAGCCCTCACACGAGGGGTACTAATTCTCCCTTAAACCCCATATACCACAAATGCTTAATAAATGCTTGTTGAACTGGATAGTAGTAGTAGAGAGAGAAAGAAAGAAATAAGAGAATAGGAAAAAACCAGATTTCTGATGTGTTGCTCTGCTCAAAACAAGAACAGCCTTCTAACGACTTTGGCCTAAAAGAAGTGAACAAGGATTCCTGAACTTCCCTACTGTGCCATTCTTAGATAGAGAGGGAGTCTAGGACAGAGAGCTAGTTTGGACAGCCGCTACCTCAAGGCTGACCAGGAAAGCAAAGGAGAAGAAAAAGTCAAGAGAAAACATCCTTAAATACCTATATGAAGTCAATATTTCTATTTGTGGTTAAACTAGATCACATACTTCTAGTCATATGTCCTCCTGCTAAAACTGAAAGCTGGAACCCAAGACTAGAACCCAAGGTCTTATCTCCATGCCCAAATGGTGCAAAACTTCCAATTGTATGTTGTGCCAAGAGTCATTTATGAATCAAAGAGTTTTGACTTTGTGTAGTGGCAAGCACCCCAAGCGTCCTCAGGGTTTGCTGCCACCACAGGTTCTTGGATCTGCTTTGATAAAGGAAAGCAACTCAAAATGGGTCAACAAGCTTACTTTAATCAGTCAAACATATATCATTTACCTCCTTCAGGGGAAAAAGGTCAGTACCCCGAACTTCAAAGTATACAGGCAGAATTATCAAGACAGAAACAGATCAAATAGACAGCTTTCCAAATTGTCCAGCCATTACATCCATACCAAATCAACATCTGGGTTTCAGCATCTGGGTTTTTCAAAGCTGGGGGGCTCTGGACAACGGCTTCCCAGAATCCATATCAAATCACAGAACACTTCTCAAAGTGAGCCCCAAAACAAAGCCTCACATCAGGGCTTATATAGCCTTCTCCTGGCTTAGAGAATGTAACAACATTTTGGACCCACTGGCCAATCAAAAAGTTTCTACTGAAAAACAAGCCTCCTACCCCAGGCTCCAGGTGCACTTTAGCCTAGGGGCAGGAAAGCTCTTTAAATTTACATTCCTATTATACTTTGTTACAGAAAAGAAAGCTACCTCCTCAATCCAATCCACTTGACTCATTGAGAACCATATTTCTGGATCAAGGGGTCTTGTCCTGATAGGCTGCTTTCCCCTCAAATTGTGGCCTCTTGGGGGAACATTTCTCTACTGAATGGAGTTGGGTGGAGGTGATGTGGGTCTTCCTTCCATCCCTCCTTAACACAACTAGAGGATGTTAGTTGTCAAACATAATATTACAAAGGAGGGTGGAGCTGGAGCCATCCAATAACAAACTCTTTAATGAAGAAACTCTCCACACTTTAAAGGCTTTCAAGTTTGGACAATAACCTTGTCACTGGACCTGTACTCAAAAGACTTTGCAGCTTCGTTGGACCACCAGAGCTTTCATTCTGCTCATACATCCTCTAAGAGACAGACTCATCTCCACATCACCTGGATGTTTTAGGATACTCCATTCACAATCTTTCTACAGCCTGTTATTCCATTCTGGTTCCATATTGCTCTCTCTCACATGCTCTTCATTCCAGTCAAACTTGTTATTCTATGCATACAACAATACATATCTGGTCTCCATGCCTTTCAATAGGCAGTGCTCCATTCCTGGAATGTTCTTCTCTTCACTCCTCTCTGTTAGAACTCACATTTCTCTTTACTGCTCAGTTCAGATATCACTTCCTATGAGGTCTTTCCTGGTTGATAGTGTTACCTTTTTAATAATTATGTATTTAGTTATTATGTAATCTATATTTTCCTGTCTTTGAATAAGTTGTATCCACCTCCCAAACCCCATTTCATTTCAGCCTCAATAGAGTCTAAACTCCTTGGTGGGTAGGAAACATCTCACTTTTGTATTTATATTTCAACACCTAGTTCCAGGTATAAAAATAATCAACCAGTCAATGTTTGTTAAGCACTTATTTTGTGTCAGGGATTGTGTTAAGTGCTGGGGATACAAAAAGAGACAAAAGATAGATCTTGCCCTCAAGGAGCTCACAATCAGTTAAGGAAAACACCATGTAAACAAGGATATACAAACAAGCTATATACAGGGTAAATAGGAAATAATTAATAAAGGCAAAGGCTAGAATTAAGAGTGGTTAGGAAAGCTTTCCAGTAAAAGATGGGATTTTAATTAGAACTTAAAGGGGGTGGCTAGGTGGCACAGTGAATAGAGAACCAGCCCTGGAGTCAAGAGGACCTGAGTTCAAATCCAGCTTCATAGACTTAACATTTACTAGCTGTATAACCTTGGGCAAGTCACTTAACCCCAATTGCCTTGCATTCCCCCTCCAAAAAGCAAAACAAACAAACAAACAAACTTAAAAAAGAGAACTTAAAGGAAGCCAGGAAACACAGTAGGGAGAATTGAGGCAGGAGAGAGTTCCAGGCATGGGGTATAAGTAGAAAAATACCTTTAGTCCAGAAATGGAGTATCTTGTTCATGGAATGACCAGCAGGTCAAAGTCACAAGGTTGAAGAGTATAAAGTGGGAAGTATGGTATAAGAAGACTGGAAAGATAGTAGTGGAGTGAGTTATAAAGGGATCTGAATGCCAAATAAAAAAATGTATATTTGATCCTGAAAGTGATAGGGGAGGTGACATGGTCAGACTTGCACTTTAGGAAAATCACTTTTGGGGAAGATGAATTGAAGTGGGGAGAGAACTGAGGCAGACAGAACCACCAATGGGCTATAGCCATAGTCCAGGCATGAGGTGACTACAAAAGGTCTGCACTACAATAGTGATGGCAGTATCAGAGGAGACAAAGGAGACATTTGAGAGATGTTGAGAAAGTGAAATAACAGGACTTAGCAACAGATTGAATATGGAGGATGAGAGATGGTGAGAAGTTGAGGATGACTCCTCGGTTGTAAGCCTGAAGGACTGGGAGGATGGTCTTGCCCTCTACAATGAAAAAAAAAATGTAGGAAGGGAGAAGGTTTCACAGGAAAGAGAATGAGTTATGTTTTGGACATGTTTAGTTTAAGATGCCTAGAAAGACATTTGTAAATGTGAGATTGGAAGTCAGGAGGATACATAGATTTGAGAATTATCAGCATAGAGATGATAATTAATCCATGGGAGTTAATGAGATCACAAAGTGAAATAATATAGAGGGAGAAGAGAAGAGGACCCAGGACAAAACCCTGGGACATCTGCAGTTAGAGAGTGTGCTCTAGATGAGGAACCAGCAAAGGAGACTGAGAAGGAATAGTCAGGAATAGGAGGAGAACCAGGAGAGTGTGGTGTACCAAAAACCAAGAAAGAAGAGAGTATCAAGAAGGAATAAAAAAGGATCAACAGTGACAAAGTCTGGAGAGGTCAAGTAGAATGAGGCTTGAGAAAAGGCCATTGCGTTTGGCAACTAAGAGATCACTGTCAAAATTGGAGAGAACAATTTCAGTGCAATGCTAAGGTCAGAAGCTGGATTATAAAGAGTAAAGAAGAGTGAAAGGAGAGAAAGTAGAAACACTTATTGTAGATGGCCTTTTGAAGAAGCTTAACTACAAAGAGAAGAAGAAATATAGGACTTTAGTTAGCTGGGATGAAAGGATCAGATAAAGCTTTTTTTCAGGATAGGGAGACATGGGCATGTTTATGGGCAATCAGGAATGAGCCAATAGACAGGGAGATATTGAAAATAAGTAATTGAGTGAGGACAGAGGAGGCAATCTGTTGGAGGAGACCAGATTTGAACATCATTTGAATAGGTAGAGGGGTTAGCTTTGGTAAGGAGTAAAGTTACTTCATCATGTGAGACAGGGATGAGAGAGAAAAGCAGAAAGTGAGTTATAGATGAGGAAGAGGAGAGAAGAAGGAGCTCTTGGTGAATAGTCTCAATGTTTTTCTATAAAATGTCAGGCAAAATTATCAGCTGAGAGTGAGTGGGAGCCATGGAAGGTATGGGGAAGGATAAAAAGTTTTAGATAAGCCACTGTGGCAAGTAGGTTAGTGAACTGATGAGAGAGATATAACAGAATTCCCTGGCAGCAGTGAAGGCCTAGTTGAAGTTGTGTGACAAACTTTTGTTGGATCAAGTCAGAACGGTTGCACGATTTTCTGCACTTTCATTCAGCAGCATGTGTATAGGAGGGAAAGCAACAAATAAATGACAGGGACCATACAAGGCTGAGGCTTGGCTAGGTGTAATCAGTGATATGGAAAAGGAGTTGAGGATTCAAGAGAGGAGAACAGTGTAGAGGTGGATTGGTTGACCAAAGGATCAATGGGGAGAAGAGGAGAGAGTTGTTAGTGCAAGGGAGGTGGCCTGGGAAAGAATTGAGAGGCCAAAAGACTGGAGGTCACAGTGTCCATAAAGAGTATGATATTGTAAGGGAAGGAAAGTGAAAGAGGGAGAGGTGAAAGACCAATAGATTATGGTTGGATAGGGGAACTTTGGAATTCTTGAATATTGAGGTGGTATATTTGTGGGTGATGGCAAGGTTAAGAATATGACCATTTTTATAAGTAGCCAATGTGGGAGTGAGGAGTAGCTCATAGGAAGTGGGAACTGAAGGTGAAGAACTGAGGGTATTTGAGGGACAGACAATATGTGTATTAAAATTACCTCGTGTGGGGGTAGAAATTTGGGAGAGGTCAAAAATTGTGAGCCATATACCAAACTCATTGAGGAAGAAAGGGGAGTGATTAAAGGGTCATGTAGATGATAGCTACCAGGAATTTAATTGGGTGGTAGACAGGAGCAGCACAAACCTCAAAGCAGAACAGGTTACTGAGCAATGTAGATAGGGAGAGAATCTGGAAGTGGCAGTGGGAAACAAGGAGTAGGCCAACTCCCCTGCCTCAACAGTGAGCTAAGGAGAATGAGTGAAGGTACAGGTAATACTAGAAAGGGAAGTTGTGTCACTTGGGGGCAGCCAACTTTCAGCAATAGTTAGTAGATGGAAGAAGGAGTAGAGGAAAAGCTTTAGGATGGAGGAAAGTTGATTGCCTATGGAAGGGCATTCCACAGAGCATAATGTAAAGGTTGAGTGGTGCTTGGTTGAAACTTTGGGAGTGGGAGAGAAATAAGGAATTGAATTATCAGGGTGGAAAGGGGGATTTAGATGATGCTCCACAGGGGTTCATAATTACTGGGATGTGAAGGGTATGACCAATGTGAGAATGTTGATTATTGAGTAGAAGTTATAGTTCCTCTTTCCAAATTAGGTTGGAGATCAGATTGGAGACAAGTGTAGTATGTTATGGGAGGTACATAGATGGTCAGTTGGGAGGTCCTGTTTCACTATTACTCTTCCCTCCAAAGCACGGAGATTCAGCAGGAAAGGGTGCAGCAGGAAATGGATGTTGAATTTCTCACCAGGAGAAAGAAGTTCCATTCCCCATGGACTCAACTTTTCCCTCACAGGGCAGGTACAGGAGGAGATAGAAGACCTGAGGAGGTCAAAAGGTGGGTTATTTCTCTTTATACCAGATGTTCTTCATGTTGCAGTTGAGATATCAGGTTATTAGCAAGAGGTAGATGTTGCTATGCTCTGGCAAAGTTGGAAGATGTTGTTTTGGGGCAGATGAAAGACATCTATCCTATGCCCAGCAGGAGAAGGAAGGCAAGTCACTCAGTCCTCTTCTCACCTGAGGAGGCTGGCAGTGAGGTAGCAGCCCCTTTTGGTAGACTCTTCCCAAGCAGAGAAAAGTCCTTTAGGATAGATAGAAGAAGCTTTGCCCCCCAGCCCTTGTAACCTTCCCTCAGGGGATGCATTGTGCCCAGAAGAAGGTGGAAGGCACAAGACAAGCAGTCAGAGGAACATCTGGCTCTCAGCCTTAGGAAATTACCGAAGATTTATCTACTAAGTCATAGACAAGTTACAAATTATATTAGTGGTGAGAGTTACCACATGGATAAAATGATAGAAGATTAATCCCTTAAGATGATAGAAACTCATGTATTAAATGCAATGCTTAAATCAACTTGGACTTTCAAATTTTTAGGCCCTAGAATCTTTATGGGCAGTGGAAAGGAGCTTTTATATTACTCCTTGCCTGACCTTAGGAAAATAGGCAGTAGATTTTTCTCCTTTTTTTGTCTTTTCCTTCCTTTCTTTCTTTCTCTTTTTTTTGGTACACTAAAGCCCTAATTATACCCTTCTTATTTTTCTTACATCTCCAAGGCATCTTGTATGGCTTTCTCCATCTTTATTACTGTTTGCATCACCTCCCAATTTAGTATCATTTGCAATTTCATTATAATGCTGGTTATTTCCTCTTCCAGATCATTAAGTTAAAATAGACCTGCTCTAACACCAAACCCTATGGCACTTATTAGACATAGTCCCCAAATGGTTACATTGCCATTTGCTGATAATGTTTATTTAGCTGAATTTTTAGTCCTCATGGCTATTCCCAAACTAGAATGGTGGAATTTCATTTTACATGTGGAATGAGACACTAAGCCAAGCTATTTTACTGTATTCTGATCTGTTCTGTGAAGACTACCAAGTTTTTAGTCTGATTTATCTTTATCAGCTCTCTTAGCAGCTCACAATCATAATAGTTAACATTTACATTGTGTTTTAAGGTTTGCAAAGCTCTTGACATATATTATCTCATTTTGAGTTTCACAGCAGTCCTGTGAGATAAATGCTATTATTATCCTCCTTTCACAAGTAATAATAGCTAACATTTGTATGACATTTGCTATGTGAGAGGCATTGTGCTAAGTGTTTTAAAATTATTTTCTTATTTGATTCTCTTAACAACCCAATTATTAGGTGCTATTATTATTCCCATCTCACAGATAAGGAAACTAAGCAAAACAGAGGTAAAGTGACTTGAACAAGATGACAAAACTAATAATGGAAGCCAGATTTGAACTTAGGTCTTCTTGACTCTGGGCCCAGAGCTATTTTCACCATATTACTTACCTGTTCTTAGGTGAAGCTCTGTGGCTGACAGAGCTCAGTATCTAAGAAAGGCCTCAAATCCAGGTCTTTCTCATGTCAAGTCCATTACTATCCACTATATCATGCTGCCTCTTCCTGACTTCCAAACTCCCTACACATAACCTTAATGAATGTGTGATCTTGGCAATGTGGATTTTCTCTCTACAGAATCATCTCAGAGCTGGAAGGGACTGCAATGGCTCTCCAATGTAAGAATGTCTTCTACATCCAGCTGCTTGAGATGTCACGCATGCTTTGTTTAGATGCTTCTAATAAAGGAGGCTTCAATAACTTGAGAGGCAGGCCATTCTAATTTTGTATAACTTTAATTAGGGGAAAACTTTTCCTTGCATCAAGCTGAAATTTGCCTCTTTGCAACTTAATTTGATTGTTTCAAGTTCTGGAGTCAAGCAGAGTTAATTTAATTTTTATTCCATGCAATAGCCTTTCAGTAAATGAAAACACCTACCATTTCCCCTTCCCTCTCCACCAAATCTTTTCTCCATGATAAACATCCTGAGTTTCATTCCTCATATGATATTAGCTTAAGATCTTTCACCATCCTAGTAGCCTTGGATGCTTTCCAGCTTATCAATATCTTCTCTAAAATGTAATGACCAGAACTGAACACAGTATTCTAGGTGATCTTACCATGGTAGAATTCAGTGGAATTTCCTACTTCTCAATATGATGCTTCTTTTAACTCATCCTACTTACTTGGCTACCATATTCTCTCTTATTAATTTGTAATAAACTTACAGAGTACTAAAAGACCCCATTAAACACACACACACATACCCCAAACTTCTATCTAGTCATATTTCCTCCTTTTACTTGGGAAGCTGATTTTTTGAAGCCCCTGTATTGTTTATTTTTTTTAATCAATGATTTGTACAGATCAGTGATTGAGTACTTATCAGATTGGTAGATAATACAACCCTGGATGGAGTAACTAACTCTCCAGGTAACAATTAGGAATAAAAAAAAATCTTGACAGGCTAGTACATTGGACAAAGTCTGAAATTTAATAGGGATAAATGTAAAGTTTCACATTTGGATCCAAAAAATCATCTCTACAAGTATAAGATAGAAGAAGAGTTAGATAGCTAATTGTTAGTAAAAGATCTAGGGGTTTTAGCATGTTGCAAGATCAACATAATCCATCAGGGTGAAGTGGCAGTCAAAAAACCTAAAGCATTTTTGAGTTGCATTATTAGAGAACTGATTTCCAGGAATATGCATGTGATAGCCCTATTTTACTCTACCATTATCATACCACACCTGGAATATTATGTTCAATTTTGTGTGCCAGTTTAGAAAGAACACTGATAAGCTGGAAAGAATCCAGAGGAGAAAAACTACCAGGGTATAAAGTCTTTATTTAAATCATATTAGTGACTGATTAAAGGAACTTGGGCCGAGAGAATGGAGAAAAGAAAACTCTGGGCAAACCATATAGCTATCTATTCAAGTACAGTTATCTCTTTTAAATCATGGGGGTAGGGGCACATCACTCCTGTGATCTGGAAAATCCAGGTAAAATTTTTTGGCTCTTCATACTAGAGAAGAAGTGTAAATTTTTTTTTTCTTTTATGGGATGTTTACAATACTTTATTGTAATATTTGGGTTGATATTACATGACACTATACATGTATTTTATGCATTTCTGAGTTGCTAAACTTTTTCTCTGTCATATTCTAGCCTTTGTGTGTCTTCTGTAGCTTCCACAAAACTCTAAACCATGATGGAGAAAGTTGCAATCTGGAAGGGATAACCATTTGAGAGACTATCATGTAGAAGAGAAATTAGACTTATTCTACTTGGTCCTGGAGGGTAGAAACAGGGGCAATGGCTAGAAATTGGGAAGGGGGTAAACTTAGGTTTGATGGAATGGGCTGTTTCATGGGGCAGTGAGTTTCCCCTCAATCAAGGTTAAAACTTTAGGAGAAAACTTTTCCTTGCATCAAGCTGAAATTTGCCTCTTTGCAACTTAATTTGATTGTTTCAAGTTCTGGAGTCAAGCAGAATTAATTTAATTTTTATTCCATGCAATAGCCTTTCAGTAAATGAAAACACTTACCATTTCCCCTTCCCTCTCCACCAAATCTTTTCTCCATGATAAACATCCTGAGTTTCATTCCTCATATGATATTAACTTAAGATCTTTCACCATCCTAGTAGAGGTTGAATATTCACTTTTTGGTCTTGTGACCTGGGGTTCAAGTCTAGACATTTGCATAAGATGGTCTTTTTTGGTGGAGAGAATTGTCATGTGATACACCATGCTTCCATAAGGAAAGTTTGGGAGAAGAACTTTTTTTCCCCCTGGCTTTCAGTTTCCATTGAGGATTCATCCTTCCAGACTCTTTAGGTGAGGTCCCAGAAGGGAGAGAAAGATTCTTGGGAAAAGCTGACATGTAGAGAAACACCTGGTACTTGTGTATGTCTCTATTTCTAATTTGCAGCATTGGGGACTTTAGGAGATTTTTCCCTTGGGTGATTTTGGAGGATTCTCTCTCTTTTGGTTGAGTTGAGGTATGTCATTTTCCATGGGAGAGCATTCACTTTGTATATAGTCTGGTATATTCTAACCTGTATAACTTCTCTCATTTCCCTTTATTGTTATCTTGGATGAATGATTTTATTTATTAATCACTATGTGTGAAAGTTGTTGTGTAGCTGGCATTTGGTGAGAAGGGAGTCAAGCCTGTAGGCCCTCTTTCCCATTAAGGAGTAGTAATCAGGAAAAACAATTTGAACCTAAAGTTATTTCTCCTAGACTAACAATATTGGTGGTAGGATGAGGCAGAGAGACACAATTCTATTCTTGAGGAAAGCATAGTGGCCAACTTCATGATCCTACTCTCCTTGCTTCTCTTGGTAGTTGTGGTGGTGATGGTGGTGGTGGTGGTGGTGTGTGTGTATGGCATGAATCTTGTCTTTATGTATATAAAGTACTTTTATATGGAGTAGACATTAGATTTGCTTTTGTTTGGTCAGGAATCCAAGTATCTCTTGGAGAGAAGTGGCAGGCATTCCAGAGCTATCCATTCCTCTCTGTGAGCTGCATTTAGATATAAACATGTGAACATATACATTCTTGTATAGTATAGTGGGGATCATTTTCAGGTATGGGTTGGACAGAAATGGCATAGCCAAAGAGGTTTCTTCCAACTCTGAAATCTTGTGATTCTGGCTTTACATTTATCCTTAATTAAATTTCATCAATATTTTAGCCAGTTTGAATTCTGAATCTATTATCCGGGGTCCTAGCTATCCCTCTCATCTTGGTGCCACTTACAGATTTCATCAGAAAACCGTCAAATCAGTCACATCTTTTGATCTTATGCAGCTCTTTACCATTTCCTCCCAAAGATCTACACAACATGTTGAAAGCTTTCCTATGGAGATAGATATCAACATAGCATTGGCATGGTCCTTCTGTTTTCTCTCATTATGTAGATGGTCTGGTCAATTTTGCTTTCCAAATCATGCATTTTCTCAATCATTACATTTCCTTGATAATGTTGCATATGCATCCATTTTTTGGTGATCACAAAGCTTTTTACCAGTTTATTTAAAATTTTCCTCTTTATTTCCATGTACTTTAGTCTTATAAGGGCTCTCTCTCTCTCTCTGTCCATGTCTTTTTGTGTGTTGGTCTCTGTATAAGAGAACCTAAGCTATAGGTTAACTTGTTTCTTTTTCCCCAAGTTTCAGTTAGATTCATTAGAGAATGGCATGGATAAAAGTACGTTGTTTTTTGTTTTTATTTTTGGAGGGGGGTGGAGACAGGGCAATTGGGGTTAAGTGACTTGCTCAAGGTCACACAGCTAGTAAATGTTAAGTGTCTGGAGGCAAAATTTGAACTCAGGTTCTCCTGACTCCAGGGCTGGTGCTTTATTCACTGTACCATCTAGCTGCCCCAATAAAAGTATGTTTAACACTTTTATATAAATATGAAATGAAAAAAATTTTCAAGGAACCTTGCACATACTTATTCCAAATTCCTAGTCAATGATAATGCTTACACCCCCTGTTGTCACTGCCAAACCCTCTTATTCATATTTCTAATTTTTAAGTCAAGTTTTTACCAGAGCTTACCCCAACCATTGTAAATAAATAAATAAATGATTATTATTTACACTAGCTTCCTTGAAAAAATTTGCAAAGGATGCATCTTTGTTTCTATTTTACTTTCCTCCTTATTGGGTTGTTAGAATCAAAGTCACTCTGAAACATTGCCAGTTACTTGTCAAATTGAACTCCTATATCTTTCATGTCAAGGGAGATAATAATGCCTTCAGAAGGTTTGCCAATTGTTTTTCAATTTTATGAATGTCTTGTTAGCTGCATTAGATTATAAGCCCCTTGAATAGCTAGAGGAGACTACAATTCCATTTTTCTAGGACTTCTTTTACTCTACTTCTGGTATGCTTGAGGCTTTAAATTAAACCCAATTCTATTTACAATTTTTGTCAAACCTCTTCAGCAAACTTGCTGATGAGGCAGAGTTATAATTTTACCTTCCACATCCTAAGTATGCTCTCCTGGTCAATTTTTAGAAACTTCTCTTCTGCTCTTAGTCCATGTTCTCTGAATTGATCCATCATCCCACCATTGATGTAATGACTGCCTGAGCAGTCCCTTCATCTGAAAACCTTTTGTAAACCTGGACCTACAGTGGCTCTTTGTTTTCCCCTAGAGAACACATCCTTCTATTCATCCTGGTCAACCTCCCGAGGATGCAATGGATGGCAAATTGATTAAGGGATATTGAATATGAATCTATTCTTGACCAAATTGCTATATTCTCTTATGCTATGCTTGGTTGTGTGTATCAACAAACCATTCCAACTCGTCTTTGAGTGACTTTGTGCCATTCCTCCAAAATCTGCCCTAAATTTACATAATATCTTTAAAGGACAAGAACGAAGACTCCTGTGGCAAAATGGAAAGCGCTCCATTCTTGTAATCAAATTACATGGGTTCAAAATCCAATTCTTTCACAGAATCACAGAATATAAGAGCTGGAGAGACTTCAACAGTCATCTAGTTCAATCCTTACCTGAAAGAAATAACCATTATAAATGTATCTGACAAGTAGACATCTAGCCTCTACTAGACATTATTGAATACTGAAAAGCTTTGGAAACTCGCTTTTACTGTAGATTTGACAATATTTCTTAATGAATTTATCCTAAAATTACAAGGCAAAATAGCACTTATATGTGAAACATATTGTGGTAAAGTCAATTTGACAATAACTATCATTGCTTGACTCACAAGTAATGTCAAATTGTTTTACAGTATATACTTCTCACATTGTCAAATGTTAAAACAAGAAGATCTCTATTCTCACACAAATTTATACTGGATATATTTTCTGTCCTCAAACTACAGTTCCAGTAGCTTTTTTCAGATCTTAATGGAAGTTCAAAAGAAATTTCCATATTTCTCCATCCATTTAATGATGTAATTAAGAAACTTCCATCTAACTTTCAATTGGAAGTGATTAATCTAATAGAATTCTATAAACAGCTTCCAAATTATGACTCTGCTCAATTAGAATCATGTGCCTATGGATTGATATCAGTATTTGGCAGCACCTGAGTAAAACAACATCATCAGAGATGAAATACATACAGATGAACTTTTGTAATAGATTTTTATGATAAGAAAATTTAACTTTGAATTAAAGTGTTATCCCTCCAAAAAAAGAAAAAGAATTCCATTCTTGTTAGCAGACCTATATTACATATATATATATATATATATATATATATATATATATATATATATATAATTATTACTCTATTTTGAATAGAATTCATCAGTAAAAACATTTGTGGAAATCTATTTTCATATTATATAAATAGTTACATAAGGTCTCTCATTTTGCCACTTAGCCTGAACAGACTAAAATATTTAGTATTTGACCATATATAGAAAAGTTTGTTGACCCCTGTGCTATCCAGCTGCATCTAGAAAGTCAGAAACAATTGAGAAATGACTGAACAGCTGAACAACAAGCTCTATCCAGTCAAGATCTCTTTGGATCCCAACTGTCTTTCTTTTCTTTTTTTGTGCTTTTTCTTTTGGAGGGCAATTGGAGTTAAGTGACTTGATATTTTAAAATTTCCTTCTCCTGTTTGTTTTGTTTTATTTCCTTTTTTTGAGGGCAATTGGGGTTGACTTGCCCAAGGTCACATGGCTAGTTTTTGTGTTAAGTGTCTGAGGTCGGATTTGAACTCAGGTTCTCCTGACTCCAGGGTCAGTGCTGTATTCACTGTGCCACCTAGTTGCCCCCCCCAACTGTCTTTCAGTGTGTCGATTACACCTTGTAGCTTTATGATATTTGGAAATTGAATAATATGCCTTTATTCTTTTTCTTTTATCTGTGTCTTTATCCAAGTGGTTGATAAAAGGTAGTCAACAGTTCAGGAAAAGAGCCTTGGAGCCCCACTTCCCTGGAGACCCTCAGTCATGTTGACATTGAAGTACTAATAATTTCTCTTTAAATCTGACCCTCTAGTCAGTTATGAATCTATTTAACTACTTATTACCTTTATAACTGTAAGTAAGTCACTTAGTTTCTTTGGGCATCAGTTTTCTCATCTATGAAATGAGGGAGCTGAACCTTTAAAGTCCCTTTCAACTCTGTCTCTAATATTCTTATTTCTGTTCAGAGGTTTTGGAATCAGCTTTTACTAGCTGGTGAGAGCTGGTGGTTAAATTTTTAGTATGAACATTTAAACCTTGCAAATCAGCAAAGGCTACAAATCAAGGCTTCATTTATTGTTTTATTTATTGACTCTAGAGTGCATCATGCATACATTTTTTTTTGGGGGGGGAAAGCTAATTGTTAAACATTTACCAGTATACTCTTGGTTGTAATCTACCATAACACCAAGAACAGTACTTTGTACCAACTAAGTGTCAGACCCAGGCTAGCCATGGGAAATCTGGGAGTAAGTAAAATAAAGCCTCTCTCTCTCTGTGTCTCTGTCACTCTCTGTCTCTCTCCCTCTCCCCTCTCTCTCTCCTTCTCCCTCTCTCTCTCTTTCTCCTTCTCTCTCTCTCCTACCTCCCCATCCCAAGAGATTTAAAACACCCTAAGTATTCTTCATGACTTTTATCAACAAACATTATTGAAAGTCTGCTATATGCAAAGCATTCTGAGTGAGGGGAGGTGAAATGAGGAAAATGAATGTCAAGAAATTAGTCATACTTTCTTCCCTTAAAGAATAAAAAATGAGAGAAAACAGGCAATTTTTTTCAATTCTGCCAGATCTTTACTGATTGCTTAATAGAGAGACCTAATTGTAGATATGTTAAATAAATAGACTACCAGTTGCTGGGATCTCATTCCTCTTTAAAGAGCCATTAACACTTAACTACCTAAGAGAACACCTACAGTATGTAAGACCGTGTGCTGGTATTATCAGGCTTCTGGTGTTTAATACCTATATAATCATGGATAAATCCATTCTTAGTGTCAATATTTCTAATCTTTAAGTGAGATATTCAAATGAAATGATGTATGTGAAGTGTTTTGCAAAATGTAAAGCCTAGATAAAAATCAGTTATAATTATCATTTTCATCGTAATCATTTATATACAAAGCACACAGTGATAAAAGCATGAAAATGTCCTCAATGGAACGTATAAATGTAGTATTTCTCTTGACTCTGGATTCCCATGAACTAATAGGTTCAATTTGGAAAATATAAGACGATGCATGTACTTCATTTGAATTGAGCTCTAATTTAGCTCTAAAGAGCTCTGTACCAGGCTAGCAGGCAGCACAAAGAAAATTAATTTTAACAATAACATTTAATTAAGACTAAAACAATTAGGCAAAGAATAGTGAAAATAATCCACACACCGGCATGCAAACAAATACTCCAGGGAGGAGGGCCTCATTTTTAAGCACACAATGTGAGAAACAATATATTCCAGGGCTGGAACTCTGGGAATGAGGAAAAATCCTTCTTTTTGTCTCAATAGAACTAGAATGTTTGAAGACTGAACCTATGGGCAGCTCAATGGTCTTTTTTTTATTTTTTAATATGAACTAAACAATTATCAATAAACATGAACATTCCAGTATACAAAGAACAGAAAAAGAAGATTGTATTGAATATTCCAAAAATCTTAGTGCAGTTAATTGTTTAAGTGATTAAAGCTTAAAATTGCACTCAGACTTTTGAAACAATTCATATATGAAACTATGAACTTCTATTATATAAAGTTGATTATTTTAAAAGTGACAATTAAATTCAACACTATAATGACAAAACTCTCCTACTTTATCTGTGTTCCTTTCTGAAACTCTGCTCTCTTTTTGGAGGGGTCTCTTTTTTTCTTGTTCTTCTTTGCCTTTTTTTTTTGCATCTCTATAGCTACTCAGGCATTCTCTTCATTCTTCCCCCATCCTCCAAAATAAAGGATTTACCTTATAATAAATAAGAAGAGTTAGGCAAAGCAGGAGCTGGGAGGAGCAACATCAAGTAACCTAGAATTTATACAGCATTATTAGACTGAGTCATTCAAATGGAATTGGTCATGTGGAGGATAGGGAGGGAGGATTCTGTCTATATACTGACTCCCTGATGCCTATAAACAAACCCAAGTCTCCCTCATCCTTTTAAAAAAAATTATTTTATTTATTTCACTAGATACTTTCCAATTACATGTAAATATTTTTAAACAATCATTTAAAAAAAATTCTGAGTTTCAAATTGTCTCCCTCCAACCTGCCCCTTCATTCTCATTGAGAAAGAAAGTGATTTGATTTGTGAAGTCATGAAAAACATTTTTCCATATTAGACATGTTGCAAAAGAAAGCACAGATAGAATAAAACATTAAAAAATAAAGATAGTAAAAAGAAGTATGCTTCAATTTGCATTTAGAGTTCATCAGTTCTCTCTCTGGAAATGGATAGTATTTTTCATCATAGGTCCTTTGGATCATTGTCTTGGATCCCTATATTGATCAGAGTAGTTAGGTTTTTCACAGTTAGTCATCCTTACAATATTGCTGTTACTATATACACTGTTCTCCTGGTTCTGCTCACTTTACTTTGCATCAATTCAAATATTTTTCTAGGTTTTTCTGAAACTACCATTGCTCATCATTTTGCATAGCACAATAGTATTCCATTACAATTATATAACCTAACTTGTTCAGTCATTCCTGATTGATGGCATACCCTCAATTTCAAATTCTTTGCCACTACAAAAAGCTCTTCTATAAATATTTTTGTACAAATAGGTCCTTTTCCTTTGATAGCTTTAGATACAGATCTAGTAGTCATATTGTTGGGTCAAAACTATAGATAGTTTTATAACTTTTGAGGTGTAATTGTTCTCCAGAATGGTTGGACTTTTCATGACTTGACCAACGATGTATGTGTCCCAATTTTTCCACATTCTCTCCAGGATTTGTCATTTTCCTTTTCTGTCTTGTTAGTTAATCTGAGAGATGTGAGGTGATAGCTCAAAGTTGTTTTAACTTGCATTTGTCTAATCAATAGTGATGTACAATATTTTTTCATGTGACTATTGATAAGTATGTCCTTCTGAAAACTTCCTGTTCATATTCTTTGTCCATTTATCAACTGGGGAAAGGCTCTTTATTTTTTTTTTATAAATTTGACTCAGTTCCCTATATATTTGAGAAATCAAACTTTTATCAGAGAAACTTGCTGCAAAATTTTTCTTTAGTTTCTTGTTTTTCTTCTAATTTTTTTTGCTGCATTAGTTTTGTTTGTGCAAATTCCTTTTAATTTAATGTGATTAAATTTATCTTTTTTGTTTCCTGTAATCCCCTCTGGTTTTTGTTTTGGTCATAAATTCTCCTCTTATCCATAGTTTTGACAGGTACATTTCCCCATGGTCTCCTAATTTACTTATCATATCATATGATTTTTGTTTAAATCATGTACTTGTTTGGACCTTAACTTAGCACAGAGTGTGAGATGTTGTTCCATGCCTAAGTTCTGACAAATGGCTTTTCAGTTTTCCCAGCAATTTTTGTCAAATGTTGAGTTCTTCCCTCAAAACTTGAATCTCTGAGTTTGTTAAATACTTGATTACTGTTGTTATTTACTATTGCATCTTGTGTACCTAATTGATTCCACTGATCTACCACTATTTTTCTTTGCCTATACCAGATTTTTTTTTTCTATTACCACTTTGTAATATAGTTTGAAATCTGGTACTGTTAGGTCATCTTTCTTCATAATTCTTTGTCTTTTGAGCCTGTATCTTGATCTTCCCTATTATCATAGTAGCATGTTCTTTTTGTTGTTGTTTGCTCTTTTTGCCACACTATTTCTTTATTTAAAACTTTTTATTAATATTGGGCTCTATTTGTGGTGGTGATGGTGGCTCTGTCTCAAGCTTCAGGCTTTTTCCACCTTCAGTTTTCAGAGCTAATTCTAGGAGTTAGGAAATTTTGGTGTTTCCAAGGTGGTGTGATTTGGGAAGAGGGGTAATCACTGCTCTTTTGTTCTTCACTCTGAACCTTATCCAGGAAAAGTCCCTGATCCCTTGGGATTGTAATCTATATGACCACTCAGCATTTCTATTCCCTCTTGACTGAAAGTGTTCTTCTCTGCCCTTGAACTATGACCCAGAAGTGGGTATGAGCAATGGAGTTGCCAAACAGCATCTGGTACTGCATCCAGTGCTACCAAAGGAGCACCCTGTAATATCTTTCTGACCAGTTGCCATGTCCCCTTATTGTCTTTGGCATGAGAGCTCCCAAAGCTACTGTTGCTTCTTTGTCCACCACCATCCCAGCACTGGTGTTTCATCCACACAGGCTCTGAGTCAGCCTTCTCCATGTCTCTTTCCAAACTCCTATGATGTCTTGGGCTGGAAGAATGGTTTGCTCTGACTTTTTCTTTTTTGGCTCTGCCACTCTAAAATTCAATTTGAGGCATTATTTTAAAGTTGTTTGGAGGGGAATGTTGGGAGAGTTCAGCTTTCTTAACTCTACCATCATGACTCCACTCCCAGAAGTCCCTCCTTCATCCTTAAAAAAAAAGGTCATTGTATATTATTAGCTATCATCCTGTATTTTCTCTCCTCAGTTAAACTTATTGAGAAAGTACTTTTCAACTTTACTTCCTATCCTGTCCCTAGAGTCTGAATCCTCTGCAATTTGTGGAAGATAGATGTGTATGTGTTTGAATTGTTTATATATTGTGAATGTCAACCCTTATTAGAAAAATTTGATTCAAAGATATTTTTCCCATTCAACAACTTCCCTTCTTATATGAGGTGCACTAATTTTGTTTGTGCAGAAGCCTTTTCAGTTTCATATAATCAAAGTTATCTATTTGATCTTTTAAAATTTCCTTCTCCTGTTTGTTTTGTTTCATTTCATTTTTTTTAGGGCAATTGGGGTTAAGTGACTTGCCCAAGGCTAGTTTTTATGTTAAATGTCTGAGGCCGGATTTGAACTCAGGTCCTTCTGACTCCAGGGCCAGTGCTCTATTCACTGCACCACCTAGCCACCCAGTTTGTTTCATTTCAAAACTAAACCTGAACTAACAATTTATGAGCCTGAGTCAGGCCTCATCACAGGTATATTTGAAGTTCACTGTGAATGTGCCAAACTTTTCCATTTCCATGACTTTGCTTTCGCTTTTCCCTATACATGGAATGTCTTCTTATCCTACTGAATTCTTGCCAATTCTTTAATATCCAATTCAAAAACCTGTCCCTATGGGAAGACTTTATGGTGACTCTGGTCAGTCATTACCTTTTGATCAATCTCATATCTCATATTTGTCACTATTATCACTTTAATGCATTTATCATATATTAATTTGTATTACAGTTCCTTGTATATGTCACATTCCTTTTCTAATTTAAATGGTCCATGAAGTTCAAGGCTATAGATTATTTAAGTTTTGTATCTTTCATACTATTTCTCTTAATAAATGTTGAATTGAATTGAATCCTGAACTTGATCTTGAATTCTTTTAAAACCAGAGTGAACCATGATTAAAATTTCGCATCATTAACAATACTCAGCATAGTAATGAGCTGTATATTGTAGGACTCAAGTAAGAATTTGCTTATTGACTAACTGATCCAGCATCTCTGGTACCTTCAGAACATTGAGCTCTCCACCCACATAATAAATTAGTGACAGATGTAATGATAGAGGGCTGCAATCAAACTTTTTGTATTTTCTGTTATTTGAGTCACTGTGTGACCCCAGCAAGTCATCACCTCTGTTTGCTTCAGTTTCTTCAACTATAAACTGGGGACAATAGTAATATCTGCCTCACAGAGTTGTTGTGAAGATCAAATAGAGTATTATCTATAAAGTGTTTGGCATTGTGCCTACTTCATACAAGCTTTGGAAAGGCTTGTTTCCTTCCTTCCTTCCTTTTCTTTTTTTTTTCTTTTTGGAGGGCAATTGGGGTTAAGTGACTTGCCCAAAGTCACACTGCTAGTAAGTGTGTCAAGTGTCTGAGGCCGGATTTGAACTCATGTCCTTCTGACTCCAGAGTAGTGCTCTTCACTGTACCACCTAGCACCCCTTTCCTTCCTTTTATTATGTTCTTAACAACAGGTCACCCTTTCAGAGTTGAAAGGGGCCTTAAAAACCCTCTAGTGCCCTCATTTTACAGATGAGAAAATTAAGGCTAAAGAAATGAAATAACTTCTACCACATGGATGGTAGGTATCAGAGATTGGATTTAAATTTAGGTCTTCTGCCTCAAAAGTGAGATATCATTTTGTTACATGACAAACAAGAGAAATCTGTTAGGTTTTCTTGGGTCTTTTTCAAGAATGCTGTACAGAGTCCATTTCTAGACAAATTTAAGGAAGGAGTAGGCAATTCCCAGCTGGATGCCATTATGTGAGGCCATTATGTACAACACTCGGGACTTAATCATACTTTCCCATGGTCCTCCTACTCTCCTGTGTCTTCTTCTACCATCTACCTGAAGGGTGGACTCTGAGGATTGCCTCTGCAATTAAAAATTTTTATCCTAGCACGTATACTGTAACTTCTTCTTAAATATTCTCTTGCATTTCATTAAGTGCTCACTGTACAAAAATCCCAGTAAAATCAGTGATTCTCATATAGTCTTCATTTTATTGTGTGACAAGTCCAATCGCAACAAGCAGTTAAATTGCTGGAAATGTGCCTAAGTAGTTTGACAATCTAAGAAATGACTGACTTTTTCAGGATGGATGACTTACTGGTATTTTGCTTTCTTAGAGTATTTTTGACCTTCCCTTGGTACATTTAGTACTCATAAAAAGTATCATCTTAACAATGTTAGAGACATATCTTCCATTAGTCAGAGAGGGTGTATATGTAGGCTCAATTAAGAAGGCATTATAATTGAATTGTAGGTACTGGAAAGGCAGCAGCTATAGTGAATATTTCTGAAGAATACATCAGACTCACTTATATGCTCACTACCTGTTATGCAAATGGGAAAAAACCAGGGCCTTATTATTGCTTAAAAGTTCATTAAGATATTATTTATGCATAATCTCTTAGTGCCAAAGAAAAGAGAAAAGGCAGGCAAAACTTTGTTACAGCAGTGTAGAGCAGTTAGATTCTGGGTGTCTTATGTATATTTGTTTGTTCCTGTAGACTTGTTTCTCTGATGCTGTAAGTGTTCCCTCCTAGCAGGATTCATGTGCCAGGCCACATGGCTGGTTTACCCAAGGTCTGAGGCATGGAGAATATCAAAGTAATTAGGAATAATGAATCTGTGTTCTAGGACCAGTGTTACTTCATTTATGACAATATCCTTACCAATTCCTTGTAGTAGACTCTTGTCCAAAGTTGCAGGGCTCTGACAAAGGCTGAAGTTGTATAGACATTTTGTCAGCATGTTTACACAAGTGCCTAGGAAGTCTATTTTCTTCATTCATAATATAGATTAAGGGCCAAGGACATATTGCAGGGTAAACATTTTATGTTCAAAATATTTAAAAGAATAGACTATTGTCAAGAAATCTTCATATAAAAATTAGTATATTAATTATCAGGCAGTGTTTATTAAGTAAATTGATTAAATAGGGCCTATAATTAAAGTTAAGTCCCTAAGGAACTTTACTTGTCAATATTGTTATTCTAGTTTGAGCTATTCTCTGCACTTGAAAATAATATAGTTGTTTTCATTGTATATAAATTATGGGAAATATGGCTAGTAGATAAGAGTGCTAAATTTGAAGTCAGAAATGTTGTGTTAAAATCCTATCTCTGACACTTACAATAATATTTGAATTACCTGGGATGAAGTAAAAGAATTAAATTTATTGATTTGTGTAATAAACCCTACAAATCTGAACATCTTTTAAAAGCTTTTAATATGCAACATGTTCTCTTTTTGCTACAGTCATTTGTCTTGCACAATTGCCTCATGATTTCAACACATTCTCTAAAGCACATTTTGATTACATTGGATATTAAATGTACTTTAGACAAACAGTTTATTTTTTCCAAATCTAGCTTTGATTATAGCTCATAGGTTTTCAATGGGTTTTAAAATCAGGAGAGTTCTCAGCTTATCAAAGCATATTTATCTCTATCTCTTGAGTAATTTCTTAATATTTTGTGATGTATGACAAGTTGTAATTTTGTGTTAAAATATTTCATTTCCACTTGGGAAATTCTATAATTTTTAAATAACTGCTTCTCAGTATATCAATACATTTATCAGAATCCATCATTCTTTCAACAAAAACAAGACTTCCAGATATAGAAGATTCTGGGAAGATGGTCAGAAAATTCCAAGTTCTCAGGATTTTCCCCCACAAGAGTTAAAATAGCACCTTAGGATGAACAAGGTGTGGGTTGAGATAAATAAGAACAGGGGCACAGCTGGGGTCTTCCTGGGACAATTTGAGATCAGAAGAAAAAATCCCAGGATGAGGTTTGGTCCCTGTGAAGAGTAAACACGTCGGGGCTAGGTTCTATTTTAACAAGTGGCAAGTCTTGGAATTGGTTTGAGAGGCTGCCTTGGCCCCAGCCACAGGAACTTTTCCTCCAGGATAGTGAGGGCACTTGGGCATCTGAGCCCGGGAAGATCAAGGGAACCTCTGATGACAAGGAGCCACAGACCCAACTGCTGTAAAGAGCGGCAGGGATGAAAAGGAACCACCAGACACCTGGTGAGTGCAGAGGAAGTGAGGCAGAAAGCCCCTGGCTGTGAGCACTTACAGGAGGTGGGAGGTTTGACTTTCGTTCTTGGCTAGAGGGGAGCACAAGGCAAGAGGCACCATTTCCTACATCCCAGGGCTAGAGATGATTACAAAAATTAAGCTATTAAGACAAAAAAAATGCACAGGCAAAGGAGAAAGAATGCAACCATAGAAAGCTATTATAGTTATAGAGATGACCAGGGTTCATCTTCAGAGGAGGATATTGAAGTAAAGAAATCCCCAAAGAGAAATGTCAAATGTTCACCTACCCAAAAAGAATTCATAGAAGATCTTAAAAAGAACTTAAAATCAAATGACAGAGATGGAGGAAAAGCTGATAAAAAAAAATAATCCAAGAAAAATAAGAGGGGTATGAAAGGAAAGTCAACCAATTAGAAAAGGAGATCCAGAATCTTAAGGAAGAAAATGACACCTTGAAAATTAGAACTGGGCAAAGTGAAGGCAACAGAATTATAAGAGTTCAATTAAAGAATATCTGAATAATGAAAATAGAAGAGAAAGTCAAACATCTTAAAAGAAAAACAACAGATTTGGAGAACAGATCTAGAAGAGTGAATATAAAAATAGCTGGACTAACTGAAAGTTATGATCAAAAAAAGAATCTCAATATAATAATTCAAGAAATAATTAAAGAAAATTGTCCTAAAGCATTAAGAATGGGGGAGGGGGGAGTAGAAATAGAAAAAAAAACATTGATAACCACTTAAAAGAGATCCTATGAGGAAAACTCATAGGAATATCGTAGTGAAATTCTGAAACCCCCAGCTCAAGGATAAAATATTAAAAGCATTAAGATTAAAACAATTTAAGTATCATGGTACCACGATTAGAATTACACAAGACCTAGCAGCAGAGACATTAAAGGACTGCAGGCTTTGGAATACAACATATTGAAGAGCAAAAGAACCGAGGCTCTGCCTGAAATTATCATACCCTGCAGAGTTAAATGTTATCCTGAATGGAAAAAAAAATGAATATTTGATAAACTCTCAGACTTTCAAGACTTTTGTTTAAAAGTAAATTCTTAACTTAATAGAAGATTCTACATACGAGAACCAAGAGAAATATATGGCACATATACAATCACAAAGACTGATTATAAGAGATTCATAAGGATAGACTGTTTACTTTTTGTATATATAAATATAAAATGTATATCTAAGATACTTATTAATAATTGGGTAGCTCATTAGAAAGATTGGGCATAAATCTGAGTATGATATGAATTTAAAAAGTAAAACCATCTAGGAACAGCTAAAAAAGTAATTAATACAAATGAAGTGCAAGAGGAAGAATTGATACAGAGGAATTAGATGGGGAGGAAGGCTGGTAGTTCTGGTAACCTACTTTTGTCGGCAATGGGTTTAAGAGGTATTAAGGAGGGTATAAAAGTCTTCCCAATTCAGAAGAAATAAACTGGTAGGGGCATAGGGAGGAGGGAGAGGACAAGTGAGAGATCTTTAGAGGGGAGGGGGAGGGAATAGGTAAAAAGGGAGTATAGAAGGGTGTTTAGATTTATGGGAATGGGAGGATAGGGGAGGATCCTTGGAGGTGGGTAGGCAAGTGATAGGAGGGAAA
This sequence comes from Petaurus breviceps papuanus, assembly GCF_028583685.1. Lineage (NCBI taxonomy): Eukaryota > Metazoa > Chordata > Mammalia > Diprotodontia > Petauridae > Petaurus > Petaurus breviceps. Next base: position 6,273,317 of record NW_027187315.1, read on the forward strand.
GGTAATGGTATAGTAGAGGAGGCAGGAAGTATAAGAAACAAGAGATAGGCACAAATGTAAAAACAAAGATCAGGAATAGAATATATTTGGGAAACTATATGTCTAAATATGTATGTATATATCTATAGCTATAGAGAAACATATCTAAACTTTATTGTAGCCTTTGTGGTGGGTGAGGGTAGGGAAAAAAAGAACAAAGTGAAAAAGTACACAGCAAAGAACAAAAGAAAAACTTACAAGAAAGCAAAGAAACGATGGACAATTTTCAACACATTGTGTATTATTTATCATACAGGCTTTCTTGAAATGAAAATTTATTGTCATATATTTTATTCTATTTATTTTATTATATGAATCCTCTCGTATGTTCTGCTATGCACACGATATGCTTTTTTCATTGTATTTAAGTTTCAATTTTTAAGTTTATGATGTTTTTTGTTTCTTTTCTCCATTCTGTATTTATCTTCTGGTCCTTGAGTCTAAAATTTAAAAAAAATCCATTAAAAAATAAATAAAAACATATATGCATAGTCAAGCCAAAAAAAAAATAAATAAAAGAACAAGACTTCTAGGCCAGGTTAAGTTAAAAAAATGAAATTACAAAAAAACTTAAAAGCAAAAATGAGAGTAAAGTTTTAAAATGTGCTTTTATGGAGATTGAAAAATAATCTTTAAAATTTTTTTGAGGGAGGATGTTTTACCATTTGATAAGGATGCTCACATCTTCTAGGCTTACATGGACTTTTTCTGATAATGTTCTTAATATAGGCCTGAATTAAAGGGTGAGTTTCACCAGCAAAAATGACTCTTTTTCAATCTTAAGTATGCCATTTTTGGTATCCTATGGCCTACAAGTACATCTTCTTCATAACAATTGTTAGCAGATATCATTTACCAGTTTTCTTGATAGCCTTTCAAGAAGCCAATGCCACATCATATAGGAATCAATAATCACACCTCTAGCTTCAAGGTCCTTTTAAATTTTTTTGCTTTCTGAGTATTAATTAGACTGCTTTGTAGCAATAGTTCACCAATTCTTGGCCTTGTTTTTTTTTTTAATTTTGGACTCATTTATTTGCACTTTGATATGACAAAACCTGTTTCATTGTAGCTAAATAATCCTTAACATGCTTGACTTCTATCACTGACAGTCATTGAAGTGTGCTGTTTAAGAGCTGCAACATTTGTAAACTTCATTGGAATAATATCCATTTATAGAAACCATGGAATTAAAAACACAAGAAAAGAGAGTAATAAAATTCCCACATATGATACGAAATCCAGCAAGTTGATAGACAACTAAATAATGGTTGGGAAAGTAGCTTGACTGAGTTTCATTTGGTTAAGGTCTAAGTCAGCCTAGAGTCAAATGAAGTGAACACTGATAAGCAATACCTTCATCAATGAGACCATATCAAAAGTTTTGTTTATTCCAAGTAATAAATCTTTATTTAATTTTTAAAAAATTTTTTGGTCTTTATTAATTTGTTTGCTTGCTTTTAGTTTAAAAGATTCAGTTCTACAATTCCTTGAGTTTCAAATTTTCTCCCCCTTCCTTACTTCCCACTCCACCCCACCCCAGCCACGGAAGCATATAGTCAAGTAGAGGATTAAACATTAGACATTAGTCAGGTTATAAAGAAGGATTGTATCAGATGGAATGAACAATGGGAAAGAGGAAACAAGACCAAACCAAAAAAAAAAGAAAGAGAGCAGGTAGTTTGCTTCAATCTTCATTCAAACTCTGTTCTTTCTAGTTTTTCTCTGAATGTAGACATCTCTCTCCATCATGAGTCTTTTGGAGTTGACTTATAACTGTTAATTGCTGAGAAGAGTCCAGTCTATCAAAGTTGGTCGTCAACCATATCTTGTGTCTGTAACTGTGTACAAATTTCTCCTGGTTCTGCTATTCTCACTCAGCATCAGTTCGTATAAGCCTCCCCAGGTAAATATGAAGTCCATCTGCTCCTTGTTTTTTATAGCACAATAGTATTCCATTACATTTATACACCACAACTTGTTTAGCCATTCCCCATTTGATGGGCATCCCCTCAATTTCCACTACTTTGCCACCACAAAAAGAGCTGCTATAAATATTTTTGTATATATGAGTCTTCCTCTCACTTATATGATCTTGTGGGGATACAACCCTAGAAGTGGTATTGCTGGGTCAAAGGATATGAAATTATTTATAACCCTTTGGGCATAGTTCCAGATTGCTCTCCAGAATGGCTGAATCAGTCCACAACTCCACCACCTATGCATTAGTGTTCTAATTTGTCCACATCCTCTTCAGCATTTGTCATTTTCCTGTTTTGTCATCTTAGCCAATTTGACTGGTGAGATGTGGCATCTCAGAGTTGTTTTGATTTGCATTTCTCTAATCAATGGTGATTTAGAGCATTTTTTCATATGCTTATAGATATCTTTAATTTCTTCCTTTGAAAACTATCTGTTCATATTCTTTGACCATTTCTCAATTGGAGAATGACTTGTATTCTTACAGATTTAACTCAATTCTCTGTATATTTTAGAAATGAGTCCTTTAACAGAGACACTGATTGTAAAAATTCTTTTCCAATTTTCCACTTCCCTCTTAATTTTGGTTACATTGGCATCGTTTATACAGAAACTTTTCAATTTAATGTAATAAAAATTATCCATTTTGCATTTTATAATGCTCTCTAATTTTTGTTTGATCATAAAATCTTCCCCTCTCCATAAATCTGACAGGTAAACTATTCCTTGCTTTCTCAGATTGCTTACAGTATCAGCCTTTATATATAGATCATGCACCCATTTAGACTTAATTTTGGTATATGGTGTTAGATAATGGTCCATGTCCAGTTTCTGTCATACTATATTGCAATTTTCCCAGCAGTTTTTGTCAAATAGTGAGTTTTTATCCCAAAAACTGGGGTCTTTGGGTTTATCAAACAGTAGGTTACTATAGTCATCGAGTCTCATGTGCCCAGTCTATTTCATTGATCCACCACTCTATTCCTTAGCCAATACCAAGTAGTTTTGATGACTGCTGCTTTATAATACAGATTAAAATCTGGTATAGCTAGTCTACCTTCCCTAGCATTTCTTTTCATTAATTCCCTTGATATTCTGGACCTTTTGTTCTTCCAAATGAATTTTGCTGCACTTTTACTAGTACTATAAAGTAATTTTTTGGTAAATTGATTGATATGGCATTAAATATGTAATTTGATTTGGGTAAAATTGTCATTTTTATTATATTAGCTTTATTATACTAGCCACAAGCAATTAATGTTTTTCCATTTAGTTAGTTCTGACTTTATTTGTGTGAAAAGTGTTTTGTAGTTGTGCTCATATAGGTCCTAGGTTTGTTTTGGCATGTAGATTCCCAAATATTTTATAATGTCTACAGTAACTTTAAATGAGATTTCTCTTTCTATCTCTTGCTGTTGGATTTTATTAGAAATATACAGGAATGCCGAGGATTTATGTGGGTTTATTTTATATCCTGCAACTTTGCCAAATTTATTTATTGTCTCAAGTAGTTTTTTACTTGATTCTCTAGGATTCTCCAAGTATATCATCATATCATCTGCAAAGAGTGATAGCTTGGCCTCTTCTTTGCCTAATTTGATTCCTTTTTCTTCTCTAATTGCTACTGCTAACATTTCTAGTACCAGATTGAATAAGAGGGGTGATAGTGGACACCCTTGCTTCACTCCTGATTTTATTGGAAATGCTTCCAGCTTATCCCCATAACATATAATACTTGCTGATGGCTTTAAATAGATGCTACCTATTATTTTAGGAAGACTCTGTTTATTCCTATACTTTCTAGTGTTTTTAATAGGAATGGATATTGTATTTTGTCAAAAGCCTTTTCTGCATCTATTGAGATGATCATGTGGTTTCTGCTAGTTTTATTGTTGATATGATCAATTATACTGATGGTTTTCCTAATATTAAACCTTCCTTGCATTCCTGGAATAAATCTTACCTGATCAAAATGTATTATTCTTGTGATAAGTTGCTGTCATCTGTTTGCTAATATTTTATTTAAAATTTTTGCATCTATATTCATGAGGGAAATTGGTCTATAATTTTCTTTCCCCATTTTCTTTCTTCCTGATTTATCTATCAGTACCATATTTGTGTCATAAAAAGAATTTGGTAGGACTCCTTCTTCACTAATTTTCCCAAATAGTTTGTAGAGTATTGGAATCAATTGTTCTTTAAATGTTTGATAGAATTTGCTAGTAAATCCATCTGGCCCTGGAGATTTTTTTCTAGGGAGTTCACTGATGGCTTGTTCAGTTTCTTTTTCTGAGATGGGGTTATTTAAGTAATTTACTTCTTCAGTTAATCTGGGCCACTTAGATTTTTGTAAATATTCATCCATTTAACTAAGATTGTCAAATTTGTGTGTATACAATTTGGTAAAATAATTCCTAATTATTGTTTTAATTTCCTCTTCATTGGAGGTAGATTCACCCTTTTCATTTTTGATACTCATAATTTGGTTTTTTTCTTTCTTTTTTTTATCATGTTGACTAAAGGTCTATCAATTTTATTGCTTTTTTCATAAAACCTGCTCTTAGTTTTATTTATTCATTCAATAGCTTTCTCAATTTCAATTTTATTTACATCTCCTTTGGTTTTCATTATTTCTAATTTAATATTTAATTGGGGATTTTCAATTTGTTCTTTTTCTAGCTTTTTCAATTGCATGCCCAATTCATTGACCTCCCTTTTCTCTAATTTATTCATGTATGCACTCAGGGATATAAAACTTCCCCTAAGAACTGCCTTTGCTGCATCCCACAAATTTGGTATGTTGTCTCATTATTGTCATTCTCTTGAATGAAGTTACTGATTGTTTCTATAATTTCTTGCTTGACCCACTCATTCTTTATGATTAAATTGTTTAGTTTCCAGTTAGTTTTTAGTGTAACTTTCCATGGCCCTGTATTGCATATGATTTTTACTGCATCTTGATCTGAGAATGATGCATTTTTTATTTCTGCCTTTCTGCACTGAATTGTGAAATTTTTATGCCCTAGTCATGGTCAATTTTTGTGTATGTGCCATGTATTGCTGAGAAGAAGGTATATATTTTTTTTAACCCCATTCAGTTTTCTCCGGAGATCTATCATATCTAGACTCTCTAAAATTCTATGCACCTTCTTAGCTTCTTTCTTGCTTATTTTGAGGTTAGATTTATCAAGATCAGAGAGAAGGAGATTAAGGTCCCCCACCAGTATAGTTTTGCTATCTATTACTTCCTTTCATTCCCTTAACTTCTTTTCTAGGAATTTGGATGCTATACCACTTGGTGCAAATACATTGAGTAATGATATCGCTTCATTCTTGATGGTGCCTTTTAGCAAGATATAGTTCCCTTCCTTATGTCTTTTAATTAGATCTATTCTTGTTTTTGCTTTATCTGAGATAAGGATTGCTACCTCTGCTTTTTTTTTTACTTTAGATGAAGGATAATATATTCTACTCCAGCCTTTTACCTTTACCCTCTGCATATCCCCTTGTTTCAAATGTGTTTCTCATAGACAGCATATTGTAGGATTATGGTTTTTAATCCATTTTGCTATCTGCCCCTGTTTTATGGGAGAGTTCATCCCATTCACATTCACAGTAATGATTACTGTCTTTTTCCCTCCATCCTATTCTCTCCTTTGTTTATGGTTTTGTTTCTTCTCTCTTCCCCTCCTTAAGGGTTTTCCCTTTGACCACTGCTTCCCTCAGTATTCCCTCCCTGTGACCCCCCCTTCTTTACCTACCCTTTCCCCTTACTACTATTTCCCTTCCTCCTAATCCCTCCCCCCTGACCCCTCCTACTGCTTATAGGGCACAATGGATTTTTATACTCATCAGAGTATGTTATTCCCTCTTTGACCCCAAACTAACAAGAGTGAATTTCATACAGTGCTCCTCTCCCTCCCTCCTTTTCCTCTATTATGATGAGTTTTTGTGTGTTTTCACATTAGAATCTTAAACTTAATTGACTATGTTGATCCCTCTTTGAACCACAACCAATGAGAATAATGTTCAAATGATGTTCATCTCCCTCTCTCCTTCCTCTCTACTATAGTGTCTTTATGCCTTTTCTTATGGCATAATTTACCTTTTTCTGCCTTATTCTTTCCTTTTCTCCAATTACAGTCCCTTTGAACCCCTTAATAAGGTTTTATTTTTATCATCAGGTTAGTTCATTTATACCCACAACCTATATCTATGTATATCCCTTTTAAAGGTCCTGATAATTATATAAATTTCAATATTGACAGGTGTCAGCTTCTCATATAGGGATGTAAATGGTTTGTTGAGTGATTGTATGCATGTGTATGTTTTCCTTGTTTACCTTTTTATGTCTTTATTGAGTCTTTTAATTGGAGATCAAATTTTCCATTGAGCTCTGGCGTTTTCATCAGAAAATTCTGGAAGTCCCTTATTTCATTAAGTAACCATCTCCTTGCCTGAAAGATCGTGCTCAGTTTTGCTGGGTAGTTAATTCTTGGTTGTAGTCCTAGCTCTTTTGCCTTACAAAATGTCAAATTCCAATCCCTCTGATCTTTTAATGTAGAAGCTGCTAGGTCCAGTGTAATCCTGAATGTAGTTCCATGATATTTGAATTGTTTCTTTTTGGCTGCTTGCAGAATTTTCTCCTTAACCTTGTAATTCCAGAATTTGACTACTATATTTCTTGGAGTTTCAATTTGGTATCTCTTTCAGGAGGAGTCCAGTGAATTCTTTCGATAACTATTTTACCTTCTGATTCTAGGATGTCAGAACAGTTTTCTTTGACAGTCTCTTGGAGGATGTTGTCCAGTCTGCTTTTTTCATCATGGCTTTCTGGTAGACTAATAATTCTTAGGTTATCTCTCCTGGATCTGTCTCTAGGTCAGTAGATTTTCCAGTGAGATATTTTACACTTTCTTCCAATTTTTCAATCTTCATGTTTTGCTTGATTGCATCATAGAGTCCTGAGTTTTTATTTGACTGATTCTAGTTTTTAGTGAATTATTTTCTTCAGTTAATTTTTGAAGGTCCTTTTTAGGGAGGTGTTTTCTCCAGTTAGATTTTGAACCTCCTGTCCCAGTTCACAAATTTTACTTTTTAAGATTGCTTTCTTCAGTGAAACTTTTTTCCAACTTAGTCACTGTAGATTTAAATTTATCTTCTACCTCTCTAATTTGGGTTTTATAATCTTTCTTGAGCTCCTCTAAGAATACTTTTTGCACCTGAGACCAGCTCATATTTCTTTCTGTGGTCTCAGGTATGAGTACAGAGTCCATGTTGTCCTCTGTATTTCATTGTTCTTGCTTGTTATAATAAGCTCTGATCGATTTTCTTGCCTTCCCCTTCTCCTTCTCAGCTTCCTTCCTTCCCATTGCAATTTACTATTTCCTAATTTCTTGGACTGGGAGCTAAGGGCCTGGTTGTTGAGTTTGTGTGCTGTAGCCTCTGGGTGTCTAGACTGAGGCGAAGGCTAGGATTCTCAGTGTTTCCCCTGAGTTACCCTGAGGCTCACCTGTGGGGGAGGGATGGTCTGGCTGCTTCAGATTTCCACCTCTGTGCCCCTGGGCTACAACTCAGGCAGGCTCAGCAGGTGGCAGCCAGCAGTGCTGGTGTCTGTAGATTCCCCTGGTAGTGCTGAGGTCCACCTGGGCTTGTGTTGTTAGCTTGCTGCTTCTAACCCCTGGGCTTTGGGAGCTCTTGCTGGTCATGTGAGGTGGGGCTTGTTGGGATCTCTCCTGCCCTTCATGTCAGACTCCTTACTGCCTCAATTACACCCTTTCTCAGTGACTCCTAAGCCTGAGGCTACTTCCACTATTTCAGGATTTTCCTCTGGGTGGGACATTTATCTCTGGGCTTTCTAGGTCAGGGAGGGGGAATCAGAGTAGCTAGAGTTTATTTTGCCATCTTGGCCTCTGGAAAATCAGGCAGATGATTTTTAAAACTTCCAGACTGTGGACTGATAGCCCCAGAAGAAGCTGCTGTTCCTGCTGTGGGCCCTGGGCTTTTTCTTTCCCAGCTCCAGTGAAGACAATCCTCCTGAGCTATGGTGAGAAGAAAAAATGGCTGTGAATCGCCCTTGGGGTGGGTGAGTCTGCTGGCTGGGGCTCCTTATCACTCTGCTGTAGTTGGCTCTCTAGTCCATGCTGTTGCAGTCCCACCCCCATCCCCCCATGTGCTCTACGCTTCCCCTGCCAGTACCCACATGGGCACTTTCCTGGGCTGGATTCTGCCATGCTCTGTTTCCCAGTGGATTCTGTCACTTTAAAATCCATTCACATTCACTTTTTAAAGTTTAGTGACAGGATTCAGGCAGGAGTTTCTAAAAGTTACTGCTTCTGTTCTGCCGTCTTGGTTCCACCCCCCAAGTAATTAATATAACACTGTACTATCTGTATGGCTGTATGACCATGTGCAAGTCACTTAACCTCTCTCAAATGAAAATTACAAGTGTTCTATGAGGTGGTCACTAATTTCACTTTCTGCTCTATCTATGATTTTATTGAAACCAGGAATCCCATTTAGATGGCATTTGCACCTTGTAAAGGGTGACTCTTTGGTTATTTGAGTGAATAATTTTGATCCTTTCAAAGAATATTTGGCAGTAGTTCATTTATGTATGAAAAGATAAAGAAAACAGTTGAGTAGTCAGCAGATGTACTATAATGGAAAGGAAAGGCAACTTCCCAAGGTTCAAAATACCAGCATAGGTGCTCTCCATTTTATTCAGTGACAAACCAAGAACAGAGAAGATCAAAACATGACATCATTCAAAATACAGCATTTATTAAGGGTGATTAAATAATCTCCAAGGACTACCCACCCCAGGACCTTCCAATCATTCAATCAATTACAAAGTTCCTGGTCTAAATACTTCTCCACCCCTAGGCTATACCTTCATTTAGTCCACCACAAAGCCCCTCTTCTCAATTGGAGATTAGTTTCCAAACATAAGTAAAGTACCTTCATTTGTCAATCACAGAGCACAAAAAGGTCAAAAGTTCCCCACCCCTGGATCTCAACTGAATCTACCCCAGAGTTACATCAAGTTTAAGCACAGCACCTAATACCCAAATGGAGGTCTTTTCTTCATCTTGACAGGAGGAAAGTTCTCAGCAATCTTAGTTCCTGGGGAGACAAGGCTCAGCAAGGCCACAAGATATATTGCCAGTCCCTTCATTAATTCATCCTCTGTCTGTAGAACAGTCCTAGAACCCCTGAAAACATTAGCAAAACCCTCTCCTAGGATTTCTGTAAACATACAACAAGAAAATCCTTCTTCAGGGCTTCTGAACCAACAGAAAGGTTCCCAGACCCCTGCAACAACAGCACTGTCCTTCACCAGTGGACAGTATTCACTCTGTCTGCAGGACAGTCTCCAGACC
>NW_027187315.1:6282817-6364221 GCF_028583685.1 Petaurus breviceps papuanus
CTGTCTGTAGAACAGTCCTAGAACCCGTGAAAACATTAGCAAAACCCTCTCCCAGGATTTCTGTAAACATACAACAAGAAAATCCTTCTTCAGGGCTTCTGAACCAACAGAAAGGTTCCCAGACCCCTGCAACAACAGCACTGTCCTTCACCAGTGGACAGTATTCACTCTCTGTCTGCAGGACAGTCTCAGGGCTTCTTAGCCAAAAGCCAGGTTCCAGGACTTCTTCAACAACAGGACTGTCTTTCACCAGTGGACAAATCTGGCAAAACAACATCAAAACAGACAGACAAAGTACCAGCAAAACAGCCATGTCTCCTCAGTCCTTGGCAGCTCAGGGGGCAGGTCTCAAAAGTCCAGGGCAATTCAAAGCGGTCACCAGCAATTCTCTTAGTCTCTCTCTCTCCACGAGGTGCTGCTTCCAAAAAGGTCTTCCACCTCTCTCTTCTCCAAATCTACATCACCAGCTCCTCCCAGTGCAGGACTTTCTTTTCACATCAACAAGTCCATCCCACAGGTGGGATTAACAAGCTCTGAGTTTTAACACAATCAATTTGAAAACCAAGCCAATACAGGGGGAATCTTTAAATGCCATTACTATCACAGCAGACCATAACCTTGTGCCAAGGGCTTGAATAACCTTCATGAATTTTCCCTATTCCTTTATCTTCATATACCAGAATGAGAGCATAAGGCTTAAAAACAACAAAATTTGGAACTCTAAACTCCAGAATCTTTTGGTGATTGTTAAGCAAATGACTATTGCCTAGTTATAGACCAGCCTGCAAAATTGGAGAATATATTGAATAAACATCAAATGTTTGAATGAGATCTCTCACTGAGGAGTATCAGCAATAGTTGTGGAAAGGAAAGGTTAAGCTTAATAAAACATCCCAACTTACCTGAGTGACCCTCCTTTCCTTCCTCCTATCTCAAAGATGTCTATAGTCACAAGGAAGCACATTGAAAAGCTGTTAAAAGTACTTGGATAACAGTTCTTTTTTTAAACTTAAATTTATTTATTTACTTTTAGTTCACAACATTCAGTTCCACAATCCCTTGAGTTTCAAATTTCCCCCCTCTTTCTTCTCCCCCCTGCCATGGTGGCATGCAATCAAATATAGGACCTCCAAATACTTTTATATCAAACATTAGTCAAGTTGTAAAGAAGGATTATAACCAATGGAGTGAGCAGTGAGAAAGAAGAAATTGGATGCAACTGAGATGAATTCTAATGTAGTTGAAGTATCAGACTGTAGGGATTTATCACTTATTTTAGCTGAGATGGCATAATTTGTATGATTTACTTAATATATCCCCCCCCTTACATTTATAAACAGTGTTAACCACAGGCATTTGCTAGTTGGTATATACTTATTAGGAATGCAGTTAGGGGGAGATAATTGCAGGGGAATCATCCCTGCAGAAGAGTGAGAGAGATTTAATATTGAGGTATTTTGCCAGGATTGTCTCTATCTTGATGATTAGAGTTAAAAAACAATAGAATTATAGATCCTTTTGTTACAACTACTCAGAGCAGAGGAAGAAGATTTATGTTAGAACTATGTTAGATTTATGTTAGGCACTGAGTCAGTAGTAGGGAGGGGGGAAAAAAGGGAATCTTAACAATGCTGATAATCATACCGTCTTATAATTTTTATGTTGTTCAGTCATTTTCGGTCATGTCTGACTCTTTGTGACCACATTTGGGGTTTTCTTGACAAAGATAATGAAGTGGTTTGCTATTTCCTTCTACAGCTCATTTTACAGTTGAGGAAACTGAGGTAAAGAGGGTGAAATGACTTGCCCAGGGTCACACAGCTAAATAAGTGTTTGAGGCCAGATTTGAACTCAGGAAGATGAGTCTTCCTGACTCCAGACCTGACTACTGTGCTACCTAGCTGCCCTACAATTTTTATACTCTGATCCAATGTAAACATCACTGTATTAGGCTCAGAGACATTTGCAAAAAGAAATTCAAGATACAGTCTCTATCTGTTCAAAGAAAAAAGGTATGCATATATTAAACAATTAAGCACACATTATATATAAGGCCATTATATTATAAGGCCACATTATATGTCTTAAATGACATGTAGTCATAATAAAAAAAGATATAGGAAGTCCCCTATTTCTAATAGGCTTCTCATTCTCTGATGATTTTACTTTTTGAAATTTTAAAAATCCTTTCAGGGCCTAGCTCGATGGCTAACACTCCCATGCACTTTTCCATTATCCATTCATCTAGGAATAATTGAACTCTGAATACTGGGTTTAGAATCAAAAGACCTAGACCCAAGACTAGGCCCTAACACTTCCTAGCTTCATGATGATGGATATACCATTCTATGTATCAATCCATCTAAAGTCATTTATTAAGTGCCCATAAAAAAAACCAAGGCAGCATAGTTTTAGAGGATATAGAAAGCTGACCTGGAAGCCAGAAAGTCCTGGCATCAATTGAGATTTGCCTTTGATATATACTACGTGAACCTGAGCAATTCACTACCTCTCAGTGCTCTAAATGATTCTGCTTAAGTTGCAGAAAAGGTGCCAACCTACACTGATGAAGGGAATTTCCTCATCCCGGATTCCTCTATACCACTGAAGTCACAAATCTGATCCCTAAACTCTCTTACATTCCAGACACCATATTAGTCACTAGAGACACAAAGACAGAAACAAAATAGTCCTTATCCTCAAGAAACTTCCAATCTTTCAGGTGAAAACCATCTACTTTTTCTGAGTCTCAAATTCTAGACCTGTAAAATGAATTTTACTACCTCACAGGGATGCGTTACGGAAAGACCTTTGTAAAAGGCAAAGTGCAATATGAATGAGCTGTCATTTTCACCGTTTTTAACATTTCCATGTGAGGGGCCATCTCCAGTTGTCCTGATGATCTACATTTTGCAACTGGACCCAGATGACTCTGGAGGACAAATTGAGGCTGGTGACTTTGCACAGCCCTCCCTCACTTAAATCCAATTCACTTGAAAGTCCTGACATCATATGATCTTCCTGATGTCATGGTCTTCTTCTAGAATGAAGGACAAACAACATTCTTACGCACTTCGGTTCCATCTTGCTTTCTACGTTAGGAACCATGACTTACTCATCTTTGGGTCTCTCTGGAACAATCAGTGTCTCATATCAAGTCTGTGTGACAGAAACAGGGTTCTCTGTTTCCCTTCATTACAGATTAATTTTCCTTAAAAACATTGAACTTTTCTGTGGAGCTTGATTGAGACTTCCTGGTCACCTAAGGGCATACAAAGTCCCACCCAAATGCAATTAGGGATCAACTGATTTGGTGGATTTCTGAAGTCCCCAGTCTTCCTTCATAGCCTCCCCATCTGCTGATGCATAAGAACATGAGACTGTCCAGAGCATCTAATGCCACAATCCTTGTTGCATATCCTTGCTATATTAAAGCAACATAAAAACCTCTTTTCAAAAAACCATTCTATGACTTCTTGCCTCATTTCATCCCAGCATCAAAACTGAACTGTGGTGCTGGTATTAAGTCCATCCTTAACAGAAGGTGAAGAATAAAACTTTTCAGAAGAGGCAGGCCCGGAAGGTGCGGCTGGCAGAGGCAGGCCTGGAAGGCACAGCCAGCAGAGGTAGGCCCAGAAGGGGCCTGATCAACTCAGAGGGCAAGTCTTCCCACCAACCACAAGGTCTGCTACCAGGCCTATCACCAAAGGGCTGGGACTAGAAAGAGCAAGGTAAGAAGCAAATACAGGGGCCCCTGTCCTGGAGAGCAAACACTCCTGGGGCTACCACTTCATAGCCCAGAAATTTTTTTAAAAAGCCCCTTTCAGGACCTCCAAAGACTAGGATGACAGAGTGAACCTCACTTGCTCCAAACCCCCCCCTCTGACCCTGAAAACATAGTAACTCTTGCCCCAGGGCAAAACCCTCTACCATAAAAGGCTTGGGATCCTAGAGGAAGGGCGTGGATAGGACCCTGCCTCAAAATGGGTAGAAAGCAGACTACAAAGACAAAGACTCTGGAGTCCTACTATCCTCAGAGGGAGGAACCAACCTCAGAGGGAGACAATGTGGACTCCATACCCAAAGCTGAAACTTCAACAGGGAATGGGTTCCAAGCACAGAAGGCTCTCCTAGATGAGATCAAAAGGAACTTTGAAAACAAAATGAGAGAGATAGAAGACAAAATGAATAATTCTCTCAAAACCAAAATAGCAGAATTAGAAAAACATTATAATGAGGAAAACATCTCTCTAAAAAGAAAAGTGTATGATATGGAAAAGGAGCTCCAAAAATTAAACAAGGAAAATGATTTTCTAAAAACTAGAATTAACCAAATGGAAACAAATAACTCTATGAGGAACCAAGAATTAGTCAAGCAAAACAAAAAGAATGAAAAATTAGAAAAAGAGGTAAAATACCTCAAAGAAAATATAACTGACTTGGAAAACAGGTCCAGGAGAGATAATCTGAGAATCATAGGCTTACCAGAAAATTACGATGAAAAAATGAGCCTGAACAACATTCTCCAAGAGATTGTTAAGGAAAACTGCCCTGAGATACTAGAACCTGAGGGTAAAATAGAACTTGAGAGAATACACCAGACACCTGCTGAAAGAGATCCCAAACTGAAAAGTCCTCGAAATGTTGTGGCCAAGCTCCAGAACTACCAGATAAAAGAGAAAATACTTCAATTGGCCAGAAAGAAACAATTCAAATATCAAGGGTCCACAGTGAGGATTGCACAGGATTTGGCAGCCTCTACACTGAAAGATCGGAGGCAGTGGAATACAATTTTTTGGAAGGCAAAAGAGCTCGGGTTACAACCAAGGATCACATACCCAGCGAGACTGAGCATATTCTTCCAGGCAAAGAGATGGTTATTCAACGATCTAACAGAGTTCCAGACCTTCTTGATAAAAAAGCCAGAACTCAATGGAAAATTCAACCTCCAATTACAAGATGCAACAGTGACTTAGAAAGGTAAACAAGGAGAACACACACACACACACACACTGCTATTTGATAAGAGTAAACTGGTTATAAACAAGTAGAGGGTATGACTATAAAATACACAAAATGACAATTAAAAAAAACTTATTAAGGGCTACAAAGGGACTGCAATGGAAGAAAGGGAATGGTTGAAGTGGAAAAGGGTAAATTATGCCACACATAGAGCCATAAAACCTGTATAGCAGAGGAAAAAAAGGGAGGGCGTTGGGAAGCATATGAGCTTTTCCCTCATTGGTTCTGGTACAAGGAGGGAGTAACAACCAGTTAAGCATAGGACTCTATGGAGAAGAAACACAAAAAGTATCATTTTAGAGGGAAAGAGGGGAGGGAGAGGAGCTTCGCATGAGATTTGTTCCTGTCACTCTTGATGTGAAGAAGAAATAGCATACTTCATTAAGTATAAAAATATCCTACAGGCAGTAGGAGGGGGAAAGGGTTATGAAAGGGGGGTGGTAGTGGTTTGTAGGGAGGGAAGTAGTAAGAGGAAAGGGGAGGAAAAAGGAGGGGGGCTGAAAAGGGAACACTGAGGGAGGTGGTCGTCAAATGGAAAACTATTAAAGGGGGGAAGGGAGAAGGGAGGAAAAATATGAACATTAACAGGGGCAGGAATAGGATGGAGGGAAAGAAACAGATAACAATCATAACTGTAAATGTGAATGGAATGAACTCTCCCATAAAATGGAGACGCATAGCAGAATGGATTAGAAATCATAATCTTACAATATGCTGTTTACAAGAAACACATCTGAAACAGAGGGATACACACAAGGTAAAGGTAAAAGGTTGGAATAAAATATATCATGCCTCAGCTAAAGTAAAAAAAGCAGGGGTAGCGATCCTTATCTCAGATAAAGCAAAAGCAAAAATTGACCTAATTAAAAGAGATAAGGAAGGAAACTATATCCTGTTAAAAGGCACCATCGAGAATGAAGCAATATCATTACTTAACATATAGGCACCAAGTGGTGTAGCATCCAAATTCCTAGAGGAGAAGGTAAAGGAATTAGAGGAAGAAATAGATAACAAAACTATACTAGTGGGAGACCTTAATCTCCCCCTCTCTGAATTTGATAAATCGAACCTCAAAATAAACAAGAAAGAAATTAAGGAGGTGAACAGGATTTTAGAGAGGATAGGTGTGATAGATCTCTGGAGAAAACTGAATGGGGATAAAAAGGAATTTAATTTCTTCTCAGCAGTTCATGGCACATACTCAAAAATTGACCATGTTCTAGGGCATAAAAACCTCACAATTCTATGCAGTAAGGCAGAAATATTAAATGCATCCTTCTCTGATAATGATGCAATAAAAATTATATGCAATAAAGGGCCAGGGAAAGACAGACTAAAAACTAATTGGAAATTAAACAATTTAATCATAAAGAACGATTGGGTCAAACAAGAAATTATAGAAACAATCAGTAATTTAATTTAAGAGAATGATAATAATGAGACAACATACCAAAATCTGTGGGATGCATTAAAGGCAGTTCTTAGGGGAAGTTTTATATCCCTGATGCATACGTGATTAAATTAGAGAAAAGGGAGCTCAATGAATTTGGCATGCAATTAAAAAACCTAGTAAAAGAACAAATTCAAAATCCTCAATTAAAAACTAAATTAGAAATATTGAAGACAAAAAGAGAGATTAATAAAATTGAAATTAAGAAAACTTTTGAATTAATAAATAAAACCAAGAGCTTGTTTTATGAAAAAAAATAACCAACAAAATTGATAGACCCTTAGTCAGTATGATAAAAAAAGAAAGAATAAAACCAAATTATGAGTATCAAAAATGAACAGGGTGAATCTACCTCCAATGAAGAGGAAATCAAAACCATAATTAGGAATTATTTTTCCCAATTGTATGCACATAAATTTGACAATCTTAGGAAAATGGATGAATATTTATAAACATACAAGTTGCCCAGATTAACTGAAGAGGAAGTAAATTACTTAAATAATCCCATCTCAGAAAAAGAAATTGAACAAGCCATCAGTCAGCTCCCTAGGAAAAAATCTCCAGGACCAGATGGATTCACTAGTGAATTCTATCAAAGATTTAAAGAACAATTTATTCCAATACTCTACAAACTATCTGGGAAAATTAGTGAAGAAGTAGTCCTACCAAATTCTTTTTATGACACAAATATGGTACTGATACCTAAATCAGGAAGAGATAAAACAGAGAAAGAAAATTATAGACCAATCTCCCTCATGAATATAGATGCAAAAATTCTAAATAAAATACTAGCAAAAAGACTACAGCAACTTATCTCAAGAAGAATACACTTTGATCAGGTAGGATTTATTCCAGGAATGCAAGGATGGTTTAATATTAGGAAAACCATCAGTATAATTGATCATATCAACAATAAAACTAGCAGAAACCACATGATCATCTAATACATGCAGAAAAGGCCTTTGACAAAATCAACATCCATTCCTATTAAAAACATTAGAAAGTATAGTAATAAATGGAGTCTTCCTTAAAATAATAGGTAGCATCTATTTAAAGCCATCAGCAAGTATGATATGTAATGAGGAGAAGCTAGAAGCATTTCCCATAAGATCAGGGGTGAAACAAGGGTGTCCACTGTCACCCCTCTTATTCAATCTGGTACTAGAAATGTTAGCAGTAGCAATTAGAGAAGAAAAAGAAATCAAAGGAATCAAATTAGGCAAAGAAGAGAGCAAGCTATCACTCTTTGCAGATGTATGACGATATACTTAGAGAATCCTAGAGAATCAAGTAAAAAACTACTTGAGATAATAAATAAATTTGGCCAAGTTGCAGGATATAAAATAAACCCACACAAATCCTTGGCATTCCTATATATTTCCAATGAAATTCAACAGCAAGAGATAGAAAGAGAAATCCCATTTAAAGTTCCTGTAGACATTATAAAATATTTTGGAATCTCCCTGCCAAAACAAACCCAGGACCTGTATGATCATAAATACAAAACACTTTTCACATAAATAAAGTCAGATCTAACTAATTGGAAAAAATATCAATTGCTTGTGGCTGGGTTGAACTAATATAATAAAAATGACAATTTCACCTAAATTAAATTATATATTTAGTGCCATACCAATTAATTTACCAAAAAAAAACCTACTTTATAGAGCTAGAAAAATAGTAACAAAATTCATTTGGAAGAACAAACGGTACAGAATATCAAGGGAATTAATGAAAAGAAATGCTAGGGAAGGTGGACTAGCTATACCAGATTTCAATCTTTATTATAAAGCAGCAGTCATCAAAACTACTTGGTACTGGCTGAGAAATAGAGGACTTGATCAATGGAATAGATTAGGCACATGAGATTCAGAAGTCAATGACTATAGTAATCTATTGTTTGATAAACCTCCAGACCCTGGTTTTTGGGATAAGAACTCACTATTTGACAAAAACTGCTGGGAAAACTGGAATATAGTATGGCAGAAACTGGGCATAGACCGTTATCTAACACCATATACCAAAATCAAGTCTAAATGGGTACATGATCTAGGTATAAAGGTTGATATTGTAAGCAGTCTCCTAAAACAAGGAATAGTTTACCTAACAGACTTGTGGAGAGGGAAAGACTTTATGACTAAACAGGAATTAGAGAACATTATAAAATGTAAAATGGATAATTTTGACTACATGAAATTGAAAAGTTTCTGTATAAACAAAGCCAATGTAACCAAGATTAAGAGGGAGGTGGGAAATTGGGAAAGAATCTTTGCAACCTATGTCTCTGACAAAGGACTCATTTCTAAAATATACAGAGAATTGAGTCAAATCGATAAGAATATAAGTCATTCCCCAATTGATAAATGGTCAAAGGATATGAACAGGCAGTTTTCAGAGAAAAAAATTAAAGTTATCTATAAGCACATGAAAAAATGCTCTAATTCACTTTTGATTAGAGAAATGCAAATCAAAACAACTCTGAGGTACCACATCTTACCAGTCAGATTGGCTAAGATGACAAAACAAGAAAATGACAAATTCTGGAGAGGATGTGGGCAAATTAGAACACTAATGCATTGCTGGTGGAGTTGTGAACTGATCCAGCCTTTCTGGAGAGCAATCTGGAATTATGCCCAAAGGGCTATAAATACTTTCATACCCTTTGATCCAGCAATACCACTCCTAGGGTTATATCCCAAAGAGATCATAGAAATGAGAGAGAGACCCATATGTACAAAAATGTTTATAGCAGCTCTTTTTGTGGTAGCAAAGAATTGGAAATTAAGGGTGTGCCCATCAATTGGGGAATGGCCAAACAAGTTGTGGTATATGCATGTTATGGAATACTATTGTGCTATAAGAAACGAGGAGCAAACGGTCTTCATATTTACCTGGAGAGGCTTAAAAGAACTGATGCTGAGTGAGAAGAGCAGAATCAGGAGAAATTTCTACACAATTACAGACACAATGTATGTGTGATGACCAACTTTGATACACTGGACTCTTCTCAGCAATGCAGTGATATAAATCAATCCCAAAAGACTCATGATGGATAGAAATATGTGCATCCAGAGAAAGAACTAGAAAGAACTAAGTTTATATCCAGGTGGAAGCAAAATACCTGATCTTTTTCCTTCTCTTATTTGGTTTTATGTCCTCTTTACCATTTTTCATTCCAGCTGGTACAATCCGTCCTTATAACCTGACTAATGTATAATGTGAAGCTATTTACAGATTCTATACTTGACTATAAGCCACCATGGGGGGCAGTGAAGGGAGGGGGACAAAATGTGAAACTCAAGGAATTTTGGAATTGAATCCTGTAAACTAAAAGGAAACAAACTAATAATAATAAAAAAAGAAAGATAGTTCAGAGAAGGAGAGTGATAAGATACAGAGAATTTGGAGAAGAACTGAACAAAGAATTGAATCTTGAGTTAAACCTTGAAGGACAAATAGAATTTGGATAGGACAATAAGATTCTATCCCTATGACAATAGCTTGAGCAAACGTTTGGACTCCATAAATGAAGATGGACCATGTATGGTGCAAGGGGGAGGCGGTATGAATTTTACTTAATTCTTTTTAAATTATCCAAACAATAATTGTAGCATGAATATTCTCTACATTTTGAATGGAGATTGTAAATGCTTTTACAGGTAAATTTGTTTCTCAAATTTGGCAGATGGTCTTAAAAAAAAATCTCAAAACAAAGCAAAAGAAAAAAGTAAATAAATGGATGAATAAGTGTTTGTTTTTTTAAAATGTGGGTAAAGAAACAAAGTATGGAATAGATCACAGATCCATTTGAACAGTTCAGTAAAAATACACAGATTAGCTTTGTTGTGGTTTGGAGAACTGTCAGAATTTTTAGGATTTGATTTTTAACATATTAAGCTAAAGATAAATACTTAAACACATGAAGAACAGAATGTTTATTTGGAACATTCAAGTTACAAACTTTGCATATGTATTTGTTTACTTTTTTATAGGAAAAAGACAAAAAGCTTTCCAACATCCAGAGATCTCTAATTAAAATCCTATGTCACATTGATCACTTATGACCTCCCAGCCTTGCTTCCCTCTATGGCACTTAATCTTGGGTTGTAGATAGAAAACCTACCAAACTTAAAACATCATATGTCATTTAAATTGAATTTTCTTTTATCAAAGGGAACATGATTAGAATTGATTATGAAACTTATACTGAACTGAATTCAGAAGACAAAAGTCCTTTCAAATGCCTATTTAGAGCTTGCAGAGGAAATTCAGGACACCCTGAACTGGCCTTCAGTAGCTCTGTTTGGAAAGCAAGAGAGGTGTGTGTGTGTGTGTGTGTGTGTGTGTGTGTGTGTGTGTGTGCGTGTGTGTGTGTGTGTGTGAGTGTGTGTGTGTATTTCAAGACTAAATGCAAAAATCTTTCCCAACCTGGGCATTGCCTTCTTTGCTAAGACCCTTCTGGGGATATTGCTTTTGTGAAGGGACTTTTCATTGATCCACAGTGGTGAGGAGATAGATCATACCGTTGGAGAGGCAAGACTAAATTCGGCGGTATCTGAAGTCTGATTAGAGGGAAGAGAATGGAAGAGGCAAGAAGTGGTAAGAAATTGGATTTCCATATAAGAACTTCTCTCAAACAATTAGATTTAGGCCTTAGAATTCTGGTCATTGCTAAGCAAGGTGACCTGAGCAGGTAACTATTAGCACAAGAAAAGGAAAAGCCCATTCTATATAAAATCTCTCTCTCAGGGCTTGTTCCTCCTGCTCCCCCATAACAGCATCTGTTGTGATAAATAGTAACAACAGACTTGAAATATGTCCTGGCAAGAAGCCATTAGAATTAGTAGTAAGAGTAATCAGAGACGTAAGGGATGTCAGTTCCAGCAAGCATGAAAGGCAAGGGGAATTTTTCAGTGATCTGAAGAAAGTTTACAATCTTTATATTTGAGTCTGTGGTAACAACTATTTTGCTATCTACCTCACAGCATTGTTGTGAGATATGTATCAAATGCATCCTCCCCAATAAGAAAAAACTAGCTTGTTGCTAAAGTATAAATGGAATCTTAGGAGAAAATGTTTATTAAATATGACAGTTCATGATAAGAAAGGGAAAACTAGGAATAGTATGATATTGACACTAAATTTTAAGGAGAGAAAATTTTGAAGTTCAGAGAAAAGATCCTGGAGCCTAAAATTCTAGGGGAGAAGTCAATTCAAGAGGGATGGGATGATCTTAAGGATGAAATTCTGGTGACAAAACAAATTATTATAAAGAGGGAGATTTCCTTTTTTATTCTTTTTATTTATTTAATATTTTATTTTTCCCCAGTTACATGTAAAAACAATTTTTATCACTTGTTTTTAAGACTTTGAGTCCCAAATTCTCTCTCTTCCTCCCTACCCACACCACCTCGTGGAGAAGGCAATCAACTCGATACAGGTTATATGTATGTAGTCATACAAAAAATATCCATAACAGTCATGTTGTGAAAGAAAATATGACAAAAAAACCTCAAGAAAAATAAAGTAAGAAAAAGTATGCTTCAATCTGTATCCAGGCACCATCAGTTCTTTTTCTGGGGATGGGGATGTATAGCATTTTTTGTCATAAGTCCTTCAGAGTTGTCTTGTATTGCTAAGAATAGCTAAATCATTCACAGTTAATCATTTCACAATATTGCTGTTACTTTATACATTTCACTTTGCATCAGCCTATGCAAGTCTTTCCAGATTTTTCTACGAGCATCCTGCTCTTCGTTTCTTATAGTATGGTAGTATTCTATCATAATCACATACCACAACTTGTTCAAACATTCCCCAATTTATGGGCATCATTTCAATTTCTAATTCTTATCCCCCCCAAAAAGAGCTGCTATAAATAGTTTTGTACATAGAGTTCTTTCCTTTTTTTAATTTTTGGGAGGGATACAGACCTAGTCATGGTTTTGCTAAGTCAAAGGGTATTCCTGGTTTTATGACCCTTTGAGCATAGTTATAAATGGCTGCACAGAATGGTTGAATCAGTTCACAACTCCACCAGCAGTGTATTAATATCTAATTTCTCTGCACATCCCCTCCAACATTTGACATTTACCTTTTATGGCTTATTAGTCAATCTAATTGGTATGAGGTACTACAGCAGAATTGTTTTAATTTGCATTTCTCCAATTAGTAGTGAGTTAAAATATTTTTTCATATGCCTATAGTTTTGATTACTTCATATGAACACTGATAATATTTTGATCATACATCAATTGGGGAATGGCTCTTTTTTTATATATTTGCATCAGTTCTCTGTTTGAGAAATGAGGTCTTTATCACAGAAACTTCCTTCAATTTTTTTTCACAGCCATTGCTAACTGCATTTCTCTTCATCCTATTTGCCCTTCACCAATTTCTTCTCTCTCTTTTCACCCTGTCCCTCCTTAAAAGGTTTTGTTTCTGACTATCCCCTTCCCCAATTTGCCCTCCCTTCTATCACTCACCTTCTTCTCTTATCCCCTTCCCCTCCTACTAAGATAGATTTCTATGTCTGATGCTGTTTGTATGTCATTCTCTCTTCAAGACAATTCTGATGAGAGTAAGATTTACTCACTTCCCCTCCACTGTAAAAGCTTTTTCTTGTCTCTTTTATGTGAGATAATTTACCCCACTCTACTTCTCCCTTTCTTCTCCCAGTGCATTCCTTGCTGACCCCTTCATTTTATTTTTTAGATATCATCCCTTCATATTCAACTCACTCTGTGCCCTCTATCTATATATACTTCTAATTACCCTAATAATGAGAAAGGTCTCATGAGTTACAAATATCATCTTCCCATGTAGTAATGTAAACAGTTTAAATTTATTAAGTCCCTTATGATTTTTCTATCTAGATTACCTTTTTATGCTTCTCTTGAGTCTTATATTTGAAAGTAAAATTTTCTATTCTGTTCTGATGTTTTCATCAAGAATGCTTAAAAGTCCTCCATCTCATTAAATGTCCATTTCCCCCTCCCCGAAGGTTTGTACTCAGTTTTGCAGATTTTTGGTTCTAATCCTAGTTACTTTGACCTCTGAAATATCATATTCCAAGCCCTCTCATCCTTTAATGTAGAAATTGCTAAATCTTGTGTTGTCCTGACTGTGCCCCCATGATATTTGGATTGTTTCTTTTTTGATTACTTGCAATATTTTCTCTTTGACCTGGGAACTCTGGAATTCGGCTATAATATTCATTTGGGATTTCTTTCAGGAGATAGTGGATTCTTTCAATACTATTTTACCCTCTGGTTCCAGAATATTGAGACAGTTTTCCTTGATAATTTCTTGAAAGATGATGCCAAAGCTCTTTTTTTTGATCATGATTTTCAGGTAGTTCAATAATTTTTAAATGATCTCTCCTGGATCTGTTTTCCAGGTCAGTTGTTTTTCCAGAGAGATAGTTCACTGTCTTTTATTTTTTCATTATTTTGGTTTTGTATTATTGTTTCTTGTTTTCTCAAAAAGTCATTAACTTCCACGTGCTCCATCCTAATTTTTAAGGAATTATTTTCCCCATTGGCTTTTTGGACCTCTTTTGCCATTTGGTCTCGTCTGTTTTTAAAGTGTTTTTAAAATTTCCTTTACTAAGCTGTTGACTCTTTTCTCATGATTTTCTTGCATCACTCTCATTTCTCTTCTCAATTTTTCCTCAACCTCTCTTGCTTATTTTCAAAATCCCCTTTGAGCTCTTCCATAGCCTGAGATTAGTTCATATTTTTCTTGGAGGCTTTGGTAGGAGGTTTGACTTTGTTGTTTTCTTCTGAGCATGTGTCTTGATCTTCTTTGCCACCATAATGACTTTCTTTAGTCAGAGTATTTCCCCATTGTTTGATCGTTTTCCCAGCTTATTACTTTACTTTTAACTGTTTGTTAAAGTAGGGTTTCCAGGGTAGAAGGTGTACTGCCCCAAACTTCAGGGGTTTTGTGCAGCTGTTTTCAGAGATACTTCTAGAGATCTATAAGTTTTTAATTCTTCCAATGGTGAATGATCCAAAAAGAGATGTTTACTACACTCCTGGCCTGGTCTGGGAGTGACTTCAAGCATGCCTATCTGCCCTGGAACTGTGAGGAGGGCCCTCCGACACTGTGGAAGCAAGCTTTGCTATGCTAGTGCTCCTCCTCACCCTGGGACTGTCACCCAGGACTGTGACCCAGATCCAACTATGGGAAAAATATGGGTGAAGCAGCAGAGTCTTGCTAGCAAAAAGACCCTTGTAATATCCTTCTGATCAATTGTTCAATCCCCTTAAGGTCTATGGGCTGAGAGTTCCACAAGTAGCCACTGCTACTATTGATCTAGTCACTTCCAAGGCCAGCTCCTCCAGGTTTTCTGTGGCAAGGGCCGTTCTGATGCGACCTGTGCTGGATTGTGCTCCACTCTCACCAACATCCAACAGGCCTTTCCTGTTGACCTTCTGAGTTGTCTTTGGCATCTGTGGGCTGAGAAGTCTGGAAACCACCACTGTTGCCAGTGATTCTATCACCCTGAGGCCTGTTCTGGGTTTGCAGGGGCCTGGTCTGTACTGGTGTGGCCTGTGCTATACTGTGCTCCTCTCTCACCCCAGTTCCACAGCCCTTTCCTGCCAATCTTCCAAGTTGTCTTGGTCTGGAAATGTCTTTCACTCTGTTTTTTGTGGGTTCTGCTGCTCCAGAATTTATTTAGAGTCATTTTTAAAAGGTATCTGAGGGGCTTGGGGAAGAGCTCAGGTGAGTCCCTGCCTTTACTCTACTATCTTCTCCACCCATGACTCTTCTTTCAAGAGGGAGATTTCTAAAGAGACATGCATATATAGTGATTTCATACACACAACTTTGCCTTTAAAAGGCATGAACACATGGCATAGACCCTGGGATTGAAACTCCAAACTTTCATTTGCACTGGCAGGCTGAATCTCCACAAGGATTTCCCTTGAGGGTCCCTTGGCACTCTGATGGATTTAGGGTGAATTTTAATTATGGAAATCATCTCTTACAAATCAAAGTGGTATCAAAGATAGACAACTGAGGATCACTATGATATTTTGGTATAGTTCTATAAGGAAAGTTTCAAAGTAACTATACCTCCTAATGATCTGAAATTTCATTTGATGCTGAATACAATGAAAAGAATGTTTGTAACTATATTGGGTGATAAAGAAGGTGATCCAAACAAGGATAAAACCACTCATTGAGGTGACTGGGTCAATGGTAACAGAGAGCAGGCAGAAGGAATGGCCTATTTTGATTCTGCTATTCCTACCAAAGAGAATACTTTTTAGACTAGAAAAAATAGAACAAAAGTGGTAAATGGAATTGGAATCTCAGATAAATGAGAAGTACTAAGAGTAGATTTGGCTGCTCTAAGTGAATTCAAATTACCAGGTTCAAAAAACTATATCCCAGATTGCTGAAATGTAGTACAGGAGAATCTGCACTAAACATGTAATCAGGAGAGACCTGGGATCAAATCTCACCTCTCACATTTACAAGTTGCATGATTGTGTATAACTCACTTAACTTCTCTGAATCTCATCTGAAAAATGAAGATAGTATTATTTGTATTCCATGGGCAATAGAATTGGGAAGGGTAAAAAGTCCCGATTTTTTTCTTAAAGGTATAAGAACAGAATATGAAAACTATAGGCCAATGAACTTGACTTCTATTTCTAGGACAATTCTAGAATGGCATATTTTATTTTTATATTTTTATTAAATTTTAGAATTCTCACCATCATTAAAGATAGTGACCATCTAAGAAAAGATGCAATAATCACAGAGATAGCATAGTTTTGTCACAGATGGGTCTTATCAGATTGAACTTTTTCCCCTTTTTTATTTGTAAGAGATTATAGATGGGTAGATAAGATGAATGCTATTAATATAATTTACCTAACTTTTTTTTAAAAGCAATTGGGGTTAAGTAACTTGCTCAAGCTTACATGGCCAGTTATTTCTGGGTGTGGTGCTAAGTATCTGAGCCCGGATTTGATCCCAGGTCATCCCGACTCTGGGGCCGGTATTCTTACTTACTGCACTACCTGGCTGCCCCTAAGCAATTGGGGTTAAGTAACTTGCTCAAGGTTAGATGGCCAAGTGTTTCTGGGTGGGTGCTAAGTGTCTGAGCCCAGATTCGATCCCAGGTCATCCTGACTCTGGGTCCGGTATTCTTACTCATTGTGCTACCTGGCTGTCCCAATTTACCTAACTTTTAATAAAGCATTTGATGAAGTGTCTTATACTATTCTTGTGGAGAACATGAAGAAATGTTGGTAATAAAGAGTTATACTATAGTACAATTAATTAGGTTGGAACTTTCTGAACAACCAAACTAATTTGAACTCAGGTTAGCAGACATGGATGAAATACATCTTACGATTTTGATAGGAGTGGTTGCTGAGTCACTGTCAGTAATTTTTGAAATATCTTGAAGAATAGAAGAAGTGCTCTAGAACAGGATAAGGGCCTGTGACCGGCTTTTGGGGAAAAAAGGAAGAGATGTATATAGTACGTATATACAAAGTATAGGATTAGCTTCTCTCAGCAAAATTCTAGACCACATTATTAAGGATGAGTGAAAGGCAGCATGACTGGATCAAAAATGGGTCATACTTTGCTACCTTATTTCCTTTTTATTTGGATAGGATAACTAGATTGATAGATCAAAGAATTGTTGTAGAATCTGACAGTCTTCATGCTTTTTATCCTTATGTATAAGATGGAGCAATGTAGGCCAAATGACAATACCCTTAAGTGGGTCTGGAATTTGTTGAATCTACCTGAAGAGTATTAATGACTTGATACCAACTTGGAAGGAAATTGCTTGTGGGATGTGTCCTTCCCTCTCTCACGCCTCTTCCCTCCTTCATGGATTTGTCTTTGATGCTGTTGTAGTCAACATTTTACCAGTGACTTAGATGAAGGTACAGGAGGCAGGATTATCAATTTTGCATTTGACACAAATCTGAGGATATAGTTAATATATTATATAACAGAATCAGAATCCAGATAGTCCTCAATGGGCAAAAAGAGAGGACTAAATTTAATTATAAAAGTTAATGGGGAGATGTAAAATCTGACCACATGGGTTGTAAGAAAAATCAACTTCACAAATATAGGAAATATGAAACAGAGAGTAGTTTTTATTGAGAAAATAAAAACAAAACTAAGGCTTTTAGTGGACTGGAATTTAACACAAATAAATGGTATGACATAGAAGCTTAAAAAGCTATGCTAATATCTAGACAAAGGCAGAGGTCTATGATATTCCACTGGAGACCTTCCTCTATGTTTACATTGATCCATGGATCCAGTTGGTAGACCAGATCCATTACCTAATCTGATCTCCCTTGGAAATTAGACAAATAGGAACTGTAACATGTACACACTCCCCAGCTATTTTTTAAATGAGATAAGAAACCTTATACCATAGGAGGTTAAATTATTTGCCCAAAGTCAGAAGCTAATGAGTTACAGCCACCCTTAAAACCTAAGTCTGTTAGCTACAAATCCAGTGCAATCCTCCTCAGTGGAGAAGAACAGGAATGTGTGTGATTAACTTAATGGAGACCTAGGCTTGTCTCAGGTCTAGTTGTTACTACCTATTAGAACTTGGGCAAATCACTTCAACTTTGTAGTTCTTTGTTTCCTTATTTGTAAAATGAAGGTGTTAGGAGAACAAATTGCAAGTTGTAGCTGTGCTTCTTACTATCTGGGTGACCTTGGTGAGTAATCTCCTTTCTTTGCCTCAATTTCCTCATCTTTAAAATGAGAGAATCATACTAGATGATCTCTAAGGTCCCTTTAAGTTTTAACAACATTCTGTAATTCTGATTGGCATCTCAGTATACAAATTTCTGGTTGGAAATACCTTTTTTAACCTAATAAGATCAAAGAATCTTACATTTGTAGGGCCCTTAGAGAACCACCTTCTAGGTGCTACAGAGGTTTCTTTGTATTGGTATGTGAAAGAAATTGCTAGAAATTTAATAATGTGTATTCCCTGGACAATGTCCAGGTGCTAGATAGATGCTTATTAAAATAGCAGCAGTAATAATGAGACTGAATATAACTTGAAAACCAAGGCAGAACTACGGTAAAACAAAACAAAACAAATAAAAAAGCATGGATGATAAATTTCTAGAAGAAACTTCTAGGTCAGAAGGAAGATTTTTTAATGGTTCAGTAGAAAGAGTTCTTCTATTTAGTAATGGAACTTCCATGAGTAAATGAATGCCCTTGCTCCAGAGTTAGATATGAATGATGTTTTATTGATAGAGAAGAGATTCTTACTTGAACTATAAATGAGATGTTGGAGGATGATGAAAGAAAAAAACACCATGTGCATCATGGTGACTGTCATTAAAAATTGTTGGCTATACCCACACACACATATGTGTGTATATATATAGGATAATGTATTAAAGTTTGATTTTGGTCAGATTACAAGTTGCATTGTTATATTCAATATTATTAAAATCCCTAAGTAATTTCAGTTGGATAAACTTCTTGTTCACTCTCTCTCCTAATTCATCAGGTAACAACTTAAAATAGCTATAGCACAGTAACTTGTGGGGGTTGGTAGGGTCAAGTGAAGGTTTGATTTTTTTAATCTTCCTTGATCCTTCCTTCCCTTCTTTTCTCATCCATCTATCTATCTATCTATCTATCTATCTATCTATCTATCTATCTATCTATCTATCTATCTATCTATCTATCTATCTATCTATTTATCTATCTATCTATCTATCTATCTATCTATCTATCTATCTATCTATCTATCTGATGGGGGTATGGGCCCTGGAAATCTCCCACCCCCACTTGAACTTTCCTTCATGGTCAAGTCTGGCATTTGCCTAGACATATCCACCCATCCTAGTAATACTTTTGACTGGCCTTTCATTTGTGAATTCTGCCCAATCTCTCAATTCTCTGTTACCTCTAACCTAGAGTTTTCACTGTCTCTTATATCCAAGTGACCTCTGGTCACTTCCCATCCTTAATTCCATATAGACCCCATTTTCCCTTGGCTATGTGGTCCAGCCCTTCTGATCCTTCTCTGTTACCTCCCAAGCACCCCAGACTACATGGCCACTCCTAGATCCTTCTCTGTTCCCAGTCTTCTGTATAAAAGATTCTGTATAAATCTTGTCTCCATTTAAGTGCTCAGGTTCCTTAAGAATCTAGGCAATGATTCAGATTTAGTCTGGCCAATACTGCAAATTTTTAAAATCACACCTACCATGACCAGCAGATCTACTGAACATGCTTTTAGAATTTATTCTCTCTCCCTTGTGGATGGAACTTACCTAGCAGCACTCTCCCTTTCAGGGCCTGGCTTTCTCTTGCCAAGAAACTATAAGGGAACTTAGAAAGGGTAAATTAGTGAAATGCTCTATTGATCTATTTACCATTGTTGTGACTTCCCAGACCATAAATCCCTTCACTGGTCACCTCTCCTATTTATGCATTTATATGCATTGCCTTTTCCTTTAGAATGTAAACTCCTTGGAGCAGGAGTGGTTGGTCTTTTGTATTTATATTCTCAGGCTTAAAACAGTGTTTAGCACATAGTAATAGCTTAATAAATGTTTTCATTCATTCATTTATTGCAAAATTAATGAGGTTTGTCAAGTTAGATGTACAAGACCATAACTAAAATGAAATTTTATAGAAATGCTGATTGGTGTGTCCATTGTTGGCTCCATACTTTCATCATATTATTTTATTTTCAGGGATAGTGATAGTCTAATGAGGAGAGTAAGATGTTGTTCACATTCAAAACTAGATAGTATCAACAGTTAGCTGGTCATGCCTGTGGTAACCGTACTCAGTGTTATGGTAGTAAACACTTCTGGAAAGTCCTGATATATTTTATAATTAAACTGCCAAGCTTGCACTCAGCCACACAATTCATTGACACATAAGTATGTCTTGTTAACCAAATTCCATTAACTCCTTTGGAAAACCAGTTTTATAGACTTCTAGCTGTTTTCTGACTTTACATGAAATTAAAAGGTTGTGACAGATTATTGCTATGATGAAAGGAGCATTTTTGTGTTATGTACCAAACTACAGTTTTACCTCGAATTCATTTTTCTTTTTCACTAACCTCAGAATCACATGAATTTATTAATAGTTGGCATTGCCATATGTTTTAAAAATATATGAAGATTACATGCTTTTACAAAATATTTTTTTTCTTGTTAACTAAAACATAACTATAAAACTTGCATCCTCTGTGAAGTTATTCAGAAAGAGTTATACAGGTGACATGGAGTATTAGAATCTGAGGAAAGAGCTATAAGGCAGGGTACTTTACTGAGGTATTGATTCACACACTCTAAAACATTTATTGGGTGCAAAACATTTTCATTGTGGGCTAAGATATGTCTGGGATTGAAGGAGCCATGGGAGGCTATATTTTTACAAAGAAGTAATTTATAATTTACCCTCATGGATCATGTAATCTATTTGGAGGAAAAAAAAAAATATATATATATGTATATTTGCATTTTATAGATATGTTTGTATACATATAAATATACATATATACTTATGTATATTTGTATGAAACAACTAAAGTACAAAAAAGACAAAGCAAAAAATATAAATATTAGATAGTATAGAATGTTTTATATTTAGACAAAGGATGTGTGCACACACACATATATGCACAGATGGATAATCTAATATTCATTTTAACTCTGAAATTCTCAATGATGGGTAATGCTTGACTTATCTAAAGCTTTGCCTCTACCTGTAAGTAAAGGATTGTGTCTCTTGCTAATTATTTATTATACAAAGATATTGGGAAAATTTAAAAATAAAAGTTTGTATGGGTTGAACTTCTTGGAAGAAAAACAATGAGACTAAATGTGCATATAAGGTGTGAGTATAGCCCATGTAGATTATTTTCACATCCTCACAGCTTGTCCAAATGTCCCTAATGGTGGGACATGAATAGTTATCTCTAGAATACTACTCATTGCTCTCCAAGGAAGACTGATTGTTTCCAGAAATGGAGCAGGAAAAGATGCCATGAAGCTGACTGCACTGTTCTCTACTGAGTGAAGGGTACTGTATTAAAATTAATTCTATTTGGCCCCTTAAATATTGTAGGTGTAGTTGAATATTATCTTAGGCACAAGCTACTTTCCTGGTTGCTATCCCTTAAGTTTACATTTGAAAGCTTGATTTCTTCCCACCAAATGCTGGTTACACAAAAGACTGTCATAAATAGTGAATAGTGACTAAATCCATTTATCAAGGAGAGGTTATATAGATTATAGTATATCAGAAAAAGTGCAGAGTGAAAGAGATTTTTCTGGGAGTGAGATATCTCAGCTTAACAAAAAGAGAGGGAGCTTTGATCTTACTTTAGAGGAATTTCCTTGAAATCTCTTGGGAGGCAAGCTGGAAATCAGGAACATTTTGAGGAACTGACTTTCCAAGGTCTGCTCTCTCTGTCTTCACAGATCTTTCCCTGAAGAGTCTCAGTCTCTCTCTCTCTCTCTCTCTCTCTCTCTCTCTCTCTCTCTCTAAGTAGGAAAGAAGCTCTTTCCTCTCCAAAGTTCTCAATAAATTCTATCCCTCATGCATTAGTTTAGAATCAGATTAGGGGGTGAGGAGTAGAGCCAAGATGGTGGAATGGAAGAAGTAACTTTGCTAAGCTCCTCTGTGAATCCCATCACTAAACTTTAAAAAGTGAATCTGAATGGATTTTAGAGTGACAGAATCCACTGGGAGATGGAGTGTGGCAGAATCTAGCCCAGGAAAGTGCCCACGTGGGTCTAGGCATGGGGAACTTGGCACAGGGGCTGCACCAGCATTGACTAGAGAGCAGACTACAGCCAAGTGAGAAGGACCCCTGTCAGCAGACTCACCCACCCCAAGGGTGATTCACAGCCTTCTCACTAGCATCTCACCCCTGGACAGGAGAACCCATTGGAGCTGGGTAAGAGAAGGCACAGGGCCTGCAGCAGAGACAGCAGCTTCTCCTGGAACTATCAGCCCATAGCCTGGAAGTTTAAAAATCACCTACCTGATTTTCCAGAAGCCAAGATGGCAAAGTAAACTCTAGCTGCTCTGATTCCCCCTCCTTGACCTAGAAAACCCAGAGATAAATGTCACACCCAGAGGAAAATCCTGAAATAGCCTCAGGCTTAGGAGGCACTGAGAAAGGGTGTAACTGAGGCAGTAATGAGCCTGAAGTGAAGGGCTGGAGGGGTCCCAACAAGCCCCACATCACCTGACCAGCAAGAGCCTGCCTGAATTGCAGCCCAGGGGAATAGAGGCAGAAATCTGAAGTGGCCAAACCACCCCTCCCCCACAGATTACTCTGTGAGCCTCAGAGTAACTCAGGGGAAAAACTGAGAGTCCTGGCCTTGGCCTCACTCTAGACACCCAGAGGCTACAGCACACAATGTCAACAACCAGGCACCTAGCTCCCAGCCTGAGAAGCTTGGGTCAGAGCCCTCTCTACCCCAGGAGCAGAAATACACTTTAAATGTCAGGAAATAAGCAATTACAATTGTCCAGAAGCAATTTGCAAAAGCAAGACCAAAGACAATATAATCCTATTATTGTGAAAAAGAAGAATCATTTTCAGGAGATACCATGGTCTCTGTATCCACACCTGAGACCACAGATGAAAATATGAACTGGTCTCAAGCCCAAAAAACATTCTTGGAGGAGCTCAAGCAAGATTTTAAAAGCCAAATTAGGGAGGTAGAAGATAAATTTAAATCTACAGTTGAAGAGGTTACCCATAAAGAGGGTTAGGGTTGCTCTGGAGACCCCAAAATACCAACATGCTGAGTCCTTCTGAATGAATTTGGCTCAACTCTTCTCAGACAAAGAAAAGTAAAGTTTATTAAAAGTTCGCTTGCATTAGAAACAGAGTAAGTCTATGTTAGGTCATTCTATGGCACTCTTACTCACATGGAGAGAAGATGGGATCTTATATACAGAAGTTTGTGGGAGAAATCTAGGGGTGGTCTAGAGGAAGAGTTTTGGGGGGGGGTCTTCAGGAGGAGTTAATGAGGTAAATGAGTGATTAAGGGTGGGAAGTTGCTGGAGACTATCTGAAGACTGCAGACAATGGTGGGCTAGGCCAGTTAAAGGGTGGATTGATATTTTGATAGGCTAAAGGGTGGGAATTAGATGAACAATTGAGGACTAGGCTACTAACAGAGGTCTGAGCCCAGCCACAATGTAAGGCTTATGGCCTCATGCAAATGCCTCATCAAATGAGATGATTTAATCAGAGTTCAAGTGGGGGGGGGGTTCCCCAGGGCTCAAGGAGAGCTTGAGGGGGCTCCCAGAGCCCATACCTCATCACAGTGATCAAATTGGAAGAAAGTGTCAGTGAAGAAAACAAATCCTTAAAAAGTAAAATTTGAGAACTGGAGAAAATACCTCCTTAAAAAAGGACCTTCAAAAACTAATCAAAGGAAATAATTCACTAAAAAATTAGAATCAGTCAAATCAAAGCTCAGGACTCTAT
Source organism: Petaurus breviceps papuanus (assembly GCF_028583685.1). Lineage (NCBI taxonomy): Eukaryota > Metazoa > Chordata > Mammalia > Diprotodontia > Petauridae > Petaurus > Petaurus breviceps. Next base: position 6,306,796 of record NW_027187315.1, read on the forward strand.
GATGCACCAACAGTAAATCAAACAAAACATGAAGATTGAAAAATTAGAAGAAAGTGTAAAATATCTCACTGGAAAAAAACAACTGACCTGGAGCACACATCCAGGAGAGATAACCTAAGAATTATTGGTCTACCAGAAAGTCATGAGGAAAAAAAGCAGCCTGGTCAATATCCTCCAAGAGATAGTCAAAGAAAATTGTCCTGAATGATGAGGTATGGGCTCTGGGAGCCCCCTCAAGCTCTCCTTGAGTCCTTCAGGTACAGTCTCTTGAACTCTGATTAAATAGTCTCATTTGATGAGGAATTTGCATGAGGCAATAAGCCTTACATTGTGGCTAAGCCCAAGCCTCTGTTACATCCTTGAGCCTATCAAAGTGTTGATCCAAACTTGAACTGGCCTAGCCCACCATTGTTTGTGGTCTCCAGGTGTTCTCCAACAACTTCCCACCCTTAATCCCTCCTTGACCTCATGAATTCCTCCTGAAGAACCTCCCCAAACTCCTCCCCTTGACCACCCCTAGATTCCTTCCACAGCCTTCTGTATATAAGACCCCATCTTGTCTTCATCTTTGTGAGAGTGCCATAGAATACTGAGAGTGCCATAGAATAGGGACAGTGCCATAGAATGACCTAACACAGGCTTACTCTGTGGCTAATGCAAGTGAACTTTTAATAAGCTTACTTTTCTTTGGCTGAGAAAAGACATTTGGCAGGAACCGGTGCATTGGTATTTTGGCATCTCCAGAGCAACCCTAACCCTCTTTATGGGTAACTGCTTCACTGAAGTCCTAGAATCAGAAGGTAAAAAATAGTTATTGAAAAAATTCACTGGACTCCTCCTGAAAGAGATACCAAATTGAAAACTCCAAGAAATATAGTAGTCAAATTCCAGAATTATAAGGTTATAGAGAAAATACTGTAAGCAGCCAAAAAGAAACAATTCAAATATCATGGAACTACAGTCAGGATTACACAGGACCTAGCAGCTTCTGCATGAAATAAATGGGGGGATTAGAATTTGATATTTTGTAAGGCAAAAGAGCTAGGACTGCAACCAAGGATTAACTACCCAGCAAAACTGAGCACAATATTTCAGGCAAGGAGATGGTCATTTAATGAAATAAGGGACTTTCAGACTTTCCTGAAGAAAAAGCCAGAGCTCAATGGAAAATTTGATCTCCTATTACAAGACTTAAGAACAATATAAAGAGATAAACAAGAAAAACACTCACACTTACACACATGCACACATGTACACTCATGCACACATGCACATAACTGGGGATGCAATAAGAGCAAACTGTTTACATCTCTATATGAGAAGCTGATACCTCTCAATATTGAAATTTATATGATTGTCAGGACCTTTAAAAGGGATATACATAGATATAGGGTGTGGGTATAAATGAACTAACCTGATGATAATAAAACCTTATTAAGGGGTTCAAAGGGACTGTAATGGGAGAAAAGGAAAAGATGAGGTAGAAAAAGGTAAATTATGCCATGCAAAGAGGCATAAAAACATAATATAGTAGGGGCGGCCAGGTGGCTCAATGAGTAAGAGCACTGGTTCCAGTGTCAGGATGACCTGGGGATCAAATCTAGGCTCAGATACTTAGCACCACACCCAGAAATAACTGGCTGTGTAATCTTGAGCAAGTTACTTAACCCCGATTACTTAAAAAACAACAACAACAACAACATAATATAGTAGAGGGGAAGGAAAGAGGGAGATGAACATCATTTGAACATTATACTCATTGGTTCTGGTTCAAAGAGAGATCAACATAATCAGTTATAAAGTTTAAGATTCTACCATGAAAAGACACAAAAACTCATTAAACAGAGGGAAAGGAGGGAGGGAGAGGAGCACTGTATGAAATTGACTTGTTGGTTTGGGGTCAAAGAGGAAATAACATACTCTGATAAGTATAAAAATCCATTATACCCTATAGGGAATAGGAGGAGTAAGGAGGAGGAGCAAAAAGGGGAGGGATTAGAAGGCAGGGAAATAGTACTAAGGGGAAAGGGTAGGTAAAGAAGAGGGGGGTCACAGGGAGGGCATACTGAGGGAGGCAATGGTCAAAAGGAAAATCCTTAAGGAGGGGAAGGGAGAAGAAAGGAACAAAACATAAGCAGGGGAGGGAATAGGATGGATAGAAAAAGACAGATAGTAAACTCTATTACAGTGAATGTGAATGGAATAAACTCTCCCATAAAACTGAGGTGGATAACAGAATGGGTTAAAAGCCATAATCCTACAATATGCTGTCTACAAGAAATACATTTGAAACAAGGGGATACACACAGGGTAAAGGTAAAAGGCTGGAATAGAATATATTATGCTTCAGCTAAAGTAAAAAATAAAGTAGGGGAAGCAATCCTTATCTCAGATAAAGCAAAAGTAAAAATAGATCTATTTAAAAGAGATAAGGAATCCTGCTAAATCCTGCTAAAAAGGCATCATAGAGAATGAAGCAATATCATTACTTAATATATTTGCACCAAGTGGCATAGCATCCAAATTCCTAGAGGAGAAGTTAAGGGAATTAGAGGAAGAAATAGAGAGCAAAACTATACTAGTGAGGGACCTTAATCTCCCCCCCTCTGAACTTGAACTAACCTCAAAATAAACAAGAAAAAAGTTAAGGTGAATAGAATTTTAGAGAGGCTAGATATGATAGATGTCTGGAGAAAACTGAATGGGGATAAAAAGGAATATATCTTCGTCTCAGCAATACATGGCACATACACAAAAATTGACCACGTACTAGGGCATAAAATCTCACAATTTGGGGGGACGGCTAGGTGGAGCAGGGATTATAGTACTGGCCCTGGAGTCAGGAGGATCTGAGTTTAAATGCAGCCTCAGACACTTAACACACTAGCTGTGTGACTTTGGGCAAGCCACTTAACCACAATTGCCCTCCAAAAAAAACCCTCACAATTCAGTGCAGAAAGGCAGAAATATTAATGCATCATTCTCAGATCATGATGCAATAAAAATCATGCAATAAAGGGCCATGAGAAGATAGACTAAAACCTCATTGGAAATGAAACAATTTAATCCAGAATGAATGGGTCAAACCAGGAAATATAGAAACAATTAGTAACTTCATTCAAGAAAATGACAATAATGAAACAACATACAAAAGTTTGTTGGGATACAGCAAAGGAAGTTCTTATGGTAAGTTTTATATCCCTGAGTGCATACATGAATAAACTTGAGAAAATTGAGGTCAAAGAATTGGGCATGCAATTGAAAAAGCTAGAAAAAAAACAAATTGAAAATCCCCAATTAAATATTAAATTAGAGAGATCAATAAAATTGAAATTAAGAAAATTATTGAATTAATAAATAAAAGTAAGAGCTGGTTTTATGAAAAAAAAAACAATAAAATTGATAGACCTTTAGTTATTATGATAAAAAAAGAAAACCAAACTATGAGTATCAAAAATGAAAAGTGTGAATCTACCTCTAATGAAGAGAAAATTAAAACATTAATTAGGAATTATTTTGCCAAATTGTATGCACATAAATTTGATAATTTTACTGAAATGCATGAATATTTACAAAAATATAAATTGCCCAGATTATCTGAAGAGGAAGTAAATTACTTAAATAATCCCATCTCAGAAAAAGAAATTGAGCAAGCCATCAGTGAACTCCTTAGACAAAAATCTCCATGGCCAGATGGATTTACAAGCAAACTCTATCAAACTTTTAAAGAACAATTGATTCCAATACTCTACAAACTATTTGGGAAAATTAGTGAAGAAGGAGTCCTACCAAATTCTTTTTATGACACAAATATGGTACTGATACCTAAATCAGGAAGAGATAAAACAGAGAAAGAAAATTATAGACCAATTTCCCGCATGAATATAGATGCAAAAATTATAAATAAAATACTAGCAAAAAGACGACAGCAACTTATCACAAGAATAATACACTTTGATCAGGTAGGATTTATTCCAGGAATGCAAGGATGGTTTAATATTAGGAAAACCATCAGTATAATTGATCATATCAACAATAAAACTAGCAGAAACCACATGATTTTCTTAGTAGATGCAGAAAAGGCTTTTGACAAAATACAACCTCCATTCCTATTAAAAACACTAGAAAGTATAGGAATAAATGGAATCTCCCTAACATAATAGGTAGCATCTATTTAAAGCCATCAGCAAGTATTATATGTTATGGGGATAAGCTAGAAGCATTTCCCATAAGATCAGGGGTGAAACAAGGGTGTCCACTGTCACCCCTCTTATTCAATATGGTACTAGAAATGTTAGCAGTAGCAATTAGAGAAGAAAAAGAAATCAAAGGAATCAAATTAAACAAAGAGGCCAAGCTATCACTCTTTGCAGATGATATGATGATATACTTAGAGAATTCTAGAGAATGAAATATAAAACTACTTGATACAATAAATAAATTTGGCAAAGTTGCAGGATATAAAATAAACCCACATAAATCCTTGGCATTCCTGTATATTTCTAATAAAATTCAACAGAAGGGCGGCCAGGTAGCACAGTGAGTAAGAGCACTGGCTCCAGTGTCGGGATGACCTGGGGATCAAATCTGGGCTCAGACACTTAGCACCCACCCAGAAACACCTGGCCGTGTAACCTTGAGCAAGCTACTTAACCCCAATTGCCTAAAAAAAAAAAAGAAAAAAAAGAATTTAAACAGAGATTGAAAGAGATATCACATCTAAAGTTACTGTAGACATTATATAATATTTGGGAATCTACCTGTCAAAACAAACCCAGGACCTATATGAACACAACTACAAAACACTTTTCACAAAAATAAAGTCAAATCTAACTAATTGGAAAAACATCAATTGCTCATGGCTGGATTGAGCAAATATAATAAAAATGATAATTTTTTCTAAATTAAATTACATATTTAGTGCCATACCAATCAATTTACCAAAAAAATATTTTATAAAGCTAGAAAAACTGGTAACAAAATACATTTGGAAGAATAAAAGGTACAGAATATCGAGGGAATTAATGAAAAGAAATGCTAGGGAAGATGGACCAGCTATACCAGATTTTAATCTGTATTATAAAGCAGCAGTCATCAAAACTACTTGGTATTGGCTAAGGAATAAAGTAGTGGATCAATGGAATTGATTGGGTACATGAGACTTAGCAGTCAATGACTGCTCTTTGATGATTTGCTCTTTGATAAATCCAAAGACCCCAGTTTTTGGGATAAGAGCTCTCTATTTGACAAAAACTGCTGGGAAAACTGGAATATAGTATGGCAGAAACTGGGCATAGACCATTATCTAACACCATATACCAAAATTAAGTCTAAATGGGTGCATGATCTATGTATAAAGGCTGATACTGTAAGCAATCTTGGAAAGCAAGGAATAGTTTACCTGTCAGATTTATGGAGAGGGGAAGACTTTATGACCAAACACGAATTAGAGGGCTTTATAAAATGCAAAATGGTTAATTTTGATTACATGAAATTGAAAAGCTTCTGTACAAATAAAGCCAATGTAAACAACATTTAGAAGGAAGTGGAAAATTGGGAAAGAATTTTTACAACCAATGTCTCTGATAAAGGCCTCATTTCTAAAATACACAGAGAATTGAGTCAAATCTCTAAGAATACAAGTCATTCTCCAATTGATAAATGGTCAAAGGATATGAAGAGGCATTTTTCAGAGGAAGAAATGAAAGATAACTATAAGCATATGAAAAAATGCTCTAAATCACTATTGATTAGAGAAATGCAAATCATAACAACTCTGAGGTACCACATCTCATCGGTTAGATTGGCTAAGATGACAAAACAGAAAATGACAAATGCTGGAGTGGATGTGGAACACTAATGCATTGCTGGTGAAATTTTGAACTTGTTCAGCCATTCTAGAGAGCAATCTGGAACTATGCCCAAAGGGCTATAAACAATTTCATACCCTTTGACCCAGCAATACCACTTCTAGGATTGTAGCCCAAAAAGATCACAGAAGTGGGAGGAAGACCCATATAAACAAAAATATTTATAGCAGCTCTTTTTGTGGTGTCCAAGATTTGGAAATTAAGGGGATGCCCATCAATTGCAGAATGGCTGAACAGGTTGTGGTATATAAATGTAGTGGAATACTACTGTGCCATAAGAAATGAGGAGCAGATTGACTTCATATTTACATGGAGAGGCTTATAGGAACTGATGCTGAGTGAGAAGAGCAGAACCAGGAGAAATTTGCACAGTTACAGATACAACGTATCTGTGATGACCAACTTTGATAGACTGGACTCTTCTCAGCAATGCAGGGTTATAAGTCAATTCCAAAAGACTTATGATGGAGAGAGTTATCTACATTCAGAGAAAGACCTAGAAAGAACAGAGTTTGAATGCAGATTGAAGCAAACTACCTGCTCTCTTTCTTTTTCTTGTTTGTTTTTTTTCCTCTCTGCCATTGTTCATTCCATCTGACACAGTCCTTTATAACCTGACTAATGTCTAATGTGAAAATATTTGCAGATCCTATACTTGATTGTACGATTCCATGGCTGGGGGAAAGGGAAGGAGGGGGAGAAAATTTGAAACTGAAGGAATTGTGGAACTGAATCTTGTAAACTAAAAGTAAACAAAGAAATCAATAAAGACCAAATAAAAGAAAAAGAGATAAACAAAAATATTTTAAAAAAATAATAATTAATCATTCTAATTGAAAAAAAAAAGAATCAAATTATCGTTCTCTCCACCAATAAATATAGTCTTGTGTGAATGTCTAGGCTTGAAAGCCAATTTATAGAAACTATAATGTACTTACCAAGCAGGTGTGCTGAAATGAAGATAATTGTGGTTTTTGTTTGTTGGTTTTTACTTTTTGGAGGGGGGAAGGCAGGGAAATTGGGGTTAAGTGATTTGCCCAAGGTCACATGGCTTGTTTTTGGGGTGTCTCAGGCCAGATTTAAACTCAAGTCCTCCTGACTCCAGGGCTGGTGATCTATTCATTTCATCACCTAGTCACCCCAATGAAGATTATTGTTATAGGGACTGTTTGATAGAATGAAGCCAACAGCACATACATGATCCTGCTGTTGCTTCTATTCCTGTTGTATTTATTTTTACTGTTTTAGGTGAAGGAATATTAGATATGGAATCTCACTTTGTAAGATTGACAGGTCAGATCTGCTTGGGGTCCAGTGATGGACATCCATGCTAGATTTTGCTGGCAACTAAGCCTGGTAAGGAGTAAAGTCTTGGGTAACATGTTTGAGCAGCATAGCAGTGGATCAAAAGTAACCAAGAGAGAACAACTATTCCATTGGCTATGCTGTATTTGGAAGTGAGCTTAGCAGGAGTGAATGCTTTGTAGTAGCTGCTCTAAGTTTTAGCTTTCTTTTCTCGGGGACTGAGATGTAAAATGGATTTTATACTCTTGGCTCAGGAGGATGTGCAATAATAGACTTAATTAAAAGAAATAATCAAAGACAATGTATTTTAGTAAAAGGTACCATAGTCAATGAAGTAATACCAACATGGAACATGTAGATATCAAATGGAATAGCATTTAAATTCTTGAAGGAGGAGTTAAATAAGTTATAAGAAGAAATGGACAGTAAAATTATACTAGTGGGGGCCTTCAATTTACCCCTTCTCTGACCTAAATAAGTCTAACCATAAAGTAAACAAGAAAGAAATTAAGGAGATTAATAAAATTTTAGAAAAGTTAGATATGACATACCTCTGGAGAATTAACTTAATAATTGGAATAGAAAGAAATATAGCTTTTTCTCAGTTGGGTATGGTACCTTCAAAAAAATTGACCATTGAGAAAAAAAAAGGTTGGCAGCAAGTTTCCTTGATAAAGTTCTCATTTCTCAAATATATAGAAAACTGAGACAAATTTATTTTCAAAAATAGGAGTCATTTTAATTAATAAATGGTCAAAGAATATGAACAGGTAGTTTAAAAAGGAAGGGGAAAATGCTATCAATAGTCATATAAAAAAACTCTAAATTACCAGTAGTTAGAGAAATGTAAATTGTAACATTTCTGAGGTACTACCTCACACTCATCAGATTGGCTAAGATGAAAGAAAAAGAAAATTACATGATGTAGGTAATATGAGAAAATAGGTATATTAATCAACTCTTGGTAGACCTGTATATTGGTGCAATCATTGTGGAGAACAATCTGGAACTATGCCTTAGGGGCTATAAAACTGAGCATATCCTTTGATCCAATAATATTGTTACTAGGTCTGTACTCAAAGAGATCAGAGAAAAAGGAAAAGGACCTATATGCACAAAAATATTTGCAGTAGCTCTTTTTGTGGTGTAAAGAATTGGAAATTGAGGAGATGCCCATTTATTGGGGAATGGCAGAACCAGTTATGTTATATGAACATGATGGAATATTCTTATGTTATAAGAAATGAAGAGGAGGGTTTTTTTTTTAAAATCTGGGAAGACTCACACAAACTGATGCAGAGTAAGCAGAACCAGGAGTATATTCTCCATAGTAACAGCAAGATTGTAAAAATAACTAGCTGTGGAAGGCTTAGTAATTCTGATCAATACAATGATCCACCACAACTCCAAAGGACTTGTGATATAAAATGCTATCTCTTTCCAGATACAGAACTGATGGACTCAGTGAGAAGAGTGAAGCATTTTAAAATTTCACATATTTTTCTTGCTTTTTTTGAACATGACTAATGTAGAAATGTTTTGCATGACTTCATACATATCATGTTTCTTGCCTCCTCAATGGGTGTGGTAAGGGGTGGAGGTAAGAGGAGAATTTGGAAACAAAAATGAAAAATTTTCAAAGAGATAAAAACAATTATAAGGGATGAAACAAGGATAAACTGTTTATATGCAAATTTGGAGAGATGAAACATATGTCCCCTCTTGGTGAAACATCACCAAAGTTCACAGAGGGACTCCAATTTAAAAAGAGTGGTTCTGTTATGCCTTGATTATATTTAAGAAAAAAAAATGGAGAGAAGAAGAGGGAGGAAGGAAGAAATAGGAAAGTTAAGGAAAATTATTTCACATACACAAATATACAAGTAAACATTTATATAAACAAGGAGAAGGGGGTGGGGAGGAATGATTGACATTTGGAACTTCACTCTCATCTGAATTGGTCCAAAAAAAGGAAGAGTACATACACAGACACACATCTACACAGTTAGGTACAGAAATACAATTAACTCAGCAGAGGGAAAGGGGAAAATGGGACCAAGAAAATTAGAGGGAGGGCAGATGGAGGGAGGAATTAATCTTAAGTAAAACCAATTCTAAGAATGCAACAAAAAAAATTTTAGCTCTTTTTGAGAAGGTGAAGAATGGGAATCTGAGGGAGTGCACATAAATTGAGGAGAGGATGAACAATATGTGGTATATAAATATGATGGATTACTACTTTGCTGAACTTTTACTGGTGTAATGAGGACTAAGGATGATACCTGCTACCCACTTACTGATAGAGAGGTGAGAAACTCCAGAACGGAGAATGAGACAAATATTTTTAAGGAATGGTCAATGTAGAAAATTGTTTTAGGGGGTTGAACCAAAATAGCAGAGTAGAAAAAACATTCACCTGAGCTCTCCTGACATCTGTAATATAATGCCAAGGAAAGGCAACTTCCCAAGGTTCAGAATACCAGCATAGGTGCTCTCCATTTTATTCAGTGACAAACCAAGAACAGAGAAGGTCAAAACATGACATCATTCAAAATACAGCATATACTAAGCCTGATTAAATAATCTCCAAATACTATCCCACAGCAGGACCTTCCATTCATTCAATCAATTACAATGTCCCTGTTCTAAATACTACTCCACCCCTAGGCTGTACCTTCATTTAGTCCACCACAAAGCCCCTCTTCTCAAATGGAGATTAGTTTCCAAACATAAGTAAAATACCTTCATTTGTTCAATCACAGAGCACAAAAAGGTCAAAAGTTCCCCACCCCTGGATCACAATTGAATCTACCCCAGAGTTACATCAAGTTTAAGCACAGCAATTAATACCCAAATGGAGGTATTTTCTTCATCTTGACAGGAGGCAAGTTCTCAGCAATCTTAGTTCCTGGGGAGACAAGGCTTAGCAAGGCCACAAGATACATTGCCAGTCCCTTCATTAATTCATCCTCTGTCTGTAGAACAGTCCTAGAACCCCTGAAAACATTAGCAAAACCCTCTCCCAGGATTTCTGTAAACATACAACAAGAAAATCCTTCTTCAGGGCTTCTGAACCAACAGAAAGGTTCCCAGACCCCTGCAACAACAGCACTGTCCTTCACCAGTGGACAGTATTCACTCTCTGTCTGAAGGACAGTCTCAGTAGCTCTGAACCAAGAGAGAGGTTCCCAGACCCCTGCAACAACAGCACTGTCCTTCACCAGTGGACAGTATTCACTCTCTGTCTGTAGGACAGTCTCAGGAGCTCTTAGCCAACAGCCAGGTTCCAGGACTTTGTCAACAAAAGGACTGTTTTTCACCAGTGGACAAATCTGGCAAAACAACATCAAAACAGACAAAGTACCAGCAAAACAGCCATGTTTCCTCAGTCCTTGGCAGCTCAGGGGGCAGGTCTCAAAAGTCCAGGGCAATTCAAAGTGGCCACCAGCAATTCTCAGTCTCTCTCTCTGCCTCCACGAAGTGCTGCTTCCAAAAAGTTCTTCTGCCTCTCTCTTGTCTCTCCAAATCTCTGTCACCAGCTCCTCCCAGTTCAGGACTCTCTTTTCACATCGACAAGTCCATCCCACAGGTGGGATTAACAAGCTCTGGGTTTTAACACAATCAGTTTGAAAACCAAGCCAATACAGGGGAATCTTTAATTGCCATTACTATCACAACATCCTCTTTTAAACAGCTTTAAAATAATACCTCAAATCAACTTCTGGGGTGGTAAATACAACAAAAGGTAAGAGTGAGATATTCTTCCAGCCCACTACAACTTAAGAGTTTGGAAGAAGAGATTTGTCATATGGATTGGAGGCAATATCAGTAGAAGGATTAGGTGGTAGTGACTGAAGCAGGAGCAATTTAAGAAGTTCTCAAGCTAGAGCTTGTAAGGGGACCTGGACACTGATCAGAAAGACATTACATAGGAATATCTGTGCTAACACTTGACACGGGGCTGGATGCTGTTTAAAAACTTTATTGCCTATATCCACTTCTGGGTCATGGTTCAAGGGTGGAGAGGAGCATTTCTGTGAAGAGGGAACAGAGGCTTCAAAGAGGAGTTTCACAAGGGATCAGGGATCCTTCCTGGGTAAGGACCAGAACACAGGCCAGGAGAACAGTGACCACACATCTTCCCAGATCATACCACCTTGCAAACACTGAAAACTTCCAAACCCTAAGAACTAGTTCTGAAAACAGCAGTACAAAAAAAACCTGAAAGCTTGAGACAACTTTCTTTCCCCATGCCAGGAATAGAATCCACCTTTAACATAAAGTTGAAAGTCAAGAAATAGGATGGAAAAATGAACAAAGAACCAAAAAGAACACCACCATAAAAATCTACCTACTATGGTATGTATTTTGGGGCGGCCAGGTAGCACAGCGAGTAAGAGCACCGGCTCCAGTGTCGGGATGACCTGGGGATCAAATCTGGGCTCAGACACTTAGCACCCACCCAGAAACACCTGGCCATGTAACCTTGAGCAAGTCACTTAACCCCAATTGCTTAGGGGCGGCCAGGTGGCTCAGCGAGTAAGAACACTGGCCCCAGTGTTGGGATGACCTAGGGATCAAATCCAGGCTCAGATACTTAGCATCACACCCAGAAATAACTGGCTGTGTAACCTTGAGCAAGTTACTTAACCCTGATTGCTTAAAAAAAAATCTACTATGGTGATAGGTAAGATCAAGACACAAACTCAGAAGACTACAGTGAAATCAAAAGAGCTACAGGCAAAAACTCAGAGGAAAAAAAAATGTGACTTGGACACAAGCCCAAAAAGAATTTCTGGAAGAGCTTTAAAAAATTGATGTTCAAAATCAGATTGTTAGAAGAAAAACTGGGCAAAGAAATGAGAGTGAAGTAAGAAATCATAAAACAATGATTAACACCTTGGTAACAGAGCACAAAAATCCTGAAGAAAATAACATCTTAAAAAATAGAATTGGTCACATCCAAAATAGAAGTACACAACTTCATGGAAGGAAAAGAACTTCTTAAAAAGCCAAATTGGTCAAATGGGAAAAGAGGTAGAAAAGCTTACTGAGGAAAATTATTCCTTAAAAATTGGAATTGGACAAGTGGAAGACATCATGAAACAATAAATGAAAGTCAAAAGGATTTTTTTAAATGGAAGAAAATGTAATTTTCTCAATGGAAAAACAACTAACTTGGAGGATAGATCAAGAAGAAATAATTTAAGAATTATTAAATTACCTGAAATCTATCATAAAAGAAAGAGCCTGAGATGAACGATAACCCCCAAGAAACAGAGATTCCCATTAATTAATAATCAATTTATTAATTAGTCTAGCTTGTAATCAATAAATTCATGGTCTTTCTCTCAGTATCCAAAGATGCCAAGGGAAATTTGGGAATGCCTTAAATATCTTCTAAAAGAGAACTCCCCTAAGAAATAAAATTCAACACTGAATGAACATTTAATGAGGTAGTGGTCTAAAAGTCTTCACCTCCTTTTGCTGAGAACCTGACTTTATCATGAAACTCAGCAGTTTCAAAGCATCTGGGCAGTGTAAGCCATTTCCACCCAGACCTCTCTGTCCAGTTTTCTCTTTGATGAGTTTAATGCTCTAAATCTAAAAAAAAGATCAAGAACAGAAGGCAAAGTGTCAAACATACCAGATTCTGTTTATATGCTCAACAGAAATTAGATTTCCCAGTTGGGTGGGGTCCTACCCAACCTAGGTAATGAGCTTGTGCTGTTAGAGCCAGAAGCAATCTCATCATTCAACCATGCCCTTCAGAGACTGACTTTTTCCAGGACTTGAGTTTTAACAGAAATAGGAGGAAAAGGGTAGATTACAAATTAATAGTTAATTATTAACATACTTTCAACATATTCTCCCAAGTCTAGACATATTTTAAGAAATTACCAAGGAAAACTGCCCTGATATCCTAGAACCAGAAGGTAAAATAGACATTGAAAGAATTCACTGATCACCACCTGAAAGAGATCCCAAATGAAAGAGATCCCAAAATCACAATATCATAGCCAAATTCCAGAGCTCCCAGGTTAAAATAACCAGAAAGAAACCATTCAACAATTGTGGGAGCCACAGCCAAAATCACTAATCATAAATCATGAATAAATAACATATAAATATATGTATATTTAATATATAATAATATATTATTTATATATTATATATAAATGTAATAACATATAACAATATATTAATATGATATATTTTGTATGTTATATGCAATATATAAATATGATAATATAAATAAATAAATGAATCACATAATCATAATCATGAAATCACAAATGAAAAATTAATTAAATATGAAGTAATCTAATACTAAAGAACCAGTGGATCAAAGAACAAATCATAGAAGCACTAATTTCATTAAAGAGAATAACAACAAGACAACATATCAAAATATGTGGAACATAGCCAAAGCATTACTTAGGGGGAATATCATTATGTCTAATGCATACATCAATATGCAAACTAGTTCAACCATTCTGGAAAACAATTTCGAACTATGTCCAAAGGCCTATAAAACTGTCCATATCCTTTGCCCCAGCAATACCACCATAAGATCTGTATTCCAAAGAAAGCAAAGGGAAAAGGGCCTATTTGTAGAAAAATATTACAGCAGCTCTTTTTTTGTGGTAGCAAAGAACTGGAAATTGAGGGGATGCCCATTAAGTGAGGAATGGCTAAATTAGGTGTGGTTTATGATTGTAATGGAATACAATTATGCTATGATAAATGAGGAGCAGGAAAAGATCTGTGAAGATTTACATGAAGAGATGCAAAGTGAAGTCAACAGAACCAGAAGAACTTAGTACACAGTAACAATATTGTAGGAACGATCAACTGTGAAAGTCTTAGCTACTCTAATCAATACAATGATTCAAGACTCTGCCATAAAACTCATGATAAAAAATGTGGACCATCCCCAGAGAGAGAACTGATGAAATCTGAGTATAGCCTGAAACAAACTTTTTTGTACTTTCTTTATTCTCTTGGTTTTTGCTTGTTACTTTTACAACATGAATAATATGGAAATATGTTTTGCAAGACTACACATGTATAGCCTGTATCAAATTGCTTGACTTCTCAAGGGATAGAGGAGAAGGAGGAAGGAAGAGAATTTGGAACTCAAAATTTTGAAATATCAAATATTTAAAAATTGCATATAATTGGGAAATATTTATTGAAATAAATACATATTAAAATTGTTTTTATCGACTATACATATTTTAATGAATTTTGTTTCTATCATGCTTGCATTGCATGGGCAGAGGGATTTTGGAGTGTGAGAGTAAGAAGGCAGAACTTGATTGATGAAAACAAAAGGAAACTTGGGAATTCTGATCAATACAATGACCAATTATAATTGCTGAGGATTCATAATAAAACATGCTTTCCATCTCCTGACAGAGGTGGACAGCTCTGATGGACTCAATGAGGTTTAAGATGTATTTTTTTAGACATGACCAAGGAAAAATTTTGTTTTGCTTGACTATACATGTTTGTAACAGGTATTTTTGCTTCCTTTCTCAATATGTGTGGAGTACAAGGTATGGGAAATTAGAGGGAGAAAAGGCTCATCTTTGAAAATAAAACAAAATTCACAAACAAAGCCAATGCAATAAAGATTAAGAGGGAAGAAGAAAATTGGGAAAGAATTTTTACAACCAGTGTCTCTGATAAAGGTTTCATTTCTAAAATATATAGAGAACTGAGTAAAATTTATAAGAATATAAGTCATTGGGGAGGCTAAGTGGCACAATGAATAGAGTGCCGGCCCTGGAGTCAGGAGGACCTGAGTTCAAATGTGGCCTCAGACACTTAACACAAAAATTAGCCATGTGACCTTGGGCAAGTCACTTAATCCCAATTGCCCTCCAAAAAGGAAAAAAAAAGAATATAAGTCATCCCTCAATTGATAGTCAAAGGATATGAACAGGTGGTTTTCATAGGAAGAAATTAGAGCTTTGTATAATTATATGAAAAAAATGATCTAAATCACGATTGATTAGAGAAATGCAAATCAAAACAACTCTGATAGGTATCACCTATCAGATTGGCTAACATGACAAAAAACAGGAATAATAAATATATATATATATATATATTTACATAATATATATAAATAATAAATAAATAAAAATAATAAACACTGGAGAAGATGTGGAATAATTGGAACACTAATACATTGTTGGTGGAGTTGTGAACTGATCCAACCATTCAGGAGAGCAATTTGGAACTCTCCTCAAAGGGATATAAAAATATGCATACCTTTTGACCCAGCAATACCACTTTTAGGGCTGTATCCCAGAGATCATAAAAATGGGAAAAGGACCCACATGTACAAAAATATTTATAGCAGTTCCTTTTGTGGTGCCAAAAACTGGAAATTAAGGGGATGCCCATAAATTGGGAAATGGTTGAACAAATTGTGGTATATGAATGTAGTGGAACACTATTGTGCTATAGGAAATGATAAACAAGTAGAATTCAGAAAAATCTGGAAAGACTTATATGACTATGAGTGAAGTAAGCAGAACCAGGTGAACATTGTACACAGTAACAGCAACATTTTGTGATGACTGACTTTGATAGACCTAGGGCTTCTCAGCAATGCATGGACTTAAAACAACTCCAAAAGATTCATAATGAAAATTTCATACACATCCAGAGAAAGAAATATGGAGTCTGAAAGCAGAGCGAAGCATACCATGTGCCCTCTCTTTTTGGTTAGTTTAGTTTTTTTAATTTTTTTCCTTTCTTATAGTTCTTCCCATTTATTCAAATTCTTCTATAAAACAAGACTAATTTGAAAATATGTTTAATAAGGATGTGTATGTAGAGCTTATATCAGACTGAATGCCATCTTGGGGAGGGGGAACTGGAGAAAGGTGGAGAAAATGTAAAACTTACATACATGGAAGTGAATGTTGAAAACTAAAAATAAATATGTTAATTTATTAAAAAAATAAAATATAAAATTTAAATTAAAAAAATAAATCATTCAATGTATGAGTATATTCTAGAATTTTAGAAAAAGAAAGTTATTGTATGAAAACATGAAAATTAACTAAAGCAACACTTGTGCTAAAATATGAATGTTAAAATGAGTTTGGGCACTGTACAATTTCTGAGAAACCCTAAACATTATATAAGATAAAACAACATATCCTTACTGTAATTCTTATTAGATATTAGTTCCTTTGCAAGGAGAAGGCTTCTAGCTGGTGGAAAGGACAAGACTTAAATAAAACAGTAGATGGAACTAACAGCTGTAATTCTCTTGTGTACAGATGGGGGGAAGCAAACAGATTTTTCTTCACTTTCCTCTTCCTGACACCCTGAACTTTTGAAGATCAAGGTTTTGTGAAAAATAATCTATATCAAGTTGCTTAAGATTACCTATTAGCTTAATATGCTAGAAAGCACCCAGTAGTTTTAAAACCTGTTTCCTAAAATAAATCAGCTAACAGCAATCTGTCAGCTAATGTACATCTGACTCACCAACATTGTTTTCATGCTGAAAACTAAACATGTTGTAATAAAAGATTATCATTACCTGGAGACTTATGAATTGCAGTATTGCTGTGACTTTTATTATATGATTCAGAATTTGGCCCCTAGAGGGGGCTGACCTGGATTGTGTTGAAGAATCCCAACAAAAGGTTAAAGGTTATTCTTGCTCTGGACAGATTTCCAATGCTAAGAAAGAAAAAGAATAAATCAGGGAAAATGTCAGAATGAACTGGCCCTGGAATTATCCCCTCAGCATCTGTTTCAAACCTTTTCCCATCTCCAACAGATGATCTCATTTACTTCTTTAGTGAGAAAATTGAAGCCATCTGTTGTGAGGTCTCTCATCTACCCTAGTCCACATGTCAGAATTCCTTTACATCTTTACCCATGGTCCCCCCCCATCTTTACTCCAGGCTCAGGAAGAGGAGGTGATTTCTCATGTTAGGCCTAACCTCTCCACATATAGTCTTCATTATTTCATTTTCTTATGTCTCTTCTGGGAGCTTGTACCTTCTATCACTCCCTTTCTTACCTTGGTAGTTGGAAGGCACTTAAAAAATGTTTATGTAGTTGAACCTGTAATTTCTTTCTATCCACTGGACTCCCACCCAGCTATCTACAAATATACACAGATTTCCTCTTCTTATATAAAATGTGGTTTGATCAAGGGAATTCTCTGATCTATTTAATGAGCACACCTTCCTCCTTTTAGAGAATAATATTAAGAGAAAAATAATAATTCCTGATCTGTTTCCAGTGATTGGGGCTGCTCCCAAGATGATTGGTTGGCTTGAAATCTGGGAATTTGGGCTGCTAGGTGGGCAGTGAGTAAAGTGCCAGCCCCAGAGTCAGGAGAACCTGAGTTCGATTCCGGCTTCAGACAATTAACATCCCCTCTCCCCCTCCCCCGCCCCCCCTCCCCCACAAAGCTAGCCATGTAACCTTGGGCAAATTACTTAACCCCAATTGCCCTCCAAAAGGCAAAAAAAAGAAAGAAATATGGGAATTTGAAAAGTTTAGAGTCATAGGAGGAAAAATCCATTTGTACTGGTCTATAAAAATGGACTGACAAGCCTGCTTGGCTCCTTCTTTTCTTCCTTTTCCTAATTCAGTTGTCACACTAGAGCACACTAGAAGAGACCTGGATATATGTATATTTATGTGTGTGTATGTGTGTGTACACATCTCTATCCATGAATAGTTTCTTTCCCCCCAGGAACCATTAATATGTGGCTGTCATGGGACAAAACCACGTGAAAGTTTCATATGCTTGTCCATAGATCTCTTACTTTATGATACCAGGAGAACAGCACTTGATTATGGAATTTCTGGCTCAGGAGTTGGCAGCAGCCAGGGAAATAACAGTATAAGAAAAGTTCCTGCAGAAGCACTTTGTAGAAGCTGTCATTTGCTGATATATGTGGCCCAAGAATATTGATAAGACTTGTATATTCCCTCAAGAGCAACCTCAAGGTTGAGTGTTTGTGGATCAGAAATATCTAGAGAAGGTCATTTGCTGAGCAGTATGCCTTGTGGATGAGAGGATGCTCTGTGTGGTTCCTGCAGGTGAGTAGTTAAGGCTGAAAGTCACAAAATGGGGAAGCAGAAGACCTGTACTTTACTCCTTCCTATTATCATGAGTTTTTCAAATAGATCTAGTCTGGTAAGGTATTTTCTGTCCTGACTGAGCCAGTGTGTTGTCACTTGCTGGAAGTCCAGAACACAGGATGATACTAAGAGTTGAGAAGGGTCTGTGTTCTCCACTGTTGGAGAACTAGTGGCTCATTTAAATTTTTTAGTGTTCTCCCCTCCCCCCCTTCCATCCTGAGTTTAGTTCCCATATGAGTGCAGCTAATAAACTTTTTGTTTATTTGCTTTTTGGAGGGAAGAAGGCAGGGCAATTGGGGTTAAGTGACTTGCCCAAGATCACACAGCTAGCAAGTGTTAAGTGTCTCAGGTCTTCCTGACTGTGGGCCTGGTGCTCTATTCACTGTGATGAGGTATGGGCTCTGGGAGCCCCCTTGAGGTCTCCTTGAATCTTTGAGATATAGGCTCTAGGAACCCCCCTTGAACTATGATTAAATCATCCCATTTGATGATGAATTTGCATAAACCATAAGCCTTACATTGTAGGTATGCCCAAACATCTGTTACTAGACTTCCCATTCTTGAGCCTATCAAAATATCAATCCACCCTTGAGCTGGCCTAGCCCACCATTGTCTGTAGTCTCCAGGTAGCCTCCAACAACTTCCCACCCTTAATCACTCATTGATCTCATCTGACTTCTCCTGAAGACCCTCCCCAAACTCCTCCTCTAGACCACCCCTAGATTCCTCCCACAACCTTCTACATATAAGACCCCATCTTGTCTTCATGGTTGTGAGAGTGCTATAGAATGACCTAACACAGGCTTACTCTGTGTCCAATACAAGTAAACTTTAAATAAACATTACTTTTCTTTGGCTGAGAGAAGACTTCAGTGGAATTCATTCAGCAGGACCTGATGAGTTGGTATTTTGGGGTCTCCAGAGTAACCCTAACCCTCTTTATGGGTAACCTTTTAAACTGAGGCACCTAGCCACCCCTCTAACAAACTTTTTTGATTATTTTATATGTTTTCTATATCCATTTATGGGGCTAGAGGAGTTCTTTTTTCTGCATATTCTTTCAGGTGAAATAAATTCTGTCCTCTACTTGGCAGTGTTTTGTTATTTTGTAAGATTGTATGAGAGCTAGGGACCTCTTTTACCCATGTTTGTGGAAACCCAACACAATCCTATTTGGAGATTTTCCAGAGTAAATTCTGGGTTGGAGAGATATGAAACAAAGATAAATGATGTTTTTCAAATTAGCTCCTGAGACCAATCCCAGTTCATGTGAACTCAGGACTACGGAGGTAGGGAACCCAGGGCTATGAGTAACACCTTAAAAATACAAACCATCAACTTTTTACTTCCTATTTCCTCATTCTATGTCACTTTTTCTCATAATTGAAAATTTCCAAGAAAAAGTTATCTATTCTTGATGCCTCAGTTCTCAATTAGTTATTTGCTTCTAAACAATCTGGCTTCCAACCCTACCACTTGAAGAAAATTAACATTTCCATGACTACCAATGAATTCCTATTAAAACTAATTTCCTTCCCTGAATCTTCATCCAACTTGGTCTCTCTCCAGTTTTTTACATTATTGATCACCCCTGCTTTTATATATCTTCTTCTCCTTTTCCTTCTCTTTCTTCTCCTCCTCCCCCTTTTCCTCTTCCTCCTGCTTCCATTTATTATTATTATTTTTTAAAAGTTGAGACAGGGGCAGCTAGGTGGCACAGTGAGTAAGAGTGCTGGCCCTGGAGTTGGGAGGACTCGGATCGGTTCTGGCCTCAGATATTTAATACCCATAAAAAACAAACAAACAAACAAACAAAAAAACTGGCCATGTAACCTTGGACAAGTCACTTAACTCCAATTGCTTTAAAAAAAAAAGTTGAGACAATTTACTTTTTTGTCCAGTGGAATTTTTAGTTTTTATTTCTTGAAATAAAGATCTGAAAAGACAGGCTTTTAAAAAGCCCATTGTGTTTTAAATGGAGCAACTTTTGACTTGCCTTTAAAACCAAATTACTCTGGCTTTCATTGAATGGCAAATAATAGACAAACCTAAACCTCTTGGGCTCATTTTTTATATTTTGATAACTTAGAACGAGTGTAAATAGCAATTGTTCTCTGCCTGGAGCCAGAAACGCAGAGGGTCTTCCTCTACCAGATCAATATCTTTGTTACAACAAATTGGGCCATTTTTGTGTCTTACCTAGCCTTTAGTCATTGAATGGACTTTGCCTCAGACCAACCAAGACCTGGGAAAGACCTTGTTTTAGAAAGGCCAAAGTCATCCACAGCTTTCTGGGCCATCATCAGTTGTCTTGACCTTTGTCTTGAAATGCCCTTTGATGACTCAGGAGGAGAGAATGAAACTTTGTGCAACTCTGCCTCAAGTAAATCCAATTCACAAGCAGGTCAAGATATCATCGCAGGGATGCCATTGGTCTTCTTCAAGAACTAGAAACAAATAACAATATTTTCTCCTGCCTTGGTGTCCACAACTTTCTTTTCTCCTAGTTTCTCTAATGTTTATCTAATAATTACTTCATATTCTTCCTTATCAGATCATCATTTATTTCTTACTCCCTAAAAAGGGGTATTTCCTAAGGCGTTTTTTCTCTTTACTTTTTCTTTCTTAATGGTCTCATTATAACTTAAATAATCATATCCACACAGATGACTAATGAATCAATATCTTGCCCTAACCTTTTTCATGGGTTCTATAATCCTGTAACACCAGGTGTGTGCTAGACATTTTGACTTTGATGTCTGTAATGGTAATTTGAAGATCTTCCCTGACCCTTAATAATCCTAAGGGAATTTGAAGATCTTCCCTGCCCTCTTATAGGTCAATTGTAGTCTCATGGAGCCTGTTGTGGGAGGAGTTTGCTGAAGGGTGGAGCAGAGCCCACAGGAAACTGGGAGTCAGTGCGTTAGAGCTGGAGGGAGGAGAAGATGTACCCAAGGATACAGCGAGGCTTGTGAGTGTTTGCCCCCTGCTATGAGAGCTAGGATTGTTGAGTGTTTGTATATGGGAAGGCAAAAGGATGGTGTGGCTCTCTGCTGTGTTATGGTGTGTTAACTTCTTTGTTGCTATGATAGATTTAGCTTTCTGGTTTTGGGATTTGGTTTTCTGGTGTCTGAATAAGTGTTTTGCTTCTGTCTTGTATATGGAGATTCTGTTATGTTTTGTTATTGGAACCTATGCCAGCATATTCACAGTCACGATTGGCTCTGTGAATATTGCATTGGTGCTACAGCTTCTATTTAAGTAAAAGATCAGAAGCTTGTATGTATGCTTAACAAATCATTTAATATTATTCAACACCCCCCCAGGACAGAGCAAGCTAATTTAAATGCACATGTGATACATGATGGAGGAGGAACATATCAAAGAGAAGAACATGAAGTGGGTGGTTCAGGATGTTGCATCTAGCCAATAGAGAGCAAGGGGGGAAATTTGAACTGGGAACAGGGCATAAATAGCTTTGCATACCCATTCACAAGGAACGTAAAATAAATGTAAAATAGAATAAGAACATTCTGGCCTTCACAACAAGTATTTATTTCTAGAGCAAGCATGCTTTTCACATTTAAGTTTCCTTATTTTTGTTGAGAATACTACCATCATCCCACCCAGGTTCATAACTTTGACTCATCCCTGACACTTCCCTCTCTATCATCTTCTATGTATATTGAGTTTTCAAGCTTTGTGGATCAACAAGATCTTTTGTGTCTTTCCCCTTTTCTTTATTCACACAGATATTGCTCTAGTTCATATCTTCATCATCTCTTGCCTGAACTATCATTAACCTTCTCAGTATTTCCTTGCTTCCAGTCTCTGCTGGAGCCAGTGAGGTATGATGAAAAGAATGCTGGATTTGGCAAACTCAGAGGACCTAAGTTTGAATCCTGCTTCTGTCACTTGCTACTTGTGTGATCTTGGGTACACTTCTCTTGGTCTCAGTTTTCTCTTCTATAAAATAAGATTATAGCACATGACCTCTAAGGTCTCTTTCATCTCGAAATGTGTAGTCTTACCATCCTATGATCCTTCTCTCATTTTCCACACATCTGATAAAATAATATTCTTCAGGTACAAATTCGTTGCTTTCCCAATGAAAATCCTTGAGTGGGTCCTATTGCCTTCAGAATAAAATGCAAAATCCTCCACTTGGGAGTTAATGCTCTCACAGACTGGTTTCAGATGAAATTTTGAATTAATGCCCTTCAAATGTTCTATGTCCCAGCCAAACCAGGCCACCAATTGTTCTTGGAATGCAACATTCCATCTCAGTGTTGGGCTTTTTAATCCTACTTCAAAGATCAGCTCAGGCAAAACTTTTCTTTCCCAGAAATATTTTATCTCTCTTCAAATTACCCTCTACTTGCTTATCTGTGAATAGATCAAGAACAGTGTATCCCTACTCTGCCTTGTATAGACTTCTTGAGGTAAGGCACTGGTTTTACTTTTCGTCTTTGTATCCAGAGCTCCTCGTACAGTGTCTAACATAGTAGATCCTTTATAAATGTTGTTGAATTGGATTGAATTGAATTCCATGTCTCTGATTTCCCTGGATTTTTGTGTTAGGAACAATATACTAACTCCTTCCCCCATGCAAGTTAGGTCAGTTTTTCCTTAAAAGGTATTGAGACATTCATTTAGACTTCACTTATTATTAATATCACTGCCTCATCAGCTGGATACAAAATGTCCCCAAGGAACTGGTGACACTCTCAGATACCTGGCTGGTAGACCATAATGGGAGCTTTGCTAAGCTAAATTAACCTGAGGTGTTCTTAATACCTTTACTTGTTGATTATTCTTCTAATCTAAGTAAATCTCATTTGTTAATTGCTGAAGGAACCTTTACTTGATTATTCTTCTAATCTAAGTAAATCTCATTTGTTAATTGCTGAAGGAACCATGGTTGCTTTATTTTTCTCCAGTACTGAACTTACACTCCCAGGGTGATGGCCTGAGTCAGGTCTAGTTTTCACAATCCCACTGTACTTAGGTGAAGAGCTGGGGTAGACTATGTTACAGAATCACACTTATGGGAGGAAGGACTTCTATTACCTGGATATACCCTGTCAGTAGTACAACAGGAACAGCAGTAATTATACTAGTATGAATAGCAGTAGTAGTAATACCCAGGGATGCAACACTAAAATGTGCTCAATGCTTTAAAAAGGAGAAATGTGTGCATTTTCCTGCCTTTGATTGCAGTAATAAACAATTACTTCTGATAAACAAAAGTCAAAGGGAAGGTAATGGAAGGGAAGGGGGAAAAGGTTGAGCTATGTATCCTATGAGACTAAAGTCCCTATGCCTCAGTGATTTCTTTCTCAGCTCCTGACCTCCCTCTATCTGTATGCAAAGGCAGGGCATGGAAAAGGAGAAAGTCTCCAAGTAAAACAGTCATCATTGGTTCATGCCCAGGTTTATTTGAATCTTATTCTCCAGCTAAATTTTTTTTATCATAGCATCAGATCTCATTGTGGGATTTCATACTGTGACTATACTTTTCATGTTGGTAGCTATGGTTTATTTGCCTACTCATAGCAATGTTCTTAGCTCAGCTCACTGAGGGAAGGCCTATGATTGGATCACCCAAGATCTGTAGCTTTTATCATCTTGAGGAAATCAGGGAAGTTGGGAGTCAATACTTGGTTCTTATTAAACTTAAAAAGGTGCTTTAACAATTTAGTAACATGGGCCAATATGAAGAAATAATTTCCCTGGAGTCTCAAATGAGTGACTGACCATTGCAATTGATAGAGCAGGATAGATTTAAATAGTAGCTAAGACTGATTCTTATTCTTGCTCCATAGGAAACACATTTATTAATAGTTAGTCCATCTTTCCAAGGTGAAGTCAGTAATGAAGTTGGTATCCAGACACCCCTTCCTGTCTAATGTCCACAAGTGCCATATTGCAATATTTTGCCATCAGGATCAGAATTACAGTTAGCCTTAGAGTATTGTTGAGAGAGGTCAGATGTATGATGTTTATAGCATGGTCTCTTTTTAGGATGGAGGACTTTAAATTATTAAATAAAAATTTTGTCTCTGCCTATGCTAGAGGAATCCCAAACCTATTTTCCTGAGTCACCCCCCCCCCAAAAAAAAAGAGAGGTGGTGGAGGAGGAATGATGAGAGGGTGTTAGGCAAGGACTGAAGAATAAATATGTGTGTGGGATAGGTGAAGGGGCAGATGGAAAATGAATCTGTGTCTCCTTTGAAAGACAAATAAGTTGATTAGAAACCCTTGGTCAGAATCGTGAGACTTTTTTCAGTAACCTTGGGGATACCTGCTACCTATTCTGAGATGCTTTTTCAGGGTTCAAAAAGGAAAGAGATTCTTAGAGAAAATTAAAGCCATCACAATACATTGTCAACTAGTTTATAATTAGCCATTACCACAGATATGAGAAACATTTATTCTGTACTGACAGTGACAACCTCATAATGACATCAAGAGTGCTTGTTGAAGACATAAAGCAGACTAGAGACAAAAAGTTAGATTCCGTGAGGGCAGTCTTTAATAGAAGTTTTTAAAGATGATCTCAAACCATGAAACCAGAAACACACAAAAAGTCAGACAATAGGAAAAGACAGCCATTAGGCAAAGTGAGTATCCACAATTATAGATGAGAGCAGTGTAACCTGCAAAGCTCAGTGTCCAGAGGCATCAAGAGCAGAGAGACTTCCTGGAGAAATCCCCAGGATTATCAAAAAGGCCCAGGATGGTGTATCAGCAATGCCATATTCACAATGCCTATAGAGATTACAAATATGCTGATATAATTATCCATCACAAAACACATCATGTTTGCCATATGGGGAAATAAACTAGAAAATTTATTAAGATACCAAAAGACTGAGTCCCAAAACCAGAAAGTGAAAGCCATCAGAGTAGTTATGATATTGGCACAGGTAGATAAAGTAGAAAGCACCCACATTTTCAAGCCTTTAAAACAGAACAGGCTACCTCAGGCAAAGGTCCTCCTCTCCCCACTCACAGCAACCACCCAGCATCCGGGAAGCGTGCTCCCAGCAGCTCCGGCCCCTGGCAGTGCTCAGCAGGAGTCCCTAGCAGAAAGTCCTTAGCAGTCCTAACTCAAAAAAAAAAAAAAAAAAGGCTTCGCGCTGCAGCTGCCTCTGCTGCAGCCGCCACCGTCACAACTGCTGCCAACCGCCGCCAGCCACCGCAGGACTGCTAGCTCGGCTTTCACTTTCTCTCGCTTTCCGCTTTCTCTTGCTCCGCCCCTTCCTGCTACGTCAGCACGTCCTTGGCTTTCGCTTTCTCTGGCTTTCGCTTTCTCTGGCTTTGCCCCTTCCTGCTATGTCAGCACGTCCATGGGGCATGGAAGATCTTTAAATCCCATAACCCTTACAGATGGGAACCATGGAAGTCCCAGGAAGTAGAAACAGACTGTAACCAGTATGGTTCCACCTGATGTGGTACTATAACACTCAGACCAGGAAATACCAGATCTAGGACTGAAATCCTTAAAACTCTGTTGTAAGAAACTAGAGAGGACCCTGAGGATCTAGCATTCAAAACATCTATGATCTATGGGTGCCAAACTCCAGGAAGTAAAGACCTGTGTAAAAACACAGGAGACTCAGGATAAAATGGAGGGGAAACCAATCCATCCAAAAGTGTAGCAGGAGGCAGAGCCTAACCATAGCACAAAATTCCAGTTTAAGAATTAAATGTGGAAAATAAGTCAAAGAAAATGCCGACTAGTATAAAAACTTATTGCAAATTTAACCCAAAACAATGATAGAGACTCAAAGAGAAAAAAATGTATTTTTCCCACAAGAATTAGATGAATTCATAGCAAAAATGAAGAGATAAAATAAGTAATTGGAAGGAACATAAATAGTTTAGAAATGAGTAAACTTTACCTGAAGTAGAATACTTCTAAATCAATGTCTCCATTAAAGTCAAGAAATACTAGAACAAAAATTAAAGACTGTAAAAATAAAAGAAACTATAAGGTATATGATATCTAGAACAACTGATCTATAAAACAGGTCAAGGAGAGAGAATTTAAAAATCATTGGACTTGGTTTAAGAACCATGGTTTAAAAAGTCTGGCAGCCTGGATACTATAATTGAAAAAATCATAAGTGAAAACCACCCAGATCTATCAGAGAGAAAAGTAAAGAAAAAAAAATCTACCAAGAACCTCTTGAAAATAAAAGTTCCATGAATGTCATAGCTAAAATCCAGAACTCCCACATCAAAGAAAAACAAATACTTTAATCTTACAAAAAAGAAGCTATTTAGACAGTAGCCATTAACTTACTCACAGAGCCTATGGACCAGCTTCTGTCTTCTAGACCCTCCACAAATGTGCAGGCCTTTGTCCTCCTCACAATTCACTTACCCCTACCCACCCAACTATTTTAATCCCTATGGCAGTAACAGATTTCTAAGAAGTATCATGAATTCTGTCATAAGAACAGGAGGAGCCCTCCCTCTGCGTCCCAAGCAAAAAAACCAAGACTACAGTCTGATATTTTCCTTCCCACTGCTTTTCTAAATGATGATGCTGGAGGGTAATGATTTAGTTTTTATTATTTTCTTGTTATAGATAATTAATCTTAGTGTGTGTGTGTGTGTGTGTGTGTGTGTGTGTGTGTAAAATCACATCCTCTGAAAGGAAAAGAGAGCAGTGGTGCAGTATTTAAGTATTTCCTGTGGAAGAGAAAACAAACCCCTCTATTGCAGAACATTTTTTGCAGCAGAGTTTGGAATGAATGCTTATGAAAAATTCAGAAAAAAAGCCATATGATGGCTTCCAAACTATTCAAAAAATAAAATCAACTGTGTTGATATACACTGTGCTCTGTATCACGTATCTCTGACAAACACACTGGAGGAAAAATCATTTATTTTCTTTTTGGACAAATTTTTAGTATTGAACTATTGCCTAGATTATGGAGTAGCCCAAGTCAAGAAAATTAAGAGTAATATACATATGTATACACACACACACATATTTTAGATCTCAAGAAGGAGAGTATTTTGAGCTGTATGCAGAATACCAGAGAAAGACTAAGGGTGTGGGTGTTCATGTAGGGTGGGGTCAAGGAAGGTCAGTGCATGAATCTTTAGAATGTAGGTTAAAGGATCTGAACCCCAATGGAGAAATTCTAGTAGAGGATTTATATTTCCAAATATATAAATATATTTATGTAACATAAATATATTTATATTACATATTTATTTATATTTTCTTAAACTATCATTCATACAGTGTTTCAGTGAGAGTGAACTAATACCTTCTTACTAGACCGTTATATCAGAAAAATGTGGCACAATTGAATTAGCTCAATGATTATTGATCTAAACCTCAGTTTCCACATCTGTAAAATGGGGTTAATACTTTTTATATTATCTATGTTATTTCAGTTGTCTTTCCACTATGTTCTACTCTTTGTGACCCCATTTGGGGTTTACTTGGTAAAGATACTGGAGTTGTTTGCCATTTCCTTCTCCAGCTCATTTTATAGATAAGGTAATTGAGACAAATGGTGTTAAGTGACTTGCCCACAGTCGCCCAACTAGTAAGTGTTTGAGGTCAGCTTTGAACTCAATAAAATGAATCTTCTCTACTCTAGGCCCAGACTCTATCCACTCTGCCACATTCCAAGCCGCCAAACACTACAAAATGTAAGTGTATTACAATTTCCTATAACTGTTACAAAATTGAAAGGAAAATATTCGACTTGTGGCACATTCAAATCTGTGCAACAATCAACTCTATTATAACATTGTTACTTTGGAAGTAGGATAAAAACTAGACTCAGAGTCAGAAAACCTGGTGAGAGTTCCAGGTAACCTTTGGTACAGCTGGTAGTGCATTTAGCCAAGGGACCATGAACAAAACACTCAACTTTCCTAAGCTGTTTTTTTTCCATATATAAAATGAGAACAATAATGCTTGAATTACCTCCCTCACAAACTCATTATAAGAGTCAATTAGGTCAATGAACATATATCACTTTGTAACAATAAAATGTAAGTATAAATTATTGTTAGTTATTTTAGGATTTGTTACAATTAAATCTGCACTTTGGTAAAATTTACCTTTGTACTATTTTATAGTAAAAGGGTTTACTAAGAAAATTACTATTTTAAAGAAGATTCCCAAAGAATGGTCAGGTTAATTAAGAGAAAAATCTTTCTCTCTCTCTCTCTCTCTTTTTTTTTTTTGCTTGTGGTCCCCCAAGCCTGGAATTCCTCCCCTCCCTTCCTTGACTTAAACCTACTAACTTCTCTGGCTTCCTTCAAATCTCAATGAAAATCCTATCTTTTGCAAGGATCCTTTCCTGGTTCCCCCTTAATGTCAGTGCCTATCCTCTATTGATTATCTTCAACTTATCTTGTATATATCTTGTTTTTACATAGTTGCTCATGTTATTTCTTCCATCAGATTGTGATCTCCTTGAGAGTAGGGACTGCTTTTTTGTGAGTGTGTGGCTTTTCTTTGCATCCCAAGCACTTAGAACAGTTCCTGGCACCTAGTAGGTGCTTAAATTCTTGTTGACTTGTTGGAAATTGAAAAAAAATATGCTAACTGAAAATAATTTGTGTTCCTTAATTGAAGGACAGACCAAAGTTCTCCTAGTACATACTCAGCAATTTTTCTTAGTAGACCTACTTAAAAATAGTAGCTGTAATACTTTCTACTTAATATATTTTACTGATTCAGATTGGCCTTTCCATCCTTCACCAACTAGGTTGAATTGATGTTGCCATTATATTTTTAATGTTATGAGACCACCACAACATAGTACAAACAAGACAGACTTGGAGAACTGGGGACTCAAGATTCTGTCTTCATCTTTTCCTCAAATGAACTTGAACTAAAAATTTCCCATTGTTTTTGGTCTCCCCATGATAGTCGCTGATTATACTGGTTTGCTTAGCATTTTGAAAGGAAGCATTGGAGTCAAAGCAAAGAATTGGCGTTATCAGCATTTGTGGGTTTATTTACTGAAACAAATTTAACAAGAACAGACAACACGGGAAGGAAGAGAAGAGTTTTAATAAATAAGCTACTATTTACTGGGTAGTATAAAATCAGAAGCCCTGGAATCCAGGTCATTTGAGTTCAACTCAGTACTTTGTTACTGCCTTGCTTGTATGATCTTGAACAAGTCATAAAACCTCTCTAAACTTCAGGGCTGATGAACTATAAGAGTTCAGAGGTTCTTTCAACCTCTAATCTTCTATAAGGGTGAATGAAGTCTAGGTCTAAGTACCTAACTCCAGGAAAATCTAGCACAGAAATATGAGACACTCCTTGCTTGTTTTGGAAAATATCTCAAATAGTGGTTTACTTTTAGGTGGGGAGTGGGCAAATGGAGGGAATAAAATGAGACTGAACATTCCTAAATGTGAACTATATTACTTGGAAACTTTAAAAATGCTGCTAGGTGGTACAGTGGATAGAGGAATCCAGCCTCAGACACTTACTATCTGTTTGACCCTGGGCAAGTCACTTTACCTCTGTTTGCTTCATTTTCCTCATTTGTAAAATGGGGACAATAATAGCACCTATATACCAGGGTTGTTTTGAGGGTAAAAGGAGATAATAATTGTAAAGTGTTCCACATAATACCTGGCACATAGTAGATACTATATAAATATTATCATTTACCAAAATTGTTACTATCAAGGGATCATAGTTCTAGAGCTAGGAGGGTCTTTAGAATCCATTTTATCTAAACCTCTCATTTTACAGATGAGGGAACTGAGATCCATGGAAATTAAAAGACTTCACTAAGGTCATACAGTAAGAATCAGAGGTGGAGTGTGAATTAAAGTTCCCTGAGTCCAGAGATATATGTGTGTAAAACAAGGACAATGATTTATTTCTGGTAGGAATGCAATGGGGTAAAGGTGACTAGTCCCTTTAACTCTTTTCTACTAAATCCTAGTAGTTTATATAGGCCAAGATTGGCATTATGGCAATGGAAAGGGGTTGAAAGGAATTTTCTTTATCTAAATCAAATAAGCATTTATACTGAAAGACTCTGAATTGAAGACGGAGAGAAAGAGTACAAGACTTAAAATACCTGAGGATTTCTCTAGTTAGTTGACTGGGGCAGCTGACTGGAATCTGCATCAAAAAAAGAGTTAAACTTGCTACTGGAGCTGTGTTACATACAGCTGGTATACCCTCTATGAGGTAGAAACTACATCACAGTTGAAGACCAGAAGATGGCCGCACAGAGCAATGGCTACTAAGAGCAACCAAGCCTACTCTTCTCTGGAAGACATCACCAGAAAATATTAGCAGGTTTGCAATGTTGCAGGAGTAAGGTAACCCATCCCTCTATGTTCACTAGTCACACAAGTTCTGTCAGTGCATCCCTTCCCCCTCTGATGGTTTAGTAACCTGCCTCTGTATGGGAGAGAGGAGGCAGATCTTTCAGTGATATGGTTGTTATCTAATTAAATATCTTTTGCTATGAACTAAACTAATGTGTTCTATGGCTGGCCCAGCAAAAAGAAAAACATTAGTAAGAGGTCAAAAGGCATGTTTCTGAAATGGATATTGACTGATACAAAAAGCATCTCAAACTAGGATAGCTTGATGGAAAGTGAGATGTGAACAGGAAGACCTGAGTGCCATGCATATATTGAAAGTAAAGCAAAAGGATGATAAATATCAAATGAAAATCAAGAAAAAACAAATCAAGAAAGACCCATATATTTCAGAAGCCTCTAAAGGATTTAGGAAGTCGGTGAGTGTTAGAAAAGAAATGAGTGAAACCAATGAAAGTGTTATGTTAGCAGGGACTTGAGAGGAGCAGTAAGTAAACCAACAATACTACTGCTGAGTAGAACTTTGATATAGCAAGCTAGGACTGTTGCCACAGTTACAATGACCCCCTATGAATTCTCAGCCAGAGTTGGAGATGAGATGAAAGAGAATGAAATACAAAAGCTGTGTTTGTTCTACAGATTTGTTGCAGAAGTGTTTCTGCTCCTTGATTAAAAATATTTGCTCTCTTCCTTTCTGCCACCAATGCTCTCTCTCTTTTGCTTACTGTTCTTTCTTCCCTCTCCTTCCCCCACAGAGAGGCAGGGATAACACCAATTCTTGTAAAATGAATTGATTTTGCCACTGAGCTGTATTTCAGCCTTGTCATATCCTGGCTATTTAATTGGATCTTTCTCTGAAATAGAAGCCAGAGTTCTGTTGAATGGTAATATGTTTAACATAAGTCATTCAAAAGCTAAATCAAGAGCATTCCAAACTTCTTTTGCTTGTAAGTTGAACCATGTCTGAGCCTTTCTTTCTGAACATAAAAAGTAAGTTGATTAAATCACATTTGATTAAATATAGCCAGCAGGTAGATGAAATCCTTTCCTTAATACTAGCCAGATTTCCTTTGCTTCAGCACAATCAAAAGAATCCTAATGAAAAAAGATGGTTTTGCACTCACAGAAATGACCCAGAAGAACCAAAAAACTACAAGCTAACAGTTATGGAAAATGAGAGAGAAGTCTCTGGAGAAGAAATGTCCTTTGTTTCCTGTATATGCCTCATCATGTCCAAAATAGAACTATTTATCTTTTCCTTTGAAACTCATTCCTCTTTCAAAACTCCCTGCTTCTGTAAAAGATACCATCATTCTTCCATTAATAAGGTTTACAATCTGAATCATCCTCAACTCTTACCTCTCCTATACCCCCTAAATCTGAGCAGATGCCAATACTTGTTGATTCTACCTTGACAATACCTTTTGCACACATTTGTCCCCTGTCTCCATTCACAAGGCTACTGAAATACTTCAGGCCCTAATGACATCTCACTTGGACTATCTTAAGATTTTTCTAATTGGTCTCCTTCCCTTGTTTCTTCCCTTTCACATTCAACTTCCACATAGCTGCCAAAGTGATTTTCCTAAAGTGCAGAGATGTCTATGCCACCACCCTAATTAATAAATTTCATTTGTTCTCTATTAGCTCTAGGGTCAAATATAAAATTCTCTATCATTTAAAATCCTTCATAATTTGACTCAAACTTACTTTTCCAGCTTATTATATATGACCCCCTGTCATGCTATGTATAGTTAAACCCAATGGTCTTGTTTTTCAAATAAAATATTCCGTGTCCTGTTGAATGATTTTTCAAAGGCTTTCCCAAGCCTAGAATACACTCCTTCCTCACCTCTGCTTCTTAGAATTCATAGTTCCTTTCAAAGTTCAACTCAGATTCTACTCATCAATTGTTCTTCCTACCTTTACTTCAAAGTTCTCTCACATACCAGGCATGCATTTCAAAACTCAGTCCACTGGGAGCACTTGACAGGATCCCCATCCCTCAGGATATCTCCCATTACTGGATTAAAGTTTGCTACAGTCCAGGTGTGTATGCATCACTCATTAGTACTCACTAATCTTAGTGATATTCAACATATTTCTGGGGAAACTTCTGGGTTAGAGACTACTTTGATCCTCCTCCCCACAAGAATTGCCCTTTTCTAGTTGTATTGTTACTAACTGCATCAGTTGTCTTTCTGCCTTCACAGCATACATAGTCCTTTGATTAAGTTAGGGACCAGAGTTCTGTCTGTAGTTGCTGAATATGCTGGGATGGTTTACTTTCATTTTCCCTATGCAGGCAGTTCAGCTTTTCTGGGTGTGTTAACACTAACCTTTCAACAATGTTAGCTCTCTAGAAGGTTTTTTCCTGACATATGGACTCACTCACCTTCCACCTGTTGCTCCTGGAAGAATCCTTGTTTTTAGAGGCAGCTGGTAGTTCAGTGGTATACTCAGTAAAAATACAACAAAGGCAAATCTGAGGTGCATTTTCTCTGAGTAAGACGACAGTTTATTTACAGTGATACCTATAGGTCTTAATAAAATGGATCATACTGGCCTCCTTAGTTCAGCAACCAAGATGAGAATGGAAGAACCTGTTTTATTGAAAGGCGGGGAAATGAGAAGCTCTGGGTGGTTGGAGATGGTCACAATTGGCTCCAGCTGGGAAAGGTGGATGGCTCTTCAGGTGTGAATGATCATGCCCCTCTGATAATTAATGGATATTAATTTCTTTATGGGCCCCAACTGCCTCTAGTAATCTTGGATAGGAAATCAGAATCACCTCAATCAGGAGCACCCAGTTAATCATCCCCTTGTTGTTGCTTAGTACGTTAGTTGTGTCCAATTCTTTGTGACTCCATTTGGGGTTTTCTTGGCAAAGAGACTGGAGTATTTTCCCATTTCCTTCTCCAGCTCATTTCACAGATGAGGAAACAGAAGCCAAGAGCATTAAGTGACTTGCCCAGGGTCACAAATCTAGTAAGTATCTAAGGGATTATATTTAGTGAGCCACCTAGCTACCCAGTCATCCCCTTGGGAGAGAAAAACTACACTTAATTTCATAAGGAGAGGCAAGGGCAGAAGAATTATTTTTTGGGAAGGGACTCAGCCTTAGATTTTTGTTGTTGCAGTTTTTACAAGCAACAAAATGGAGGTTGCAAGTTAAACTGGTTAGCAAGCAGATGTCTGGGGTGGGGGTGGGGTTTAGTTGAAAGAATACGATACCATCATTCCCTTTCAACCATTTCTTTAAGCTAATTAGTAGTGGGAGAGACACATTTTTGAGCTTAACTGAGAAATGGGGCTTGACAAAATGGGGAATAAGGTCAATTATAGGCAAAATCAATTATCAAATGACACAGTACAGTATAATTTTAATTTCCTTGGTAGATAGAATGTTGGAGTGAGGAAGACCTGAGTTCAAATTCACATTAGAAGTTTATTAACTATGATCCAAGGCAAGTCACCTAATTTCTATTTATCTCAATTTTCTTAACTGTAAAATGGGGATAATAACAGAACCTGCCTCACAGGGTTGTTGTGATGATCAAATGAGATGATATTTGTAAAGCATTTAGTACAGTACCTGGGCACATAGGTACTATATACATGCTTATTTCTTTCTCTTGCCCCTCTGAGACCAAACAGAAAAAGTTTATTCCCTCTTTCACAGGACAATTCTTCAAATACTTGAAGACAGTTGTCAAATTCCTCCTGAGTGATCTTTTCTCCAGGCTGTAAATGTACAATTCCTTTAACTTATCTTTACATAACATAGACTCAATGGTCTAGAATGCCATGGTTTCAGGTTGATGGGTAATGGTTTAAAAACGACATTGAGTACCAAGAAGCCAGAGTCAGGATCATAGATGACTTAGCAGTCATTGCTAAAGGAACAGGGAGTTTGTAATATTCCAGAAAGCAAAGGATGTAGTCTTATTGACAAGAAAACTCCAGCAAAACTGAGAATAATACTACAAGAGAGAAATGAATGTTTACTGTAATGAAGGACTTCCAAGCATTCATGACAAAAACATTACAGCTGAATAGAGGGCAGCCAGAGCTGATTATAATACTCCAGATTAGATCTGATGATAGCAGAATACAGTAGGACAATAACCTCTCTATTCCTGGAAGCAATATACCTCTTGAAGCATCCCAAGATCACATGAGCCTTAAAAAACACCAAAAAATACCCACCTTGGCACATCACACTGCTAAGTTATATCAAGCCTTTAATCCACTAAAATCTGTGAATCTTTCTGAACAATTACTGAATATCTATACTTGCCCCATTATACTTGTGAGATTGAGTTTTTGTACCAAAGTGTAAGACTTTTTATTCCTCTTGAATTTCATCTTTTTAGATTCTGTTCAATTACCTAACTTATTAAGACCCTTTGATATACAGAAGCTGTCACCCAGCATGTTTTGTTACCCTTTCCAGCTTAGTATCATATGTAAATATGATGACTAGATCATCTATGCTTTTAGACAAGTCATTGATAAAATTATCAAAAGGCACAGGTTCAAGCACAAGAGACTGAAGATCTCCTGTTATATTGACATTGAACCAAAGGCTAGTACTCCTTTTTATAAGGCCAAAAGAGCAATGTTTATTTGTTTTCTGTCAGTGCTTTCTTTTAAAAAAGTATTTTATTTCCCCCCAATTATAGGTAAAAGGCATTTTAACATTGTTCTTTTTAAGTTTTGAATTCTCAATTCTATATTTCCCTCCCTCATTGAGACTGGTAAGCAATCTATTATAGACTACATGTGCAGACATATAATACTTATTTCCATAGTAGTCGCTTTATGGAAGAAAACTTGAACAGGAAGGAAGGAAGGAAGGAAGGAAGGAAGGAAGGAAGGAAGGAAGGAAGGAAGGAAGGAAGGAAGGAAGGGAGGGAGGAAGGAAGGAAGGAAGGGAGGAAGGAAGGAAGGGAGGAAGGGAGGAAGGAAGTATAAGAAAGAAATTGAAAAGAGTATGTTTGAGTCTGTATTCAGATGCCTCAGTTCTTTCTCTGGAAGTGGATAGCATTTTGCATCATGAGTCTTTTGGGATTATCTTGGATCATTGTATTGCTAAGAAAAAATGACATTCATAGTTGTTCAACAATACAATATTGATCTTATGATATATAATATTCTCCTGATTCTGCTTACTTCACTCTCTATCAGTTAATGTCTTTCCAGGCTTTTCTGAATTCAACTGCTTATCATTTCTTATAGCACAATCATACCCCACTACAATTATATACCACAACTTGTTCAGCTGTTCCTCAACTGATGGGCATCCTCTCAATTTCCAATTCTTTGCAATAATGAAAAGAATTGCTTTGAATGTTTTGTACAAAGACCACTACTTTTTAAGTGAAGCCATCCCAGTTCTGAATCCATCTGATTGTATTATTATCTAATTCATCTCTTGATCTTCTCCATAAGAACATTATAACCTACTTTAGCAAAAGCTTTGATAGAATCTAGGTAAGTTATATGCTTAGTATTCCATCATTTATGAATTAGTTGTGGTTATGGTTGTGTTGTGCAGTTTTTTCTTTGTTCTCAAAGAGGACCACAACATCAGGGAGGCAATGACATGACTTGCAATTGACACTGATTTGAGTGAGGGGGGGCTGTGCAAGGTCACCAGCCTTACTTTCTCCTCCAGAGCCAGATAGTGGCCAGATATCACTCAGAAAGACTGAAGATGGTCCAGGATACAGTGGGAGACCTTGGCCTTTTTGAGCTAAGGTGTTTTCAAGTTCTCTCTTTGAATGAGGCAACGTCCATTCAGTGAATAGGCCCCCTTTAAGAAGAGAGTCAAGAGATGGCCCCTTTAATACTAATGAAAAAAAATCAAACTGGGTCTTCCCCTGAAGACCTGCAGTGTTTCTGTTTAGAATAGAAAGAGTTGCTATTTACATTCACTCTGAATCAGGAGGGCCCAAAAAATAACCATTAAGTGGTGCTTGGGAAAAGACCTATTATGGTCCAATCCATGAGTTCCAGGGTGAATTGGGTTTAATGCTTGGTCTTTGAGAACAAAATCTAGACAGTAAACTCCCAGTTAAGTAAATAATTATTGGCCATCTAAATTTACTTTCCTTTGGGCAGAACACCCTCAGATAAGGGGAGAAGAGGAGAGGAGAAGACAGAGAAAAGGATCTGAGTTGTCCAACTGGAACTGGTCAGCTGGGTCCTCATTCAGGCAACTTGAACTATTCATAGGTTGGGTTATGGTTTGTCCTTCATTCTTTTTTTTTTTTTTTGCTTTTTGGAGGGCGATTGGGGTTAAGTAACTTGACCAAGGTCCCATGGCAAGTTTTTTTTGTGTTAAGTATCTGAGGTCGGATCTGAACTCAGGTCCTCCTGACTCTGGGGCCAGTGCTCTACTCACTGAGCCACCTAGCTGCCCCTGTCCTTCATTCTTGAAGAGGACCATGACATCAGGGGGATGATGACATTACTTGTAATTGACTTGACAGGGCTTGCCTTCAGTAGCCTCATGTATCAAGATCCTATATGGGACCACTGATTAACTGATTTTCTACTTCTTCCACATAGCTTTTCACCCTCTTCAATCACAATATCCAAGATCTCATTCTCATCCAATATTGTCAGCTAATGACATTTTTAGGGCAGGCATAACTCAGTCTGTCAGGTTGTTCATGCTCAGTACTGGAATGAAATGAGATACTCATACACCATCTGATACCTAACAAAAATAACTTTAATTAGCCATGGTATAGCAAGGACACTCAATAAGTAGATAGCATTAATTTAGACCAACCTGTGAAAATGCATTTAGCCAACAGTATCACATGGCTATGATGACTCACACAGAGTGGGAAAACCACCAAGTTTGAGAGTACTGACTCATTGGAAGTTGGCTATTTTATACTATAGGAAGCCATACCAATGGCTCGAACCTTAGACTAATCAAGTCTCTGGTGTACCTTCCCTCCCTTTTGGGTCAAAAAAGCTTAGTCAACATGCCAGGGACCCTAGTAAATATTGTTAATTCTATAGGAAGGAAGATACTGAGTTCTATTTATGTATGCATTATGTTTGATATGCTCATGGGGAATCTATTTTGAAGTATACAATTGGCAATTGGATATATGTGACTGAAGAGGAGGAGAGATGAGAACTGGAAATCATCATCACAGAAGGGAAAATTATGCTCATGGGAACTGACAAGGTCACCAAGTGAGAGAACACACAATAGAAAAAGACCCAGTAAAGAGCCTTGCTTATGGTATATCATAGAAAGTGTGATACAAATAGTAAAGGGGACTGAGAGAGAGAGCAGTCAGACAGGTAGAAGAAAAACCAAGAGAAAAGTAATGCAATAAAACTCTAGACAATAGAAGGTATGGAGGAATGGAAGGCAGTCAATAGTGTCAATTATTGCAGAAAAGTCAAGAATGAGGATTTAGAAAAGGCCATCAGATTTGACAAATAGATGACTTGGTAACTTTGGAGGGAGCAAATTCCATTTGAATGATAAAGTCAGAAGTCAGAAGCCAGACAACAGAGGATTGAGAATTGATAGGAGAGGAAATACAGGCAACAGGTATAGAAAGCTTTTTCTAGTTGATTGACTGACTAATTAACATAAATATTTTTGTTGAGAAGAAGGAAGTTCAGGGAATACATGATAATACTAGGTAAGTGAAGTGTAGAAATAGAGGACTGTTGTTTGGGGGCAGGCATCTAAATACCTGCCTCACTTTTTTAAAGATAGAATATTTCAAATCTGCTTGTTCTTTCTCTGACCCAAATTGGATAATTGATAGTATTTGAATGTATAGTCAGTCAAGGGAAAAATGGAAGCATTGTTCTTTTGTGTTTTGCATAGAGATTTTTTTTTCTAGCATATTGAGCAGATAGATAAATAGACACGTTTTCTGATTTCTGAGTCATGCTCAAATACTCCCATATAGTAATCAGTGAGACTCAGGAATATTCTGTGAAGGAGGAAAGAAGGAAGGAGTAGTTGAGTTGATATCAGCTACATGCTATGGTGCAACAACATCAATAATACCAACAATGATGATGATAACAGACATCTATAGTACTTTAAAGTTTGCAAAGTGTTTTATGTACATTATCCCATTTGATCCTCATTATAGCTGTGTGAGGTAAGCATTGTAGTTATAAGTGATCACCATGTTACAGATGAAGAAACCTTACCTTAGAAATGCTAACAGGGGCAGCTAGGTGGCACAGTGAATAGAGCACCGACCCTGGAGTCCAAATCTGGCCGCAGACACTTGAGGCTGTGTGACCTTGGGCAAGTCACTTAACCCCAATTGCCTTGCCTTTCCCCCTCCAAAAAAAATGTTTAAGGGACTTGTTCCATAGTTGTGAAGTTAGTAAATGTTAGATCTGAGACTGAACAAGAGTTGGGGGATTAGATAAAATAAGGAATGCAAAAATACTTTGGAAAATTGTTAAAAGTGATACACAAATATAGAGGATTTTATTTGTTGTACCTCTGACATTATATAGCTGTGCAAGTTTAGAAAGATGAAAATGTTTTTGTGTTTCAGTTTCTTCTTCTGTAAAATGGGGTAACACTATTTGCCTTATCCATTTCTGGGGTTACTATTAAGTTCAAATAAAATAATGTGCATGAATAAAGTGTTTTGAAAAGCATATGAAATTCTTTCTCTCTCTCTGCATATATATATATATACATATAATATATGATATATACATACATATATATATAAAACACAGAAAGGAATGGTTTTTGAAATGACATACCTAAATTAGAACTGTATCATTTCATTCTCACATTCTCATTTTCTCATACCTCTGATTACATAGCTGCCAAGAAGGTATCCAAGCATTAATGAAACTTGCAGTCACATCCCTGGGCCATCTCCTCCAACAATTCACAGTCAAAGGTTGAGTTGCCCAGGTTTAAGGTACTCTGTGGGACTGTACCTTGAATACAAAAACCCACCTTTACTCCAACTAGTTAGAAGATAAAGTTTACAAAAAAGACTTTACTGAACTGGCATATTAGGAATAGTAGCAATATAGAACATCTCTCTCATCAACCTGGGATCAATTTTCCCGCAAATATGAAACTAGGGGAGTAGACACACATTGAGTTAGTAAGTGGAAAAATACATAAGGAGGAACATATGTGACCAGTGCCTTAAGCCCAATTTTCTCTAGCTCTCATTGATTGGCCAACAATAGTTCGCAGCTCAAAGCACTGCTGAGTGGTCATCTTTTGGGTCATGATGACTCAGAGTGAATGTAAATAGTAATTGTTTTGGCCAGAAACCTTGAGAGTCTTCCCCTCCCAGATTAAAATAAAATTTTTTTTTAATAAAAGAGGCCATTCCTTGGCTTCTTCTTTTTTTTTTTTTTTGCCTTTTGGAGAGCAATTGGGGTTAAGCTTGCCCAAGATTACACGGCTAGCGTTTTTGTGTGGGTGTTAAGTGTCTGAGGCCAGAACCAAACTCAGGACCTCCTGACTCTGGGGCCAGCACTTTACTCACTTCACCACCTAGCTGCCCCTCCTTGGCTTATTTCTTAACTGGCCTTAATCACCAAATGGGTGTTGCTTCACTCAAAGTGAGAACTGATAAAGACCTTAGGGCGAGATCTCCTACTGCATCTGGGGCCATCTCAAATTGTCCTGATCTGTGTCTTGCCCCTAGACCCAGATGGCACTGCAGGAGGAAGTGAGGCCAGTAACCTTGCAGAACCCTCCCTCACTTAAATCCAATTCAATTGCAAGTCATGGCATCTTTATCCTGATGTTACTGTCCTCTTTGAGAACAAAGGACAAAAAACAACAATCTACCTCCCTATGCCAACCTGATCTAGAAAAATGATTCACTGTAATTTTTCTTGGGTTCCCTGATCAGGATACCATCTAGTGTTTTTTAGGTCTATTTCAAATACATTTTTTTCTGGGGGTTGGTGGGTGATGGAGGAATCCCTGTAATTTTTCCTGCTGCTCTGCCATCTTCAGTATTAAGCTTTAATAGCTTAAAACTGTAGTAAGACTTTTGGAAGATACTGTTTAGAGAACCGATTCATATGTGTAAGAATTGTTGGGGTGGCTGGGTGGCACAGTGAATAAGAGTGTTGACCCTGAAGTCAGGAGGACCTGAGTTCAGATCTGACCTCAGACATTTAACACAAAACTGGCTGTGTGACCTTGGGCAAGTCACTTAACCCAAATTGCCCTACCTTCGCCCCTCAAAAAAAGAATTAAAGCCATCCCCCAATTTTAAAATGATCTAAGGATATGAACAAGTAGCTCTTAAGTGAGAACCTAAATTGTCTATAGCCATATAAAATGTTTTAATCACTACTAATTAAATAAAAAACAAATAAAAGCAATTCTGAAATTCTACCTCACACTCATCAGATTGGCAAAGCTGACAAAAAGTTAAATGACAAAGGTTGGAAAGGCTATGGGAAAAAAAAAAAACAGGTATGTTGATGTGCTCTTAGTGGGCATAAAGATGCCTCAAATGATTGTTTTGTTAAACATACATCTTTTTTTTTCATTCATGATTATGCTCAAATTTTCAGAGTATGTCATATTTGAGTTGCAGTTGAATATACTTTCCCATTTTTACCTTTATTTCCCTGTGAGTACAGAGATGTATTGTGTTGTTCAACTTTCCTTTCTATTGTATTTGAAGGTCTTCTGGGCAGAATTTTTACCCTGCTTGGTAAATTTTCCTATTGTTTCTTAATGTTTGAAGCATTGTTTTGTTCTGTTCAATTTTTTAAGGCAATCTATGGATTCTTTTGATGGATACTTTGTTGTCTGTGTTCAGAAATTCTGGGGAGTTTGCTTATGTTACTTCCTGAACAAAACTTTACCATTCTCCCATGTAGGGAGAATTAGAGTTTACTGGTCAGAGTCTCTATCCTGACCAGCCTTTGGGGTATGGGG
Organism: Petaurus breviceps papuanus; assembly: GCF_028583685.1. Taxonomy (NCBI): domain Eukaryota; kingdom Metazoa; phylum Chordata; class Mammalia; order Diprotodontia; family Petauridae; genus Petaurus; species Petaurus breviceps. The sequence continues at coordinate 6,348,403 of NW_027187315.1, forward strand.
TTGGGGGAATGGGACTAACTCAAGATGAATTTTAATTTCCTTTTTTTAATCAACCCTGGTATACTCACACATTCTGGTCAGTTTTTCATTTGGTGGTCTTCCTTTCCTTTTCCAGCTGGGCTCAATCATCAGCTACTAAATTTTGCAAGATGGGTGGTGGGGAGATTGGGGAAGGTTTGCTAGATAAAGTCTCTGCAACCTTGCAAGTCTCTATCCTATGGCTAGGGCTCCAGCAGTATGCTTCTCTCTGTCCCCTCTCCCTCATCAACTTCCTCCTTCTGTTGTAACTAGAAATTTTGAATGAGACCATTAATCATTTCTAAATACACTTATAATAGTGGAGCTTAATTTCCAGCGACTGCCAGGGGTGAACACCATCCAAATCACTCAGCCCCAAGATGCATATTCTTGGAGCTTATGTAGATAAAAGCCACAACATAACTGTTACCAAGGAGAAACCACAACTTGAGCAAATGGGGAAAATACAGAAGTCAAAAGGTAGCAATCAGTTTGTTGCCTAATGACCCATTTGTTGCCCAACTGAAAGTCCCAAAGTACCCAGGAAGGGGGGATTGTAGGTTAGCTAGTGGGATGGGGTGTTCTGCTTGGTGGGCTTCTCTGGTGGGTTCAGACAAGTTAGACTTGGTGGGCCTTTTCTAGTGGGCTTGGGCAGGTCTGATTTGGTGGGCTGTTCTGGCAGGCTGGTTCTGTTTTGTTGGTGAGTTTCCTAGGGGACTGGGAGTACAGGTGTTATGCTAGTTTCTTGATAGGGAAGGGAGTTGGGAGAGAGTTCTCAAAATTGGGGGTTACAACATTTCCATGGTTGGACAGAATTAGTGTCTGCCATTTGCCTTATCTGTCAGCCAGGGGATAGAATATGCAATAAGAATCTCCCTAGCTTAGGCTAGATGGGACAGTGATAACATATGATGTTGAGAGGACAGACATGTACAACTCTTATTCTAATTCTAATATCTCTGCCAAGGAGAATGGCTTTTGGAATAAAGAGGATTGAAAGAACATGTGTTTTTTTCCCCACCAACCCCCCAGGCAATATATCTTAGAAAACATTTTATTACATAAATGCTGGATTAAAAAAAGAAGTTTTTGCTTGTGAATTTTCAAAATAATCATCTTTATATCTAGTCCTTGAAACCAGTCAGTGTCTCTCATTTATTTATCATCTAAACCAGCATTCTCAGAATCCTAATCCTCCTTTTCTTTCTTTTTTTAAATCTATTTCTTTTTATTTTCAGTTTCACATTCTCTCTCTTCCTTCCTCCTCACTCCACTCCCTCACACATTGAGAAGACAAGACATTTGATACCCATAGGAACATGGTTAATAGGGAATTGTTACTGAAGGTTAGTAGAGAGAAAAGACAACACCTATCTACACTTGATGAGATTAAGTTACCAGTCCTGAATGAACTAATCATCTTGTAGAGAGAATTACTGAGCTCTCATTGTTCTTTAAAAAGAATCTGAAGACCAAGAGAGCAGTCACAGAATTGGGAAAAGGCAAATATTATCCCATTTTTCAAAATAGTAAAGAGAACATTGCCTTTAAACCGTAGACCAATGAGCTTGATTTTGATTTCTGACAAAGTTCTATAACATACAGTTAAAGGGATGATTACTGAAGAGCTAGAAAAGGAAGCAATGATCATTCTTATGAAGAAGTTTGTCTTCCTTAAGAATGAACCATACCAAGCTAGCCAAATTACATTTTTTGATTGAGGTTATAAGACTAATAGATTTTAGCAAGGAATTTTTCAAAATTTTTCACAGTTCTGTGGAAATGCCAGAGAAATGCAGTGTCGACAATAATTCAGTGAAAGTAGATTCAGAACTGATTGAATGGCTGATCTCCAAAGCAGTCATTAATGATTTGATGCCAGTTTGGAAGAAAGTCTTTAGTGAAGCATCACAGAAAAGATAGGTATTAAGTGTGATACATCAATATGAAAAAATATATCATCCATAACTACAAAATTATGGAGATGGGGCTAGATAACACTCTACTTGCAATAAATCTAAGCTTTCATAAGACTATGAATCAACAGTGGTAGGGCACTGCTGATTCAATATTAATCTTTATTAAGAGAGGCATAGTGTCCAGATTGAGGCAGGAGAGTTCCATTGTATTCTGCCCTGGACAGAGTTCATCTGTAGTATTGTGTCCATCTCTGAGCTACATGTTTTAGGAAGGTCAGTGATAAGATGAAGACCACTGGAGAATGTGAGTAGACTGAAAGTCCTAGAAATGAGCATCACTTGAAAAAACTAGGGATGTTTAGACTGGCAAAGAAAAAAAAATACTTAGGGAATGAGAGCAGAAGGAACAAAGGAAGGAAACAAGCATTTCATAAGCCCCTACTATTTGCCTGGAGCTGTGCTAAGTGCTTTACAAATATTTCATTTAATCCTCACAGTGAAGTAGGTATTATTATTATCTCCATTTTACAGTTGAGGAAACTGAGGTAGACCAGATTAATTGAATTGTGCAAAGTGTCTCAACTAAGAAGTATCTGAGGCTAGATGAAGGGTGAGTTTTTTCTACTTGGACCTATTTCAGTGCAACGTAAAGGGAAACTGCTTAAAAACTAGAACTATCTACAACTGTTTTGGGAAGCTCTGGGAGATCACTAGAGGTCTTTTGAATAAAAATCAAATGAACACTTGTTTATCATACAGGAGATTCTGTTATAGGATGGTCTGGACTAGTCAGCCTCTGAGGTCCCTTCCTGTTGAGATTTTGGTTCTGTGAAGCATGTCGGAGCATAACGGAGCATGTAGAAACACAATAACCTTCACATTGCTTAGACTATTATTCTACTTTAAAAAAAACCATAGAACAACAAAGTTTTGAAATGACGTAGAGAGACCCTTGTCAAGGATAGTTAAAATATTGATCTGTCTGGGGCTTGAACAGTAGTCTATAAGGATTATGGGGCCCAAACTTTGGATTGTCCTTAAGAACAAATACACTTTTCTGCATATGACATGTTTAATCAGTATCTGTTGTATTAGCTTGGATCATTTGGTTCCTTAAGGCCCTTTCTGGCAATATGATTTAATTATTCTCCAATGGGTATTGCTTCTTATCAAATGAGATTTTTGTAAAGTGCTTAGCATAGTGCCTGGCACAGGATAGGTGTTTAAATGCTTAATCTCTTCTCTCCCTCCTTATATATTTTCTTCTTTCTTTTCTTGTTATGGGAGAGGGAAAAAAAAAACTCCTCCACCATAAAAAGCAAAACTTTTAAAAGCAGAAACAATGAGAACAAGAGTGATAACTGTCAGGTAGCAAAAAGTGTGATAACATTCTGAAAGAATAGAATGATGGTCTGGCTTTTTCAGAAGTTCTCTCTTTTGATGATATTACAGTATGCTTAGTTTTAGAACAGAGAAATCTCCTAAAATAACTCACCACAAATGGCTCAAATCAGAGCATTTATCAGACAAAATATCACCCACATCAATTCTATTAATATTTATTGGTTTTAAAGTCTTATATGCATCTTTGTAAACATGAAAAGTGAAGACAAAATGCATATCAGTGTTGACTTCATTATTTCTCTATGTATACATAATTGTAATTGAAATGCATTAGCATTACTAACTATATATATATATATATATATATATATATATATATATATATATCTGAAATTTATGTAGCACTTTAAAATCCCATTTGAATTTCGTGGTGACTCTGTGAGGTAGCAGGATGGGGGTTATCATTCCCATAAGTAGTTGAATAGCTTGTGCAAAATGTTATAACTAGTTAGTAGCAGAGTTTAGACTAGAATCTAGACCTTTCTGTTTCATGTTGTGCTCATTCCCTTAAATTTTGCTCAATGTAACTGTCTCAGCAAGTTACTTTTGAGTAGTTGAGAAGACAAAAGGAAACACACTTGAACTGTCTGATTAATGACAATTTGATAGGACTTTTAAAAATCATTAAAAAGACTTTCTTCAATGTCTTCTCATTGACTGAGGGAAGTTCTCATGGGGAAACTATATAGTACAGGATTCATTCATTGATACCATATACTTCAAATGATAATTTCTTTAATGTCCCTTTCCTGCTGGTAATGAACTCAATTTTAGAGATCAGTTGGTTGGAGCTTGAAAGAGATAGATATAGCCAGTGCTGGGACATTCTCTTTTTCTCTTCTCTTTCTGAAATGATTTAGGAAAATGGAAATGACCTGAGATTTTTCATGACATAAGAACTGCTAAAATTCAATTTAATTTCAAATCAACAAGCATTTCTTAAGCACCTACTACATATTAGGCTCTATGCTAGGCAGTGGAAATACAAAAGGACAAAATGAAAGAGTCTGTCTTCAAGAAGCTTACATTCTGCTACAACAACATGAATGCAACCAAAGAAATATAAAACAAATGCAAAATATTTTTTAAATGAGGGTGGAAAGAGCACCAGTATGTGAGGGGAAGGAGGGAATTAGGAAAATCTCATGCCATGGTTAGCATTTGAACTGAACCATGAAGACAGGGATGTGAGATGGAAATAGTAAATGACAGGGATTGCTCAATAATTCCATCCAAGTGCTGAAGTGGAGAAGATGGAGAGACAATTGAAGTGCTCTATCAGCTTCTAGAAAAGTGGTGAGGATTATAGAGTCAAATAATATAGCCTTAGAAGAGACTTTAAAGATCATCTAGTCCCCATTCCTTATTTTTCAGATAAGGATACTGAGGTTAAGTAACTTGCCCAAGATCACATAGCTAGTAAATGGAAGAGCATGAATTGTAGCAGACTGAGTGTAAGATTTGCAGTCATAGGACCTGAGGATGTGACTTTGTGCATGCTCCTTGCCCTCTCTGCACCTCAGTTACCTTACCTGTATGAAGTTCCTGGGATCTACATTACATATGAGCAGCAAGTCATTCAATTAATCCACATGCATTTATTAAGTACTTGCTATGTGACAGATACTAGGCTAAGTGCTGGGAATACAAAGAAAGGCACACAAATAAATGGTCCTTTCTTTCAAGGAGATCACATTCTATAGGAGAAACAACTGGCGAGCAATACATGAAGTGCAAATGGGAGATAATAATCTTAAAGGGAAGGCAGTAGCAGCATGAGAGGTGGGTGTAAGATGGACCAGGGAAGATCTCTTGCATATGGGATTTGAGCTGAGTCTTGGAAGAATCCAGGAAAGCTGAGCTTAAAGTCCAGAATTGCCCCGCCTAGGGAATACTGCATCTCCCTCCCAAACAGTGGGACAAGGTCCATACCAAAGAAACAGGCTGAAGAACTCCAGATTGATTATAAGTAGAAATTTACTCAATTGGGTTATTTACATTGGGGACCAGTATGATGGATCCCTGCCAAGAATTCAGATAACCAGAGCTCTGGGGCTGCAGCCAGACCAATGGTGGATCCCTTCAAAGACCCCAGGAAAGCCCAGTGGTAATTATAGAATTCAAACAAAGGGAGGTAGAGCCATAGAGTTCATCACTATTGATTGGTGAATATTTTAGGTTTCTACTTAGTAATGAGTTCATTTCTGAGCTTGGGCACTAAGCCAACTGTATTGGGTAAAATGCCCAAACACAAGTTTGTGCATTATTCATGTGTGGGTCATAAACATGTCACTGTGTCCACGTTATGACTTTTAGCGGCTGCACTAAGTTGTGACTCAGTGTCTAAATTATGATTTTTAACAGGTCACCATGTCCTGGCTTCCACCTTTCACAAAGTTTAACTTAATAGTTTTTTATTTCTTACTGTGTATTATGGTTTTTCTTCAATTGGGGCTTCACACTGAGAGATGACAATGAGGAGGGAAAGCATTTCAGCAATGGGTGAAAATTGGAAAAAAATGGGGAAAAGTCAGTTAAGAGGTCCAGAAGTAGAAGATGGCATGTAATGTGGGAGGAATAGTGAAGAGGCCAGTATTACTGGATCATAAAGTATGTGGAGGGGAGTAAAGAATAAGAAGAATGGAAAGGGAAGAAATGACTGGAATGTGAAGGATTTTAAAAGACAGAGGCTTTTACATTTGATCCAGGTCATTTACATCTGATTCAGGTTATAGGGAGCCACTGGAGTTTATAGAATGATCATGGTCAGATCTTCACTTTCGAAAGATTGCTTTTGGCAGCTGAGTGGAGGATGGTCTGAAACAGGGGATGACATGAGGAAGGAGACCAACCAGAAGGCTAGTGGAATAGTACAACACATGTGAAGAAGAAACTTAACTCAAGACTGCATAAGTGATGAGCAGGAGACATACGTGAGAAATTTTAGGTACATAGAAATGATAAGACCTGGTAACAGTTTGGTATATATGATGTGAAGGCAAGCGAGGAATTGAAGATGAGACTGATATTGTTTCTCTCAGTAACTAAGAAGTTAATAAAAAAGAAAGTTGCAAAGAGGGGAGGTTTTGGGGAAAAAAGATAATAAATTCAGTCTTAGGTTGTTGAATTTGAGATGTCAGTAAGTTAATAAAAAAAGTATTTATTATGTGCTTACTACATGCCAGACACTGTCTACTGGGTATTTATTTCAAGTTGTTCAATATGCAGTTGGTGGTATGAGTCTGGAGGTCAGGAGAGAACTTAGGACTGTATGTGTAGATCTGGAAATCATCTTCAAAGATTATAAATGATACAATGGGAGACAGTGAGATCAAGTAAGATATTAGAGAGGGAAAGAGGGTCCAGAATAAAGTCTTGACAGATACTTATGATTATTGGGTATGACCTGGAAGAAGATCCAGCAAATGATACTGAGAAGGTAGGAGCAGAATGAGGAAAGAGCAATATCAAGAAAACCTAGAGAGAAATGAATATACAGGAAAAGAGGGCCCTCAGCTGTGGCAAGGATAGCTGATAGGTCAAGAAGGATAAAGAGAGAGAAAAGAACCATTAGTTTTGGAAACTGAGAGACTAGAAAACTATGCCAGATTCTAAAAACTTTGTAGATCATCACTTACTCAAAAAATGCCACACCACTTTGTTTCTTTCACTAGCTCAATCAGAAGGTATACTAGCTCGAAACAAAAAACATTTAGAACAACAAAATAAATTGCAAGAAGGATTTCTTTCTTATATACACAGATTATGCTCCTGCACATTACCACAGCATTGGTGGGCATAGCATATAAACAATGGACAGTATGGGATATATGCAAAGTATATGTATGACCAGGGAATGTATACAGAGGGTCATAGATGTAGGGAACATACATAAGGAAACAAAGTCTAGGACAATCGACATGTCTGATGCTTGTTGATATGGTTGTTCGGTTATTTCAGTCATGTCCCACTCTTTGTGATCCCATTTTCTTTTACAAAGATATGGGGTCTGCCCCTTCCTCATCCAGCTCATTTTACAGATGAGGAAATGACTTGCTTAGGGTCACCCAGGTAGTATCTGAGGCTGGATTTGAACTTGGATCTTCCTGACTCCAGGCCAGGTATTCTTTCCACTGTGCCACTGAGTTGTATGGTGCTACAGAGCCTCTAATGTCCTCTGGTAATGTCACCTTGCTCTTCTCATTCTTATCTATATATGTCTTCACTGGACTCTGTTTCTGTCTGCTTATCCTCACCTGGGCTGTGGCTTCTTCCCTGTAAGAAGGGTCTCGTAACTCTTCATATTTTAGCCCCAGAGGGTATTATTAGCTCTTTAGTGATATAAGCCACAGCCAGATGTACTCAGCCAACTAGAGAAGCTAGCAAACATTTTAAAATGTTTCTTTTGGACTCTTTTTCTCTGGCTTTCACTTGGATTCTTTCACTCTAAACTTGTTTGACTTAAATTGAGAACATTGTTTTCAACTTATTTTCTTCTCCTTTGTCAATCATAATTCATGAAAATCAATCAATCAACAAGTAAGCACAATATGTTACATCATAAGAGATGGGTGGAAAGAACTCAAGGGACGGGTGTTTGCGATGAGGGCTCTCATACTACTAAAGTCTTGGAGCAATTCCTGTAATTCTGTGTAATCAAAGACTAACAGCTTCCATAAGATGGTACCCATTGTCTGTTATTGCACCATTAGAGTTGTAACATGTTGTAGCTTCCTCCAGATAAGAAGAACTTGTGGTTTTGTTCTTTTCCTTGGAGATTTTCTGAATGAAGAGACTGATTCTTTTTTTTTTTTTTTTAAAGCAATCGGGGTTAAGTAACTTGCTCAAGGTTACACGGCCAGTTATTTCTGGGTGTGGTGCTGAGTGTCCGAGCCCGGGATTCGATCTCCAGGTCGTCCCAACACTGGAGCTGGCGCTCTTACTCGCTGAGCCACCTGGCCGCCCCTGAAGAAACTGATTCTTAATTCTTAAACTCATTCTTCATTTTGCCAAATGTTACAGAGTGAGAGTGCAATACCAAAGCCTCACCAGAAGGGGCAAAGTTGGGTAACACCTGGAGCCACCTGCTGGAAGAAGTCGAGAATGATACAGGACAATGAGCAAAGTCATGACTTGTGGACTGATGGTTTCAGCTACAGCAACCCTCCTATTTGAAAATGTAAGTTACTCTGCAGATTTACATGGGGGGTGAAGTGGGACGTGGGTGGGAGAGGACACCTTTGGCTTACTATGAGATTTCTGGGTAATTTGTTTTCTGGTTCATTCAGCATAAATTTCTTCTGCAATACTATACTTACAATTTGGGTGTGGGTTTCAGTGTACTGGATTTGACCATCCATAGATTTCCTGGTTTTTCTAACAAGTTCCATTCAGAGCTCACCAAATTTGCTAAGCAATCTCTTACATGTTTTACTGTTGGTTGCAGCTTAAGCCTGTTTCCATGGGAACAGATGCTGCAAAACCAAGGAAGGTGCTATAGCATTAATTACTGTTTCCATTTGAAACTGATTGATTTCTGGGTAAATTTTGAAGACAATGTGGCAGGTATTATTTGAAGGCACTGCACGAATGTCAGATACTGCATTAAAACAGGTTAATACATATAATAAGATGTTATGTATTATAAGGGAAAGTTGGTGTATATCTACTTCCCTACACATTTCTAAGGAAAGAATAATCATCATACTATGCAAAGTCAGTCTTGAAGGGGAAATGATTATCTTGAGTTTTAAATGATTATACAATTTTAAAGATGACACAAAGCTGGAATTAAGACTTAACACATTGGATGACAGAATTATTATTCAAGATCTCCACTATCTGGAATTTTGGTCCAAATCTGTTATAAGGAAACTTAATAAGGATAATGTAATTTCCCATTACTGGGTTCAAAAAATCAACTGCATCAGTACAGATTTTGAGGAGACACAACTTTTTATCAATGTAGGAGTTTTGATTCTCTAGCTCTAGAACAGTGACCTGGATCTGTGATTTTCATATTTTCAGGGTTTTAAAAGGTGTTTATTGTGAACAAATTGACAAAATAAATTGAATTGAGTTTAGTATGAGCATATTTTGTAATGTGACTTCCAGAAAAATTAATGAAAATTTAGTTTTCATTAATAGAAATAGAGCAGAGCTAGAAAAAATTTTGAAAGCTAGGCAAGGTTTGAAAAATGTACCCCTACTGTGTTTGAAAAATTGTATCTACATGATGCTATCCACACACTATAGGTTATTTCCCTCTATTGTCCTTCTCTCCCAGAATTAGGGTACAAGAAGATAAAAAAAATTAGTGTGATGGCCCGATGGGCTGATCCAGGCCCTAGCCAGCATAGGTTGTGGACATTTATAACTGTTTACAACAGACTTTGCTTGCTTTACACGCTTTAATAATTATACAAACTTCATCATGTATGTCCCATGCTAAGTATACCTGATAGGTTTGAGGTACAGGGTATGACCCAAATAAGACTTAATGATTATTAAGGGATACATAAGAAAAGGAGGAAATAAGTCACTCATTAGCAAATGAGCAGTTTTACTGCAGACTTCACTCCATACAGTCTTAGCAATACAAACCATTTAGAGCCCTAGCTTCGTGATTCTGAGGAACATGGTGGTTCATCCAGGAATGCCAGGTGCAAGTTAGAATACCACTCCACCATCTATTTGCTGATTGTAACTATGGTTCTCTAGAGAAGGGGAATTTTATGTTCCCTGGGTCTAGATGGAAATTGCTCCTCCCCAACTAGAGGACAGAAGTGTCAGTCTACCTTGGGTAAAGATTGCATCACTTTTTCAAGTTGAAGTATTCTCTAACCAGCCTTGTATAAGAGATCTGGAGAAGGGTTGAAGGTAGGAGGTGAGGGTGTAGTCTGGGGAGAGATGACTCCTGTATAATATAAACTTAAATATTAATTGGTTTCCTGCCTCTTGTGTCTAGTGTAATTTTTGTACTCAGCTGACCAGGAAATTACATCTATGTTTTGGACCTCTGAGTCAATTAAATCTTCAGGATGGTTTCAATAATTTTTTTTAAGCAATCGGGATTAAGTAACTTGCTCAAGGTTACATGGCCAGTTATTTCTGAGTGTGGTGCTGAGTATCTGAGCCCGGATTTGATCCAGGTCATCCTGACACTGGAGCCGGTGCTCTTACTCGCTGAGCTACCTGGCCGCCCCTAAGCAATTGGGGTTAAGTAACTTGCTCAAGGTTACACGGCCAGGTGTTTCTGGGTGGGTACTAAGTGTCTGAGTCTGGGATTCGATCTCAGGTCTTCTCAACAATAGAGCCGGTGCTCTTACTCACTGTGCTACCTGGCCACCCCGGTTTCAATAATTTCTAAGGAGGAAAAACAAAACAAAACCCTAAAACAAAATTACTTTAAACTGTATGGGGTGGGACATTAGGTTATTGATCTTACCACCCCTTCCACCCAAACAAAATGATGGACATCACTAAAATTACTTTGGTTGTATCAAGAATTAGGCTTTGTACTGATGAAGAAGGAAAATTTGGGGGAAAGAGGAAAGATCAGAAACCTTCAGATTTAGGGTAATGAGGATGGTATAGCACAGGGAAAGGATTTCTCTTCCTGTTCAAGAAAATATGAGAACAAGTTATATAAACATAAGAAATAGAATGGGGGGAGCAAAAGGAAATTGGGAATTTCAGATATTTGTTTTGGTTAGGGTTATCCTCTGACCTTTAATCCCCGCTTACTCAGGTTTACATGGTGGGGATGCCTTAGAAGTATTCTTTGTTTCAATCTGCTTCATAATCATTTGTGTCTTTTTCACAAACACAAGACAGCTTCACAAAGACCATTGCAAAGCAGTTGGAAATCTTCATTAAGGGTCAGAATTTAACTGTGAAAGAAAAGAAGACATACTTAAGATATTGTATTCTGCCAGATTTGAGCCTTAAAATTACCAACATGGAGTAGTTTTGTTGTGTCCTATTCTTTTAATCCTCCATTGATCCTAGGCAAACTTTTGGAGCCATAATTGACAGTTATTACAATATGTCTGCATGCTATCCAAGAAGGATACTATTCAAGCAGTAAGGAGCTGGCTCCCTTTGTTTGAGGAAATATTCAGAAAAAACCTAGCTACTCCTTTTGTGAGGCCATGTCTCCAATTTCCCTCACTGCTCCTATTTATCTACTTGGGACTGATTCAGTATTTAGATATGTCACACAGTACCTTATTGTGGCTTCAGTATGTCTTTTTATGAGCAATTTATTTAGCAGTCTGCTAATGTTTTTCTGTTGGTGATAAATCATCAACCCACTACACAAATAATGCTTTCTAGAACTGATTTGTTTTTCTGATTTAGTGAAACTAATTTATTGTATCATGTGTGAGATCCAATGTATAATCACAAATCAAAATAGAATCTCAAGCAAACAGTCTGAAACAATTAAGAATCCCAATGGTTTCTACCCTACATAGCAAATGTTGCTCTTTATAATCTTTGTAAGGCATCTCTAGCATTCCATCTTCTCAGGCCATCTGGTCATCTGCCTTATGCCCCCTTCTCCCCTTCCATTTCTTTCTATGGGTAACATAATCAAATCAATAGCACCATTACTTCTGGGCATTTAATTGACTGTATGATTGATCAACTTTCCTTCCCTGTAACACACCAACCTAAAACACCCTTTCCTGGACATTGGACACTGCTCCCTCAATATATGAGGCATTTTCCTGTTACTATATAAGTTCTTTGAGGAGAAGAACTGTCTTTCTTTTACAATTTATATCCCTAGTACCGAGGACAGTTCCTGTTACATAGTAAATACATAATAATAAAAATAGCTAATAGTTATATGACACCTACTACGTACTGGGCATTGTGCTAAGTACTTTACAAATCTTATCTCATTTGATCCTTACTCTCTGGTACACTGGGATTAGAATCAGGAAGATTCATTTTCATTAGTTCAAATCAGGTCTTAGACACTAACTAGCTGTATGAACATAGGCAAGTCACTTAACCCTGTTTGCCTCAGTTTCTTCATCTGTACAATGAACTGGAGAAGAAAGTGGCAAACCACTCCAGTATCTTTGCCAAGAAAACCCCAATTGGCATCATGAAGAGTTTGACATGAAACGAGTGAATAACAACAATAAAAATACTGAGAGATAGGTGCTAAAATTATCCCCATTTTGCAGATGTGAAAACTGGGACAAACAGGTTTGGTGAATTGCCCATGTTCTTACAATTAGTAAGTGTCTGAGGTCAAATTTGAACTTGGGTTTTACAAGCTCCAATGTCTACATCACTTAGTTGGTCCTAATTAATGCAGATTTAACTTAAAATTGTAATGTATCTATATTTTGTTTTCTAGAGTTTGTTATTAAAACATTTACCAGCAAATCTCTACTTGAAAATCCAGACTACCACTCTACTGTGGACCATTTATTCTATGAACTTAAATGGATGGTTCCCCTAGGCTAAAATAATTAACCTTTAATGTAACAATTGTAGGAAGAGTTTTTTTTAAACACAATGGAATAAAAACATAAACTAGAAATAATAACAGATATTAATGAAGCTTTTAAAGCTTACATTATTTACTATATTATGTCACTCTTAGTTTTTGTATAGCTAATAGACCATCAGAAAGAAGAATACTTAGTTATCAAAGTTCTTTGTCCTTTCTTCCCACTATCATCAGGTTTTCAAAGGTGTTATTTTGCTCAAATATGGCCTTAAACTTTTATTCTTTAAGCTCTATTCACTTTCACTAACTCTGTTCATCCATTTATTTAGTTATTCATTTTTGCCAGGAGGTTCCCATTAGTATGGAGATCTCCCAGTACTGAAAATTCTATTTATGCAGATTAGTAACTCATTTGTAAATTATAGTCTAAAAGAAACAGTTGAGGTACTGAATGGATAAATGAACTGTCCATGGTTTACAAAGGTATTGCAATATGTGTCAGAGGTAGGTCTTCAACCTATGTCATCTAGACTCAAAGGACAGTCCTTTATTCAACACAATATGATATCTTTCCTGTGCTAGATATAATAACTATTATTTAATATATCCACTCTTTTCAAATTATGTTCTAAGGGCGGCCAGGTAGCACAGCAAGTAAGAGCACTGGCTCCAGTGTGGGGATCACCTGGGGATCGAATCCAGGCTCAGACACTTAGCACCCACCCAGAAACACCTGGCCGTGTAACCTTGAGCAAGTTACTTAACCCCAATTGCTTAGGGGCGGCCAGGTGGCTAAGTGAGTAAGAGCACCAGCTCTAGTGTCAGGATGACCTGGGGATCAAATCCAGGCTCAGATACTTAGCACCACACCCAGAAATAACTGGTCGTGTAACCTCGAGCAAGTTACTTAATCCTGATTGCTTTAAAAAAAAATATGCTCTAATGTTTTGGTGTCTATAGCTATTTCAAACCCAGACCTATACATACACGATTCATTCAAATTTTCATTTGTAACATCTTCAGCTTTTCCTCATAGGACAAAGGATCATAAAAGAATATATTTAGATGAGGCCAGAGCTGGAAGGAACCTTAGAGGTTGTAAATTCCAACCCCCTTATTTTACAGATGATGAAACTGGGAACCAGAGAAGTTAAGTGACTTGCCCACCATCACATAGTCAGCAATGTCTGTGGTCATATTTGAACTCAGGTCTTTCTGTTACTAGGTCCCATATTCTATCCACAGTATCATCTAATTGCTTCCAAAGGAAAAGTAGGAATAATGAATGAGAAGGGGCCAATCACCAACTCCCTGCCACTTATGGGACAATCAAGCCAGTCTATTTGAATCAGTGAGACATTCTGAGAGAGATACAAAAAGTGGCATGTCTCAGATTAGTTAAATCACTATCACCTTGACACGTCCCTTGATTAAGAGAGCTTAGGACTCTGAGCCCAAGAGCCCTGGGAATAGCTGTGTTACTCAAATCATTGACCCTACTTCTAGCCCACCTCTTTTAGCCATGATCTAGAAGAGCAATTCCAGTGAAGATTGGACTCAGCAGATGCTTCTGTGAGTGTTTCCACCTGCTCCTCTTTAGCATACTGAAGACCCTGGAAAAGAAGGTTCTTGCCACTAAAGTCCTGTCAAATAGATCAATATCTTAAGTCAATATGGTTTTATCAGTAAAAATGCCATTAAATAAAATTAATGAACACCTGCTTTGCCACTGCACCCCAAAGACCTTGGGACCTTTCCATGTGACTTTCCATCCAGCTTATAAGGGTATGTATTGTCTCTCTATTCAATGTGAACTCCCTGAGAGACTAGGGACTCTTTGTATTTGTCTATATCTAACCCCAGGGCTTACCACAATTCTTTGCATATAATAAGCTCTTAATAAATTTTTTTTCACAGTCATTCATTCATTTATTCAATGAACATAAATGGTTTTCTAAGGAGGTTTTTATTTAGTTTAAGAATTTTAGTTTTTTAGGATAAGAAAGGGAGGGGAAGATATAGGATAATAGATGTGAAATGGTAGGGTCTAAAGAAGCTTCTGCCTTTTTTTAGGATGAGGAGGATTAATAATATTTGAAAGCAGTTGGGAAGGAATTATAGGGAGAGGCTGGAGATTCTAGGGAAAGAGAAGGGATGATTAAAATTATCCATTGTTCTCAATTCATTACCAACCCATCTCATTTTTCAATCATACATTTAGCTGCTGACATGCTTTATTCCTATAGTCTTCTCATTCAAGGACCATTTTCCTTTGGAAATCACAGATTTCCAAAGTGAAGATACCACTCCTGTGGGGGGTGCTGGAACAATCCAGAGGGGCAATAGTAGCCTTGAGTGCAATTGGGGGGGCATTGAATAAAAATAAAGGGGCTGTGGAAACGTAAGGAGAGAAGATAAGAGAAGATTTTGAAAAACTGTATGTTTTATCTGTTGTGTAACAGAGTTAAAAGTCATAGGGATTGCATTATTTTCCAAATAAACACACAAAATTCAAGTTATAACAAATTAGTGGTCAAGTTTGCCTACAGGTCTTAACAAGGAAGTGTTGGCAGGAGAGCACATCATGCATTATCAGGAGGTCCAGCATGCATTGGCAGTAATGTGTACATGTAATGACTTGTTTACAATACTATCCTGCCAGTTACTTGACACAATATTGCATCATCAAAATTTTAATGCAGGAAAACCCAAAAAAATTACAACAAATTATTAAATTTAAGATGTTTCATTTTAAATATATATATATGCATATACATGCATATATATATATATATATATTTAAATGGTGCAACTTAAAAAACACTTGTTAAAGGGTTAAAAAAATTTCTAGGGGGTACACTGAGTAAATTTTTTTTTGAAAAGCGGATGGAAGGTGAAATAAGTTTGGGAACCTCTGATTTAGACCTTGCCCCCATGGTGACTTCCTGGCTAGAAGTTTTCCCATCTTGGCACCCCCAAATTATACTTCATGTTGACAATCCCCAC
>NW_027187315.1:6364231-6403555 GCF_028583685.1 Petaurus breviceps papuanus
TGAGGAAGTCACTTCACCTAGATTGACTTAAAAGAAAAGAACTATGATTAATACAATTGATGGGGTACCTGGGGTCTAAATCAATTTGTAAAACCAGTCAATTTGTAAAACCAGTCTGTAAAATCACAACCTCAAACTCTGCCCCTTCCCCCTATCTGCACTCTGCCTAGGCAACAACTTGTGACTCCTTTGTCCTAGCCTAATCTCCTCATGTCTCCTCGGGTCTGGCCCAAATCTCATCTCCAAGTTAAACTATCTATGCACTGAAGTCACAAGTTCCTCTCAGTCAGCCCTAACTTTTATCTATGAGCTGAGGTCCCTTATATCCAATCCAGTCAGCCCTGACAATTGCAGCCCTACCCTTTAAAAGTAAAAGCCTGTACCCCTCTCACTTGCAGGTCCCCTAAGGACTCTTGCCTACTTCTACAACTCTCACTCCAATTAAGCCTGAGACCTTGAATTCTTTCCAGATGCTATTGCAGATTTTCTGGTGTTAGATAAGATCACAGTTCCTGCTGAACCTATTGGGAGCTATCTCTCCCCATCACAATGACCAACTATAATTCTAGGGGAGATTATTTGGCAGTCAGCTTAGAACAAGAATGGGACAGAGTAAATTGGAGGGAAGAGAGATACAGGAGAGAGGTAAAGAGAAAGTAAGGTAGAAGGTAGGTAGCAAAGGCAAATTTTGTTTATATTCCACCAAGATCTGACCTTGGCTCTAAGGTTGGAAAATGTAAATAAGAATGGGAGTATTTGGGTCAACAACTAGGAAGCTAAGGTAAATTTTCCTCTAGAAGAGGTTTTACAACATTTATGTTTTCACAAGACAGGTAGAGAATCTTGGCTGAACTTGAGTGCTGATGTGTCAGGGCTGAAAAAAAATTAGTTTTGAAGTTAATTATATTTCATTGTATTAGCTTTGTTTTCTTTAGAAAAAAAAAGTTAATATAGAAATTAAGAGATCTTTGTGCAACATTGTCAGGGACCTAGGCAGGGTCACACTGGCAAATGTTTAATAATTTGCTCTCCAAACCCTCCCTCCTCCCCTCCAATATACACATAAAACACAAGTTTAATCAACATTATTATCATATCTTCATCACTTTTTTAAGGTTAGACAATCAACAAAGTAATAAAACAAAACAAATGATTTGTAGCTTTTACTGATTTCAGGCCATAAATACTCACACTGAAGGCTGAACAACTGCTTTCGCAAGCTAGTTGAATCTGGGTGCAGCTCACCACTGGACCTATGTAAGATCAGTGCAGAATCTGGGAAGGGTAGCACTTTATTGTTGCTTTTAAAGGTGTCAAAGGACAAAAGTCAATATAAGCTTAGATTTGTATGGGAATTTAGAGCATATCACATTCAACTCCCTGATTTTCCAAACGAGGAACCTAGACCCAGAAAAGTTGAAATGACCCATGGTCACACAAACTAATGAATGGCAGACACATAGATTTTCTGCATGGATCTCTACATTATCTCCGACTGCTTTTGACCAGTAAATTTATTCTTTTTCAATATTGAGCTGCATTCCTTATCCTGATCTACAAAAATGTTGGAACTCTTGAAGAAGACCCCTGCAGGAAGTCAACAGTTACAATACCACTCAGTTATATTCATTCATTATAGGGAAGGGTAATTTGTAATTAAAGCAATCTAGACACCAGCAGCATGTCAAAGAGGATAAATAGTTGGTATTAGCACCAAGAAAACCTAGGTTGAACTCCCATCTGTAACAGATATTGACTATATGAGCAAGTGCTCTAGGCAACCCTAAGACTAAGTTACAGAGAAGATGCTGACCTGTACCAGTAAAGGAAGTCTCCTTATCTGAGAGTTTCTTAACACAATAAATTCACAGGTCTAATCTCTAATGTTTCCCTTTAGGATTGGTAACAGATAAGAAGAAAGAGAGACTCTCTATGGTTTAGGGAAAGACTACTGGGCTTGGAGTTAAAAGAATTAGGTTTGATTAGTCATTTTCCAATTACCTTTCCTTAGTCTATATTCCTGCAAAACTGTCCCCTATTCTCATACTGCCATATCCTAGTTAGATACCCTTACTCATAGTTTCTCCTTATCCCTGAAATGAGTCTGTCCCTTGGGCCCCAATTCCATCTAAGTCCTTCCTTTCTTCAACAACTAATCAGATGAGTTTAACTCAATGAAGCCTTCCTTGAGTTGTCCTCATCTAATATACGACCGGAGCTGATTTGGTCCCAGTCTAGACTCTCTAGCCCCTATTCCAAGCTTTTCATGATCTGGTCCCAACTTTCTTTTTCAACCGAATTTTCAGGAGCTTTTCCTCTGTATAACAGAGTATACTCCACCAATGACATCATGAGGGTTATATCTAGATTACACGTGAACATGAACTCTATTTAAATGACACAGAGTTGAACAAAGTTATCAGTCTCACGTTTTTCTTAAGAATCATTAAAGTCCAGTGGCAAGAAAAAAGTCAAGGCAACTAGCAATGGCCAGGGTGCAGTGGATGACCTTGGTCTTTCTAAAATTAGATCTTTCTTGGGCCTCAGTTTTCTGAGGCAATGCCTATTCAATGGCTAAGGGCTAGGTAAGAATAGTAATTGTTTTCTCTTTTGGCCAGAACAAGTGCTACCCTGTCTACCAGTCACTAATGTTCTACCCAACCTAAAATCACCGTGTATTTACTTTGTACATATTTTGTATCAACTTAATTGTGCATGTGTTTCCTGCTGGTAGAATGTCAGGTGCTTGAAGGCAGGAACTTTTTGTTTTTGTTTTTGCATGTCTGATGCCCAGTGCAGTATCTGGCCCATAGTATCCCTTGATAAATTCTTGTTGAATGAGTAATGAATTCTATACATACACTAATACTATTATGAAAGTTCACTATTTAGGAAGTACTTTAAAATTCCACAGTTCTAAATATTCACTGAGATAGTCAAGTGTTGAATGGGTCAGCTCTAGGTCTGGAGTCAGCAAGACCTGAGTTCAAATCCAACTCAGATACTTCTTAGCTGTGTGACCTTGGGCAAGTCACTTAATATCTGTCTGCCTCAGTATCCCTAATTATAAAATGGGGATGATAATAGCACCTACTTTCTAGGTTTGTTGTGAGAATCAAATGAGACAATGTTTTTAAAGCACTTAGTGCAAAGCCTGGCATATAGTATCTGCTTAATGTTTGTTTCTATCCTTCCTTCCCAAATAACCAAAAGACATCTCTAGGACTAAAATTCCCACCATGACAGATTGGTAAAATTCCTATAATCAAGCTTGGAATTTGGGATGTTTCTTTTATGGGGGCCTTGTGTGGGTTGACAAAGCAAGGTAAGAGACATTGCCTCTGCCACCTTGTTTTTTTTTTAAATTTATTTATTATTAATTTACAACATTCAGTTCCATAAGTTTTTGTGTTCCAAATTTCCCCCACCCCTCTCTTTCCCTTTCTCCCCATGGCAGCATGCAATCTGATACAGGTGCTACATATACCTTCGCATTAAACATTAGTCAAATTGTAAAGAATAACTAATGGAATGAATAACGAGGAAGAAGAAACAAAACAAAACAAAAAGAAAAAGAAAAAGAGAGAGAGAGCAAGTAGTTTGCTTCAATCTGCATTCAGACTCCATGATTCTTTCTCTGGATGTGGACAGCCCTTTCCATCATGAGTCTTTTGGATTTGTCTTATAGCCTGGCATTGCTGAAAGGAACCCTGTCTAACAAAGTTAGTCATCAGAGATACGATGTATCTGTAGCTGTGTACAATGTTCTCCTGTTTCTGCTCCTCTCACTCAGCATCTGTTTATATAAGTCTCTCCAGGTTATAATGAAGTCCATCTGCTCCTCATTTCTTATAGCACAATAGTATTTCATTACATTCATATAACACAACTTTGCTACCTCCTTCTTAAAGCTAACTCTGGATGACACAAGGTTGGATGTTCACAGCTATTTGAAAACTGATGTTTGTAATGGAGTCTGGGAAGAAAATTCTGGTTGAGAATTCCCCATCATTGCTCCTCTGGACATGTGCAGCCTCTTGGGGATCTTTTGTAATATTATGCATTGTCTTTCTTAATTTTGCCTGTTTGGTTTCACTGAGGGACTCAAGCAGACGCTTCATCTCAAAACTAATAGGAAACTTAGAGATCATCTTGTCCAATCTCATCATTTTACTGGTGACAAAACTGAGGCCCGAAGAAGTTAGGTAAGGTGTCCAGTATCCCCCAGTTGGTTAATAATTGGCACAGTCAGGATTTTGACTTCATGAGTAGGATATTATCTTCTCTATGCCAGGAAGATAAGTCCTGTCCAAGAGTCACTGAATTCAGGTCTTTGCTATGATTAACCTTGGATAGGGCTGTTACAAACACAAAGGCTTTATGCGTTCCTCCCACTTTGGTTCCCTAGTAAAGAACAAAGGACTGTAATAAACAATTTATTCCAGACATCAGTTAGTGTAATTTTGGAAGAATTGTAGCATGTAGTCAGGAAATACCCAAGGGGACAATTATTACTCCATTTATAATTAGAAGAATTAAGTATGCTCTAGATCCCACCTTTTTTAGAAAAAGTGGAAATATTTTAAGGAAACTCTTTCCAGCTTGCAATTTCCTTTTCAAGGACAATTCTGTGCTCTGCATAATGGACAGATAGGCTCTTTTGGAATGACCTGCAGAAAGAGATAGGAATATCAAAAGGGAAGTGGTAACAGAGGAGGGCTAGAAATACTCCTCAAGGAGTCATCTCCTCTCTGGGTCAGAAGGTCAGAAAAGAATGGATGAATCACACAACATAAATACAACCAGGTGAGTTTGCTGGGCTTTGGCTGTTAATCTTCCTGCTTTTGTAAGGATTCAATGGGTTCCCAGTGAAATTAACCCAGTACTGTGACTGACTTATGTAAGATTGTAGGGCAGTTCTCAAAGTGGAGAAGGAACCCATGTGTGAAGGGAGCAAGGGGAATGGGCATGCAGACTTCAGTGGAAACTTTTTTTAACAAAACAGACTTAAAACCATCTGAGAACTGGGGGTGGGGGGGGGAAGGGGAAAGGACAGTGGTGTGGCACTGCATGATGGCTTTAATATGTCCTTAGAATGGCCTACTGTTTCTATTCGACAGACTTGATGCCCTACCCAGAACTCTTCTGTAAGGACAGAAAATGATAAGTAAGCTCAGCTGTTTATGATTCAGAGTTCTATGATGAATTGGAAAACAGCTCTCATCAGCCTCCTACACTCAACCACTTAAGAGTAGGAAAGAATGAAATACAACAGAGATGTAAAAAAAAAAAGCCATGCCTCATGCCATGTACTTACAGAGCTCATGGATTCAGATCACACTGTGGTTGAGCCCAAGCCTCTGTTACTAGACTTCCCACCCTTGAGCCTATTAAAATATCAATCCACCCTTGAACTGGCTTAGCCCACCATTGTCTGTAGTCTCCAGGTAGCCTCCAGCAACTTACCACCCTTAATCACTCATTGACCTCATTAACTCTTCATGAAGACCCTCCCCAAACTCCTCCCCTAGAACCACCCCTAGATTCCTCTCACAACCTTCTGTATATAAGACCCCATCTTGTCTCCATGTTTGTGAGAACTCCATAGAATGACCTAGTACAGGCTTACTCTGTGTCCAATACAAGCAAACTTTGAATAAACTTTACTTTTCTTTGGCTGAGAGAAGACTTGTGTCGAATTCATTTGGCAGGACCCAGCATGTTGGTATTTTGGGGTCTCCAGAGCACCCCTAACCCTCTTTATGGGTAACCTCTTCATTTTTTTGGTTTTTAGCTTTGGTTCAGTAGCCAGTCAAAATGTTTTTCTTTATCATTCAGTAAGGAAACAATTACAGATAAATCTGTACCTTCTTTAGGACAATTACATATTATCTGCACTTGGCTTTAGGGAAGTGAGTCAAGTCCTTTTCCAACCCTTCCTGCCTTCCCCCTTTTCCCCTCCCCCTTCCTCCACAAACTGTGTCCTCATTGGACAGTCTGTCTCTCCTTCTACTCTACCCCTCTCCCAAACCCTTTTCACTTCCTTTTCCATATGTGAGGCTCTGGAACAACATGGTCCATGATTTTGAAGTAACACAGAGTCCATCATACTACAATAGCACAGAGGGAAGAAAACCAAGACCAAAGTACCTACTTACCACTATGGCTCACAGCCTTTCCATTCTTCCCTGTACTCACTTTCACTAAAAGTTCTTATGATTAACTGGACATTTTTATCTCCTGATATCAGTCTTCTTCCATGCCCAGTATGCTTGCCTGGCACCTCAACCCAATGGGAACACTCCATTGTTGCCCATAGCACTGGGAGACTCCAAGGAAAGACTTCCCTGTGCTTCAGTGGTCTAAGTTCTTATACCATACATTAATATGGCATGACCATATATATATACTATAACCTATACTGTCTTCTGTCTCCCATGACTACCTGGCCCCATTCTCCTGAGTCTTCCTTCCCTCCTAGACCTTTTCAGTCATCTTATAGCAGCACAGAATGACAAGAAGATAATTCATAGAAAAGAAATGTCTGTCAAAGGTAGCTATAATCCTATGAGAAAATTCACAGGTAGTCATCCAGAGCCAGGGCTGGCCTTATCGAGAGCATAGAAGATAATTGGTGAACCATATGAGTCCCTGGGAAGGCTCTTCTGCTAATAATTAATAATGATAATGATAATAATGCTTTCTTGGTCTGGGAACTGATGCTTAAACTTGTACCCAACTAGCTTTACATATTTAACTTTAGACTTTGAACCCTTTTGAAAGGCAAATTATACCTCATGACCCCCAACACTCCCTTCCCAGGACTTTTGGAGATATTATCAGGCATTTATATCTTAGTGTGAATAAATATCAAATTCTTTCTAGAAAGCAAGTTCTTGAGAGAGGATTATGGGGATATGGGGCTCTTGAGGATCCTGTATAAAGGGGCACCGTTGAGAGGGAAACTATAGAATGGGGAAGATAGGAATGCTACATACAAATTTCTTTTTCATAATTTTCCATAAGGCCAGAACTGCTGGAAGAATGAAACAAATTATTTATTCAGGTTTTAGGTGGTATCTGTTCTTATCTCCTCTTTTATTTTCCTCAATTTCCTTTTTTACCAAGAAAAGGAACATTTTAATTTCCCAGGATACATCAGGTTATTTATTCTCTGACACCTGCTCTAGTAGTGGAACTGAGGGAATTCTTTATTCCCTGATTTCAGTGAGATCTTCCAAAGCTGATATGGGCCCTCTGGGGGTGTAAGGCTAGGGCATATATCTTACTTGCTTTTCTTCTTTTAAAAGGGGATAGAAATTTGCATCAATACTCATTTAAAGCAATGGGGCTTTCAAGGATCATGTGCTTGCAACTAGGAGGAGATGATTGCAAAGTAGGCAGGTAGGGAGAAATCTAGGTCAGTTTGAGGTTTAAGGGGACTCACAAACAAGGTCACATTTCCTGGACCATACCCCCACACCATTTACCTCACAAAGGACTTGAAATATGATTTTACATATGCTCTCTAATCCTAAATTAATTCAATTTTCAGAAATGGAGCTTTAGAGCTTTCTTAGTGATCATCAAGTAAGAGCCCTTCATTTTACAAATGAAGAAACAGAGGATAGGGGAGGTTAAATGTCTTACTTGTCCAAGGTCACCCAGGATGGTAGTAATCCCTTACTGGATTGCAAGTTCCTTGGGGACACCTTGCCTTTTTTTTTTTGTATCTGTAGTGCTTAGCATATTGCCTGATATGTAATAACCACTTAATAAATGTTTATTGTATTGAATGGTAATAGATCTGAAACTAGAATCCACATTCTATTACACTTAGTATATTTAAATTTGTACTGCATCTTTCTTTGTACTGCTGTCTTTCCATTAGTGTAGCTTTGTATGGGGGGAAAGTGGGAGGGAGGAAACAACTAACCAGATCAATCAATCAACCAACCACTCATCCAATCTGTCATTATTCACATTTACATTTACATTTCAGTGTTTATAATTTTACCACTCTGAGGCAGGAATTGAAAGAATTATCATGCCCATTTTGTCTTTCACAGCTAAAAGCTTGGCCCAAGGTCACAAAGCTAGTAAATACTGCCAGACTTGGAACCTAGGCCTATTGTCATTTCTAATGCTCTTCTTTCTGTGCCAAGCTGTGTCCTGTACCTATGGAGTTCCTGGATGGACCCAGCTAGCATTGTGCCCTACTCTGGGAAATAGGTATTACTCCTGATTCAAAACTGTCTGTTTCCATTTTTTCAAAATGGCTCTTTTCAGGAAAATGATGAACTTTATTTTTATTTTAGAAAAAGATTCTAGAGAGGAAAACTTCAAATACATTAGGAAAAGCTTCAACATTTTAAACAATCAGATAGATGGCTGCAAAGTGGGCAGGTATAGAGAAAGCTAAGTCAATTTCAGGTTTAAGAGAATTTACAAATAAGGCCATGCCCTTACACCATTAATCTTCACAAAGGGGTTGCAATATTTTTTTGTTTGTTTGTTTTTACAGATATATAAAATTTGTACCAAGTGCCCTCTCTATCCAAGATGATCTGCTTCCATGCCAAATGAGAGGAAAGGTTGCAAATGTCAGGCCAAATGAGAGGAAAGGTTGCAAATGTCAGAAATGAACTTTGCAAAGATTTGCAAAAAATTTGCAAAGATTTTACAACTATGTGGAATAACTATTTTTATTTAACAGTTATTTTAAGTGTAAGAAGACAAAAGGTACCTACTGAAACAGGCTTCCAGAGCACAATTGCAGGGACCTCTGGGAAATGGCATCTAAAAGGACAATGTAAATGCTTGTTACAAGGAAGAGAAGGTTTGAGAGGCTGTGGGAGACTGATGCTGAATGGGGGCATCTGAGAAGAGGACTTTGCATTTGGAGAGGAGCAGATTTTGGAAGAAAATTACTGATGTGCCTAGAGCTCTCTCTGGTCACTTCTCTGCCTGCTCAAACTCTGTCAAAGAGGTATGTGGCTGGAGTCATCTAATGCTACTTGTCACTGTGACTGTTTGGTATCAGTAAAAAGACTGTGAAGTCTTATCTACCTTCTTTGACTTTCCTATGCCTATAGCTGGTGAGCATTTTTATAGACTTTTCCCCTTTATTTCTTTAAGCTCTCCTAATTCCATGATATTTCATATTAAACTATACTTTTTCATAAAGATTTGTGTCCATTTAACACTTTTTTTTGTCTAGGGGACTTTAATGGAGGGAAGCATTGAATATTTTCAGATTTACATAATATTTTCAAATATACAGAAATAAACAGAATAGAGATCTGAACCTTGGTCCACAGTACCAGGCTTTCTTGTCTTTTCTTTTTTCCACCCTTGTTTGGGGTCTAGACAAATCCAAAGACAAATCCAAGACAATCATATGGTTTTGATTTTATTTTAATAACTCCCAAATAGTGAAATAGATGAGCCAAGTGACTCAGGACAATTTATCCACAGTCTTAAATAGTCATAAATAAGCAAGACTCAGGTAGCAGAATTTGCCAGGGTAGGGGATTGGCCAGTTTCTCTTACACTCCCTAGATCTCCAAACCTTGGTGGACACCCTGAAATTCACAATATGTCATCAATGGTAAAACCCCACAGTCCTGTTAAATCTGTTACAGAGGTGACCTAGTTTATTGACATCACTGTAAATAGTCAGCATAAGGTCTGATTTCTGGTTAAAAAAAAAGATGAATCAGCAATAGTCAGGGAAAGCACTCTTTGTAATAATTTTTTTTTTTACTTTTATAACCATTGACTATAGTTTCATAGGGAAGTAGGTTCCAGATTCCCCAAGCTATTAAATATTGTGCTGCTTAATATTTAGGCAGCAAATTGATAAACTTTGATTTACTTCCATAGGGAAATGTAGATATTTGTTCAGTGATATAATTTCCTAATATTTATGCAAAGTTCATGCCATTATCTTTTTAGAAAGTCTTTTGAGAGGAGAGAGACTAGCCAAGATGAAATAGGACGTAATAGTACAGACCAGTTCCCTTTCCCTCAATTACTCCAAAAAAATCTTAGAAAAGCACCAGATTTAGTCATGGTTGGAAAATCCAAGAAAAAAAATGAGTGATTTTTCCAGCATAGGGAGTCTGCATAGGAAGACAGAGGTCCATGGACTCTAGCAATAGGATTCAGTAAGGAGGGTGTTACTATAGAGTCTTCAGTATGGGGACTGAAATGGGGCCTAACATTGTTCAGTAGAGCCACTAGAAGTTCTGGATCCATCTTGATGCTGTTCAGGGAGCAGGAAGAGGTACCAACTGGCAGCTTAGTAACTGATAACCCAAAGCAGGGTTGCCAGTTCTGTGTGGATGAGAAGGGTACCCGTGGCTAGGGATTGCACACTAGGACAAGGACAAGTCCCAGTCTAAGGCTATGTTGAAGACAAGGAGGAGAACTAGAAGGAGATCAAGTTGGACTGAAGCCTGAAGGTGAAGAGTCATTGTAGGGAACTCAGATTAAGGAGCCTGAAATTTTGTCATTCTGAACCTCCAGAACCTTTCCATTAGTTGACGTCAGCTGAGACCAGAAACAGTTTATTATAGCTCCAATCAAGAACAAGCACATAGTGCTAGTACTTAGATCTGAGCCATAAGATTAAGTGGGAAGTGTTTAGACTTTGCCCTGGATTTGACAACTCCTGGCCATTCCATTACCATTATGTATAATTATAGAAAACTAATTCATGCATTAGCCATGAGAAGAATATGAAGCAAATGGAAGAGAAAAAGAAGAGGAAGAAGGGGAGGAAGAAGAAGAAGGAAGGAGGAGGAGGAGGAGCAGAAGTAGAAGGAGGAGGAGTAGAAGGAAGAGGAGGAGGAGGACGAGGAAAGCATATGCTTTGATCTGCTATAGTCTGAGTCTATCACTCCTTTATCTGGAAATGGATAGCATATTTCATCATGAGTCCTTCAGAATTGTGATTGGTCATGTGTTGATCAGATTTGCTGTCTTTTAGAGTTCATCATCTTTACAATATTTTTTTCATCATATAAATTATTTTCCTGATTCTGTTCACTTCATTCTATATCAGTTCATATAAATCTTCCCAGGTTTTTTTTGAAACCATCTCCTTTGTCATTTCTTACAATGCAACAGTATTCATCACATTCATATACAAGATTATACACATACATATATAACTTCTTCAGCCATTCCCTAATTTATGAATATCCCTTTTGTTTCCAATTCTTCTACAATTATTATCAATACTTTTGTATGTGCAGGTCCCTTCCCTCTTTGATCTTTTTGGGTTATAGCCATTGTAATGGAATCACTGGGTCAAAGAATATGGGCAGTTTAATAGCTTTTTGAACATAGTTCCAAATTGCTTTCCAGAGTGGTTTGACCAGTTTGTAGCTCCATCAATAGTGCATTAAAGAAAGTGTTTTCCCACAACTTCTCTGGCATTTGTAATTTTCCCTTTTTTGTGTGTCAATTTAGCTAATCTTATGGGTGTAAGGCAATAACTCAGAACTGATTTAATTTTCATTTCTCCAATTATTAGTAATTTATTTTTTTTAGTAAATAGTATTTTTTCAATTACATGTATAGATAGTTTTCAATATTCATTTTTACAAGATTTTGAGTTCCAAATTTCTCTCCCCTCCCTCCCCCCTTCCCAATATGGCAACTAATTTGGTATAGGTTATATATGTATAATCATGTTAAACATATGTCCACATTGGTCATGTTGTCAAAGAAGAATCAAAACAAAAGGGAGAAACACAGGAAAGAAAAAAACAAAAAAATGTGAAAATACTATGCTTTGATCTGAATTCAGACTCCATAGTTCTTTTTCTGGATGTGCATAGCATTTTCCACCATGAGTCTTTTCTAATTGTCTGGGATCATTGTAATGCTGAAAAGAGCTAAGTCTGTCCTAGCTGATCATTGTGCAATGTTGCTGTTACTGTGTATAGTGCTCTCCTGGTGCTGCTCACTTCATTCAGCATCAGTTCTTGTAAGATTTTCCAGGTATTTTTGAAATCCTCCTGTTCATTATTTCTTATAGTACAATAATATTCCATTACATTTATATACCACAACTTGTTCAGCCATTCCCCAACTGATGGGCATTCTCTCAACTTCCAATTCTTTGCCACCACAAAAAGAGTTGGTACAAATATTTTTGTATATGTATAAGGTATACACACACACACACATACCTTTCCCTCTTTTTTATTATATCTTTGGGATACAGACTTAGTATTGCTGGATAAAAAGGTACACACAATTTGATTGTCCTTTAGGCATAGTTCAAAATTGCTCTCAAGAATGGTTGGAAAAGTTCACAACTCCATCAACAAAGCATTAATGTTCCAATGTTCTCACATCTTCTCCAACAGTTATCATTTTCTTTTTCTGTCATATTAGCTAATTTGATAAGCATCTTAGAGTTGCTTTCATTTGCATATCTCTAATCAATAGTGATTTATAGTAATTTTTATAATTTAATTTCTCACCTGAAAACTACCTATTCATATCCTTTGACCATTTACCAGTTGGGGTATGACTTGTGTTCTTATAAATTTGACTCAGTTCTCTGTATATTTTGGAAATGAGTCCTTTAGCAGAAATGCAGTCTGTAAAAATTGTTTCCCAGCTTTCTCCTTTCCTTCTCATCTTGGGTGCATTGTTTTTTTTTTTTTGTGCAAAACCTTTCTAACTAAATGTAATCAAAATTATCCATTTTGTATCACATAATGTCCCCTCTATCTTGTTTAATCATAAATTCTTTTCTTCCCTATTGATCTGACAGAAGCTATTCCTTGCTTTCCTAGATTGTTTATGGTATCACATTTCATGTCTAAGTTATGTACCCATTTTGATCTTATTTTGGTATATTGTGGGAGATATTGGCCTATGCCTAGTTTCTGCCATAATATTTTTCAGTTTTTTCAACATTTTTTGTCAAATAATAAGATCTTATCCCAGAGACTGGAGTTGTTGGGTTTATTCAACAATAGATTACTATAATTTGCTACTGTGTCTTGTATACCTAAATCTATTCCATTGATCCACCATTCTATTTCTTAGTCAATACCAAATAGTGTTGATGATTGCCTCTTTATAATGTAGTTTTAGAAATAATCTAGAGATTTTTTTATATGGCTATTGATAAGTGTGGATTTCTTCATCAGAAAACTGCCTGTTCTTAGCCTTTGACCATTTATCAATTGGGAAATGATTCTTATTCTTATATATTTGATTCCCTTTCCTCTATACTTTAGACATGAGACCTTTATCATAAAAAGCTGTTTCAAATATTTCCCCTAATTTCCAACTTCTTTTCTAATTTTAGCTGTACTGGTTTTGTTTCTGGAAATAAAACTTTTTAATTTCATGTAATCAAAAGTATCCATTTTGCTTCCTGTGAATGTCTCTATCTCTTTTTTGGCCATGAAGTTTTCCCTTATCCAGAGATGTGACAAGTATTTTCTTTCATGCTCCCCTAATTTTCTTATAATGTTATCCTTTATGTCTAAATTATGTACTCATTTGGAACTTATCTTGGTATACAATGTAAGATGTTGGCTATACTGAATTTCTACCAGACTATTTTCCAGTTTTCCCAATAGGTTTTCTCAAATAGTGAATTCTTACCCTAATAGCTAGGATCTTTGGGTTTATCAAACACTCAGTTACAGTGTCTATTTAGTTCCTTATATTATGTATCTAATCTATTCTACTGATCAACCTCTTGATTTCTTATCAATTGACAACTTGTTTTGACAATTACAGCTTTGTCATATAGTTTGAAATCAGGTACTTCTTACCCCTGCCCCCTTTTCAATGATTCCCATGACATTCTTGAACTTTGTTCCACCAGATTAATTTTGTTATTATTTTTCCAGCTCTATAAAGTTATCTTTTGGTAGATTGATTGGTGTGACTATGAATAAGTGAGTTAATTTTGGTGGATTGTAGATTAGATAACTTTACATTTATTGAAATGTGGCAAGCTCCCAGCCTGAACTCTCTCTCTGAAGTCCTTGAAGAATGTAACACTCAATATTTGGAAATAGTAGTATCATGACCTAAGAGACAGGATTATGTAAGGCTTATTCATTCCTTCCACAAATGCACAGATCCTGTCCCCAGCACATAATCTCAATTTGGGAAACAAAGTTGAAAGATGAAACCCAAAAGAATGACTCCAAGAAAAGTCTAGTAATGACTCCTAGTAAAGCCTCAAAGAAAAACGCAGTTAGGACACAGGTGCAGCCAGAATTCTAGAAAGAAATGAAGTAAAATTTATTTTTTTTAAAAGAATTAAAATGGGGGAGTAGAAACAGGACTTCTGCATGGCTCCAGTTTCACCTCCTCCAATACATGTAAAAGGTAACTCTGATCAAACTTTGGAGCTACATAACCCACAAAATGACACAGAGAAGCTAACCTCCCACCAAGGACAGCCTGGTAGGCTGGCAGGAAGTGGCCAGCACAGCACTCTGGGAGCTGAGCCCAGCCCCATGCAAGCCCAAGGTTTTAGCTGCAGGGCAGCCTGACCAGCCACCGCTGGAGGGACTTCAGATCACCAGCAGCTGTGGCAGTTTCCAGAATTATCAACACATAGATACTAAGGACAAAGTGAGAGGTCAGTGCAATGTGGACTTTGGGATCCCATAGTTTGGGAGTGTGTTCCAACCTTTAACCCCTGGAGGGAGAAGCTGCTGAGGTGCGAGGGCTGTGCAGACATTGCCATGTGGCTCCTTCAGCTCCTGGCTTACAGACTGTAGGGGAACCAATCGACCACTCTGAAGGGTAATCGCTCTTGCTTTAACCTGCTTGAATCTGGATTGTGGTCTAAGGTGGAGGTCCTAGGGTGTGTGACCAGTTTGCCAGAGTGTGTAGAGGCTTCAGAGAGGGCACCCAGTTAACAGCTCCAGCAGCTGAGAAAACCCCAGTGATTTGGGACAAAGCTCCCCTATCTGGTAGCAGAGTCCTACTGTGGCAAAAAGCTCAAAAGTCAAGTAATTGAGTGGCAACATGAGCAGGCAAAGGAAACAAACCAAGCAGAGCAATCCAATTTTACACTCCTATTTTGGGGACAAAAAGGATCAAAGCATGGAACAAGAGGAATACAATGAAGTCAGAACTCCTGCACCAAAAGCTTCCAAGAAAAATACAGGCTGGTTACAGGCCATAGAGGACCTTAAGAAGGATTTTGAAAACCAAATATGAGAAGTGGAGGAAAAATTGGGAAGAGAAATGAGAATGATGCAAGAAAATTATGAAATGAGAGTCAACAACCTGACTGAAGAAAATAACACCTTAAAAAATAGACTAACTCAAATGGCAAAAGAGGCTCAAAAAGGCAATAAGGAGAAGAATGCCTTAAAAAGCTGAATTTGCCAGATGGAAAAAGAATCTCAAAAGCTCACTAAGGAGAATTATTGCTTCAGAATTGGATTGGAGCAAATGGAAGCCAGTGACTTTATGAGAAATCAAGATGCTGTTAAACACATCCAAACAAATGAAAGAATAGAAGGCATTGTGAAATATCTTATTCGGAAAACCACTGACCTGGAAAATGGATCCAGGAGAGATAATTTAAAAATTATTGGATTACCTGAAAGCCATTATCAAAGTAAGAACCTAGAAGTCATCCTTCAGGAAGTTCTCAAAGAAAACTGCCCTGATATTTTAGAACCAGAGGGCAAAATAGAGGTTGAAAGAATCCACCGATCAGCTCCTGAAAAAAAAAACCCAAAAAGAAAACTCCTAGGAATAATATAGCCAGGTTCTGGAATTCCCAGATCAAGGAGAAAATATTACAAGCAGCCAGGAAGAAACAATTTGAATATTGTGGAACCACAATCAGGATAACACAGTATCTGGCAGCTTCTACACTGAGGGATCGAAGGGCTTGGAATATGATATCCAAGAGGTCAAAGGAGCTGGGATTAAAACCAAGAATCATCTACACAGCAAAACTGAATGTCATGTTTCAGGGGAAAATATGGTTGTTCGGTGGAATAGAGGAATTTCAAGCATTCTTGCTGAAAAAACCAGAGTTGAATAGAATATTTGATATTCAGGTACAAGAAGCAAGAGAAGCATGAGAAGGTAAACAGGGAAAAGAAATCATAAGGAACTTATCAAAGTTGAACTATTTACATGGAAAAATGAAAATTGTAAGTTATGAAACTTTTCTCAGTATGAGAATAGTTGAAGGGAATAGAAATGTATATATATATACACATATATATGTATGTATACAAATATATGTCTATATAGGAGGGTATATGGGTATATGAATATATTTATGTGAATATATGTATATATTCATATGTATGTGAATATATGTATACAAATGTGTATATATATGTGTACAGGTATATATAGATAGAGGGCACAGGACCAATTTAATAGGAAGAGATGATACTTAAAAGGTGAAATTAAGAGATGAGAGAGAAATATAATGAGAGGAGATGGGGAGAGACAGAATGGGGTAAACTATCTCATATAGAAGAGAAGGGAAAATGGTTACCATGGAGGGGAAGAACAGGAAGGTCAACCTTATTCTCATTGACTTTGGCTTAAGGAGGAAATGATATATACACTAAATAAGGTATCTCACCCTACAGGAAAGTAGGGAGGATGATGGAAGAGAGGGCAGGCTGGGTGGGAGGGAAGTTGGAAGCACCCACTTTTGAAAAGGCATGGGATCAAAGTAGAGAATAAAACAAGTTGTTGGTGGGATAGGACAGAGGGAAATATAGTCAGTCTTTTAAACTATTCACTATGGAAATGTTTTGCATAGCTACACATGTACAACCTATATTGTATTGCTTATCTTCCTAGTAAGGGTGGGTGACAAGGGAGGAAGGGAATGAACCTGGAATTCAAAGTTTTAAAATCAAATGTTTAAAAAGAAAAAAAATATGTATATGTATATATATATACCATAATTAATATTATTTTCATGTAACTGGGAAATAAGATATACAGGCCCTGGGGCATAGAGATCCACTGTGCCCTACTCAAAATTCAGAGGGTGTATGTGGGAAGATAAGGGAGAGAGCAGAATGGAGGAGGGAATACCCAGTGGGATTGCTATTTTGGGTTGTTGGGTAGGGGAAAAATGGGGAGAAAATTTGTAACTCAAAATCATCGGAAATGAATGATGTAAACTAGAAGTTAATAAAGCATTTGATAAAGTAAAAAAAATAAGAAAAAAATAAAAGAGTAAAAATGATTTTGTAAATGAAATGAGAGCTAGAAGAAAGAACTGGAAAATAGATAAGAGTTATAGAAGAAATACTTGAAAGTATTATCGACATTGAAGAAGTAAAAATTTTCATCCAACCAACACAATCCTTGCAAATTACGAAGATAACAAACCTGTATTAAGCATTTCCTATGTGCCAGGCACTATGCTAAATTCTAGGGATGCAAATACAAGCAAAAGAGACTAACAGTCTCTTTCCTTAAAGTTCATAAACATTAATTGGGGGAAGACAACACACAAAAAGGAGCTGAAAAGCAAGGGAAGGGGCTTTAGGGAGGAAGTACTACCTACATAGGGACTGAAAATAGAGAAAATCAAATTGATTTCATTTTCTATCACCAACATTTTGTGTAACTACCTAAGATATGTTTCATTTGTCTCTGAGTTAAATTTAGAAGTTCTGTTTTTCTGCTAGTCATTGTTCTATTTTTATTTCAAGGAAATCTGTTATCCTTGAAGGATGAAGGTAGATGCCAGGGAGTTCAGTCTTTAATTTCTGCAACACTGAACACCACCAATGAGCTTTTCATAGTGACAAGATGGAAGGAGGGGTTGTTGTTAGACCTTCATTCCAAATTTCCAGCCAATCATATTGTCTTTCACATTTTTGAGAATTCTGACTTTGTAACCAATAATATTGTTTTCACCATCTATGGTTCTGGTTTCTAGTTTTTGGATTCTCCTTCTTTTATCCATAAAAATATTCTGTCAGCCCTCATTCATGTTCTTAGCTGAGGAGGCTGAGACCCTGTTAACTGGCAAACTGATGCTTTGGTAACAAATTGATCATTCTTGGAGCTCTGTGCCTCAGTTTAATTTCAATCATGACAGGGCATGGTATTGAAAGAGAGAAAATTATAAGTAGTGCCATGAGGATAATAAAAGTTGATTGCCCTGCACTCTTTCCCAAAACTGAGGTCACCAATAGAAGGAGGAGGCCAGTTTGGTGGAGAGATAGTCCAGGAAGAGGTCACAGGTGGGAGGGAGGTGTTTGATGCTCCAGAGGGAAGAGGCTCCAGGCACTGAGGGAAGTTCCAGCATGATATGACAGCTAAGGCATGGTAGCAAGGTCTGGAAAGTCAGAGGCAGAGTTAGGAGAGGAATGAAGATTGGCCAGCCTTGGTTCTTCTCCAAATGAGAGAAATTCATGATGGGAGAAGATGACCAGTGTAGCAAAAGGATGTTAGGGTGCGAAAGTCATAAGAGCCAAGGAATCTTCCAGTGTGAGGAGGCCACAGACACTAAAACAAATTTCTAGGTGAGATGGCACATGTGGCATGGTGTTGAAGTCCAGAAGGTCAGAAGCAGAGGCAGAATAGACTGAACAGAACCTAGTATTTCCATGAGATATCAACAATTATTTTTGCTTTTTGGAGGGGGGAATGCAGGACAATTGGGGTTAAGTGACTTGCCCAAGGTCACATGGCTAGTAAGTGTTAAGTGTCTGAGGCTGGATTTGAACTCAGGTCCTCCTGACTCCAGGGCTGGTGCTATATTCACTGTTCCACCTAGCCACCCCCAAATCAAGAAATTTTAAAACAAAATTTAGAAAATGAATGAATAGAAGAAAATAAGTTATCTCATTAAAAGAAACTGACCTGGAAAATAGATCAAGGAGAGAGAATTTAAGAATCACTAGAATGCTTGAAAAGCTATGAGAAAATAAAAGAGTGGATATCATATTTGAAGAAATCATGAACTAGTCCTATTAGAAATAGAGGATAAAATGAAAATAGAATTGAAGAGTTATTTCCTGAAAACAAAACTATCAAAATGAAAACTTTAAGGAATGTCATAGCCAAAATCTAGAGTTTACAGATTAAAAAATACAATTACTGCTGGTAGTCAAAAAGAAAAATGAAATTAAAGAACCAAGGAGATAAAGTTCAAATCACTCAAGATTTGGCAGTCAGCATAATAAAGAAATTGAGAGCTTGGAATACAACATTCCAAAAAACAAAAGATACCAACTTACAAGCAAGGATCACTTATCTAGCAAAAAAAAAAAAAACCCATACAGGGAAAATAAATTTGAGCTCTTCACCACTCCCTCCTTTTCCCTCCCCGTCCTCCCTCGGCCCATCGCCTTCCCTCTCCCCGACCCCTTCCGTCTTTCCCCTCTCCTGGTCCCTATCCTCCCCACCTCCCCTTTTCTGTTGGTTTCTCGCCAGCCCCCACCCCCCACCCAGAACACAGCTACAGGAGAGGGAGAAGTAAGAAAGAAGGCAGATTCAGGGAGGGATTAATTAGATACAAAATAAACTGTGCCCCCATAAAGCAGAGACTAAATGGAAAGAAATAAAAGGCAAGGATTTGTGGTTGGAGTTTGGACCAAGGAATGAGAAGGGAGGTAAGAGAGCGGAAGCTGTTTGCGACAGAGAGCACTGGTTCTGAACACACTCCTCATTCTTATTCCTTTTTTTTCTTCTTGAGGAGACAGGAAGGAGAGGGAGAAAAAGTGTGAAAGAATAAGAGAGAGGGAAATACACAATTAATGATCCTAGCTGAATGAAAATGTAATAAACTCATCTAAGAGGGAAGAGAGGAGCAGAATGTATTAGAAATCATGATTCAACAATATGTTTTCTATAACAAATACATTTGAGACATACCAATTCACATAGGGTTGAACTAAAGAGCTGGAGGAAAATCTATTATGCTTCATCTAAAATAAAAAAGTCAGGAACAACACTAATGATCTCAGACAAGATAAATAAAAAATAGACTTTATTAAAATAAACAGTGGTCCTACACTATATTAAAAAGTACCATAGGCAATGAATTTATATCATTCTTTCACATATAAGCACATTATAGGCACAAAATTGCATAGCATCTAAACACTTAAAAGAATTAATTGCGAAGAGAAACAGAAAGACTATAATGATGGGGAGGGGAAGTGGCCTCAATGTGTCATTTTTCTGATTTGGACAAATCTCTCTATAAACAAATAAGAAAGAAATCATGGACCTAAGTAAAACTTTAGGAAAGTTAGGTATGATAAGCTTCTAGCAGTTATTGAATGGGAATAGAAAGGAGTATACCTATTTTTCATGTACATAGTAGTAAAGCAGTGTTATTAAACACATTTGTTATGGATCTGTGGCAGCAAGCACCCTAGTACACCCAGGGTGGCTGCCAACACAGGTTCTTAGATCTGCTTTTCTTTTTTTTTTTTCTAAAGGAATCGGGGTTAAGTAACTTGCTCAAGATTACACGGCCAGGTGTTTCTGGGTGGGTGCTAAGTGTCTGAGCCCGGGATTCGATCTCCAGGTCTTTTCAACACTGGAGCCGGTGCTCTTACTCGCTGTGCTACCTGGCCGCCCAGGATCTGCTTTTCTAAAGGAAAGCAACTCAAAAGGGGTTAACAATCTTGCTTTGATCAAACAAACATAAATCATTTACCTATTTCAGGGGGAAATGTCAGCACCCTGAATTTCAGAGAATACAAACAAGTTACAAGCAGAAGTTAAACAGGTCAGCATACAGGCTTCCAGCTCTCTGACCATTACATCCATATCTAGTTAGTTACCAGAGAGGGAAGCACCAACACCTGAGTGTCCAAAGCCAGGGGATTCAATGGCTGCCCAGAGTCTCATCTGGTCAAATCACATAACTCTTCTCAAAGTGAGTCCCAAAACAAAACCTCATATCAGGTTATATATAGCCTCCTGGATCAGAGAATGTCACAGCCCTCTTGACCCACTGCCCAATCATGAAGCAACATGGTGTGGGCATTCCTGAAAAACATGCTTCTCACCACAGGCTCCATGTGACCACATTCAGCCTATTAGGGGTCAGAGTATATTTTCAAATCAGGGAAGGTTCTCAGAGTCATTGAAGCCTAGCCAAGGGGCAGGGAAGATCTTAAGATTCCCATTCCCATAACAGGATCAGAATGCAAAAAACAAAAAACAAAAATCTACTAAGTAAAGAACCATTGAAAAAAGGATTAAGGATCACCTGGAGACTAAATAGCTTAATCCTAAAGAATTTGTAGGCAAAATAAAAAAAAAAACATAGAAAAAATGAATAATTTTGTTATATATAATGACAACCATGAGACAATATTCCACATTTTTGTAGATGTAGCCAAGACAATCCTTAAGGGAAAATTTATATCTCTAAAAGCTTTCATCAACCAAATAAAGAAAAAGCAGACCAAGAAATTGGGCATGTAACTAAAAAAATCTAGAAAACCAAAAAATTAAGAAAACAAATGCCAGAGTAGATACCCTGAAAATCAAAGAAGAGATGAAAATACTGAAAGCAAAAGAAACTTTTTGAATTATTAAATAAGAAGCTTTAAAAAAATAACAGAATATATAAGCTATTAGGTAATTTGATTTAAAAGAATAAAGGGGAAAGTCTAATGACCAGCATCAAAAATTTTAAAAAAGGTTAATTCACAGCAAATGAAGATATAATCAAGGAAATTATTAGAAATTCTTTCCCAATTAAATGTCAACAAAACTAATGACTTACATGAATATTTTTAAAAATATGCAATCTCCAGGTTAAAGGGATGAAAAATAGAAGCCTTAAATAACCCAATTTTGGGGAAGAGTGAGAAAATTAAATAGGCCATAAATAATCTCTAGAAGAGAAAAAAACCCCTGGGATCAATGAATTTATGACTGAATTCTATCAAAGTTTAAAAGAACAATTATTTTCAATATTGAATGAACTGCATGTAAACACAGGGAAAGGAGGTGTCCTAACAAATTGTTATTATTCAATCATTTCTGTTGCCTCCAACTCTTTGTGACCCCATTTGGAGTTTTCTTGGCGAAGATACTGTAACAGTTTGCCATTTCCTTGTCCAGATCATTTTACAGATGAGGAAACTGAAGCAAACAGTTAGGTAATTTGTCCAGAGACACACAGTATCTTAAGTTAGATTTGAAATCAGTAAGAAGAGTCTTCTTGACTACAGTCCTGACACTCTATCCACTGCAATGCCTAAATGCTCGCTTAACAAATTAGTTCTATGATATAAATATTATCTTGAAACTTAAACCGAGGAGAGTCAAAACAAATAAAAAAAACTATAGACCCATGTTTCTAGTGAATACTGGTAGAAAAATTTTAAATGAAATATTAGCAAAGAGGATAGAGCAATATAGCTCAAGGGTTATGACACTGTTACTAGATTGTATCTATTCTAGGAATTCAAGGATGACTCAGTTATTAGGAAAACTATCAATAAAATGATCATATTAAGAACAACAAAAATAATTTAATTACATCAATAGATGTAGGAAAATGCTTTTGACAAAATATGATACCCACTTCTGTTAAAAGAGTGAGAAAACATAGGAATAAATAGAACTTTTCTATGTCATTTAAGTAGTATCTGAATAAAATCATAAGCCAGCCATTCATATTATGAACTAGAGTCCTTTCTAATATGATCAGGTGTAAAAGGAAGGATGCCCATTGTCATCATTAGTGATATAATGCTCAAAACGATAATTTTAGCAACAAGACAAGAAAAACAAAATTAATGAATAAACATTGTAAAGAGGAAACGAAATTATCTCTTTTGGAAAATCTATTTAAGACTGGAGCAGCCTGCAATACGCACGATATTGTGTTATACTCTATTGTGTTTACTTTTTTCTACACATGTAATGATCTTCTCTGAAGGGAATAGAACTGCTAAAAAATGATTTATTGATTTCTTGAAACATTTAGTCAGGCTGATTGATGGTGGATTAACAATGCCTTGGGAGCTGGAAACTCCCCCCTCCCATTGTTCAAATAGTGTCATCTCATAATTGTAACTGGTGGCTTGGATACCTAAGTTCCATGTTTGGGTGGGTCCCATTCAATCTTGGGAGTAGCCCCCAAATAATACCTTTTTGGTTGATTTTGCCCCCACTCAGTGTTTGCTCTGGGTATTTTAAAGTATAGTTTATGTCAAGGGCTCAACAGATGTGGATAATTGGGATAAAAATAGTAATAATGGGTATTAGTTTCAGGACAGCCTTAATCTGATCACACATCAAATGTGAAGTAACATAAAGGACTCATAGCGTCACATAAGTTTTATACCTGTTTCCCCAACAAACATAGTACTACCCTAAGGTAGTTTAAATTCTAAACTCTGAGGGTTTAAAATACCCTTAGAGAGAAAATAATCTTGGGGTAGAGGCTGCCTCTTAACAATCTGTAAAGGTCCTTCAATCCAGGGTTCCATACTGGCTTCCAATTTTATGGTACAGTCCTAAGGGTCTGAGTTTTTCTTTGAATGGCAAACATAAAACCAAAGCCAAAACCAAAAGCCTGTAATTGCTAGAGAGGTACCCATTCCAGTGATCCATTTTCAGTGACCCTGTACATTCCGGGGCCCCACATCTACCCCCAAGCACCCTATAGGTCTCCATTTTTATAGTGCCACCTTAAGGATTTAGACCCCTATACTAGTGGGTGGTGCTATAAAGGCAAACTCCCTTTCCCATCAGCTCTGAACTTATCTGAATAACTTAATGTAATAGCAAAGAAAGTGCAAGCTTTTGTTCATCTGTATTGCTGCTCAATCCCTTGCTGCTCTTCTAACTGTGGGTCTGTATCCTTGATTTTCAGTGTAGTACGATTTGCTATTGCTCGATAAAACTGGGCTCATTCTTCCAAACAATAAACATTTATTAAGCACCTTCTGTGTTCTAGACACTGTGCTAGACACTGGTGATACAGAGAGAAGCACAAGATAGTCCCTGCCTGCCTGCAAGGAGCTTATAATCGAATGCAGGAAACAACATACAAATGCATACCAAGCAAGCTATCTGCAGGATAAATATGTTTCGAGGCCTCACTTGGGGGATGCTAGTTGGCTATGTAGCTTCTTTGAGGGTGATGTGGTTAAGCCACTCCCTCTCTAGAGTCTAGGGACCCCTGCTATTGTACTACTGCCCCTCTTTGCTTCATCACTGGAGTTGAGAAACTCTGCTCCTATGTCTCCATGCTTATATCTGCAGGTATGAGAGAGAAGGTGTGGTTGGTCCCTGGAATGCTGTGCCTATATTTCTTCCTTCCCTCTCCCCACAGTGAGCAAAGTTGCTTCTAAGGACTCTGATTTGTGCTCAGCTCTCTTAGGAGCTCTCCATGAAAAGGAAAGGACAGCTCTGTGATGGAGACTTCCTTATTTATAAGCCTAGCAAGAAGTGTTGACTTCAATCCATTTACAATCCAAGCCAATTAATTAATCCTTAACCACTGAAGTTCAATCACTAACCTCAATGAGGTACAAATTGGTCAAGGAGTGTCTGGCCCTAGGTGGTATCCTTAATAAGGTGCGAAATCAATTAATTAACAAGTATTTATTAAACACTTAGTACAAGTCAGGCACTTTTCTAATCACTGGGACAACAAGGACACAAGTGAAATGGTTTCTGTCCTAACAAATGTAACAATATGATGTAGAAGAAAACACACACACACACACACTCACACAGAGTATAAGGTAATCTAGAGTGGAAGTGTATCAAAAACTAAGAAGATGAGAAAGGTTTCATGTAGATGGTAGCATGAGAATTGGATCTTCTTATTTCTTATTTATCATCTGTATAGCTTGTGTTGTATACATTTGCTTGCATGTTGTCTCCCCCTTTAGATTGTAAGCTCCTTGAGGGCAGGAAGTATCATTTGCCTTTTCGTATGTGCCAGCACCTGGCACATAGGCATTTAATAGACATTCAAAATAGGAAAAGAGGATTAATCAATTCAATATTCAATTTTTAAAATTTGAAAACCCCCAAAATAAACTAATAATCATAAAGCTATAAATAATAATGATATATCAATAATAAAGGAAACAAGCAAACAAAACAAAAACAAAATAAAATAAAGAGGAGAAAAGAGTAATTCCCCTTCTCCTTTTTCTTCTCTGCCTTTAGAATGGTCAAGGTTATTCTGAACACCAGGCCCTTGTTAAGTACAAGGCAAGTAGAAATCTTTGGCAAGCTTTTTGAAATAGTCTCTGTCTGCATAGTTCTATATTTGAGTCAATAGTAATTTTTACTTTTATATATAGGACTATATAAAATCTATTCCACATTGACTTTTGAAACTTTTTCCTCTGTGACCCTAGGGAAGCAAGTGAAAGGACATTGCCACCCCAGAACTCCAGAAAACCCTTGTGAATTGAAGACAGACAATGTGCTCCTGGTTGATTTGCCTAACATAGCAAATTGTTTTAAATGAGGGAGAAAGTGTAAAAAGGCCTCACCAGTGAAAAGTCAAGCTCTGCTGAGCATGCTCATTGTGCTCAGACTGCTACAATCTCCACGTGGACTTTGTGGCCCATGAACATATTCTGTGACTGTTTCCTCCACTACCAACATTGTAAAGAAATAGATTTTTGATTGGTTGCTGAGATAGAACTGGGAGTCCACACAAAAGACTCCCATAGGATCAAATCAGATAGTATTTCCTTCCCTATAGTACAGTGGGTTGGAAAAGCTAGGGCATATCTTCAGGTGGGGGAATGTCCTCTTGCCAGCATGAAGGCCTCTGTCCTGCCATCACTGTGAGCAGTAATACCTATACCAGTGTCCTGTTCCCTCACCTGGAGCTGACAGTCCTGTTGCTACTTCTGCCCCTTGCAGTATCTATCCTTTACTACCTAAGCTGAAGGAGTATTGGAGGTATAACAGACTAGACTCTGATCTTGTGAGTTTTGAAAGGTTAGGAGATCCATGAGACGTCTAAGAGCTGGAGTCCACACCAGCTTTTCATTCAACCCTGTGGGCTACTGGGATTCTGCCTGACCATAGTAGTCCATCGACCTCAACATCAAGATGCAGGGTCTTATAAGAGGAGGGGCCTCATCCATTAGTGTTTATAAGCTATGCTGCCACAGCCAGAAGAGACCTTGGTGGGAGCTGACCATCATCATAGCTAGCATTTACATAATGACAACCATCTACCAGGCACTGGCTTTGCACTTTAGGATATAACTTATCGGATCCAAAAAACCCTGTGAGGTAGTGCTATTTTTATCCCCATTTTACAGTTGAGGTAACTAAGACAAACAGAGGTAAAGTGACTTGCCCAATGTCACACATCTAAAAAAACATATGAGGAGGCATTTGAACTTGGATTTTTCTGTCTCCAAGCCCATGGCTCTATTCACTGTACCACGTAGCTGCTCATTTAGCACTAAAATCTCTAATAGTTTGTTGAATACTCTTTTTCTTTTTTTGTCTTTGCTTTAGAAAGACACAATAGATGGCACAGCTGATAGTGTATTAGACTTGGAGTCAGGAAGACCTGGGTTCAAGTTCAGACTTAGATACTTACTAGCTCTGTGACCTTGGGCAAGTAACTTAACCTTTGCCTGCTTCATTTTCATCTGTAAACAAGGGATAGAAAACCACCTACCTCATAGGGTTGTGAAGATGAAATGAGATAATCTTTGAAAAGTGCTTTGTAAATGTTAAAACACTCTCTAAATTTAGCTAGTAGTAATAGGGATTTTGTTTCCTTATTAATTTTGCTACTTTCTTTTGTGTTATTAGATTGTTTAGTCCGTTCACACATAGTTATGAGTCAGGTTTTTATTTCTTCCACATGTGTCTCTAGTTTTGATTTCTTTTAAAATGTTTTTAACCTATTTCCACTTTTAAGTTGATACTTTGTCCCTTTGATTAATTTTATTTAAACTACTTTGATGCAATCCTATTCCCATAGGATCTCTTCCTCACTACCCTCACACCCTCACTATTGACTTTAAATATTGATTTTTTTCTTTTTTTAGATATAAATTTCTTGTTTTTCCCCTCTTTCTCTACTCTTGATTAAGTAGTTAACTCAAAATTCCCCCCTTTTCTCTTCTCCTCCAACTTCTGTTTGTTTTATTAGTTTCTTTTCTCTATGCTTTTTTAAAAAAAATTTCTTTGCTTTATTCTCTTTATTAATTTTCTTCCTATTCTGAATTTGTATTTTCTTATTTGGGGTCTTTCAGTTTCCTAAATCATAAAATAGGAATAATAATAGCATTTTCCTCACAGGATTGTTATGAGAATCAATTATGATAATATTTTTAAATTGCTCAGCACAGTGTCTGGCACAAGGGCATTTAATAAATGCTTATATCTTTCCTTCTATTCTTGAATTATAGTACTTGGAGGAGTGTGCCTTGAAATAAGATATCATTCTTCTGTTTGAACTTTATTCCTTGGCATTGATGAACATATATTTTCCTCTTTGACAAATTATTGGATATCAATACTCAGATGTTTTTGGTTTCAACAAGTCCAGAATATATAAAAACACAAAAGCCTGTCTCAATCTACAGAGAAGACACATAAATGTTTGATGATGATAAGGATGAGAGTAGTGGTGACCATCATGATGATGATTGGACTTCTTTGAGAGCACTCATCATGGATTCACCATTAAAGAGAGGCTGGAAGTATATCTCTAAGACTATATTATCAGGCTTTCAAAGGGATGCTGAGAGCCTTGTAGGTCTAAGCAGCTGGGCAAAATAAATCACTTAGAAACTTCTATTTTTTTCCTGTTTAATTCACTTGAAGACTGTTACCCTCTTGAGGAGTCTGACCTTGGAGGTCGACTATGCTAGTATATTAAACAAAATACCAACTCCGAAGTCCTTGACCTTTACCCAGAGGTCCCTTTTCTGCAGATAGGAAACTCAGTATTTATTTATTGTCTTCTTTTCATGAGTTCTCCCTTTTGCGTTCAAGGACTGCTTCTTCCTTAAATAGGGCAGATAATTGGCTAGTACAAACTTCCCAGGGACTTATCACATAGTAAGGTGAGTAAAACTGGTGGTTTCTATTTTATAAGGATTGCTTTCCAATCACCAGGGCTTAATCCCATTCATGTCCCTGCCGTTCTTCTCTTTTTACTACACTAGACAGATTGTGTTGGTGTTTTACTCACCATCTCTGGCACAGAGGGGAAACACTCTGTAGTAATATTGAATGAGCCAATATTCAAGGAAAAATTTATAAGCCAATATAGGCAAATTGGAGGAACATTTAAAGCAGAATTTTTTTTAAAAAAAAGCAAACACATCACAAACTATACATTTAAAAGCCTGACTCAAGGTTATAGACTTAGGTTGAAAGGGACTTAAAAAGGATCTAGTTTAACCCTGTTATTTTGCTGATGATGGAACTGAGACTTAGAGGTAGGTCCAATAAGAGGTAGGTCCAAACCAAGGTCCTTTCCCTTCAAAGTTAGTTAACTCAAAAAGTTATATACTTATTTAATGATGTTGTGATTTCCCCAAACATTTTTGAACAGTTTCATTCAAGAAGGAGCAGCTAGGCAAATCAGTGGGTGGAGCACCAGGCCTGAATTCAGGAAGACTCATCTTCCTGAGTTCATATCTGGTCTCAGATACTTGCTAGTTGTATGACTCTGTGCAAGTCACTTAATCCTGTTTTCCTTAGTTTCCTCATATATAAAATGAGCTGGAGAAGGAAATGAAAAACGACTCCAGCATCTTTGCCAAGAAAACCCAAACGGGGTCAGAAAGAGTTGGACATGGTTGAAAAATGACTAAACAACAACAACAAAATCATTCAATAAACTTTGTTTATTCCTTAAATATAACATGACATGGACTCTAAAAACAGTTCTCAAAGAGACGCTTCCAATATGTTTGGAGAAATGGAAGCCTCACTGCAACAATCACCAAAGTGATGACTTTAAATAATAGCATCTTTCTGA
Organism: Petaurus breviceps papuanus; assembly: GCF_028583685.1. Taxonomy (NCBI): domain Eukaryota; kingdom Metazoa; phylum Chordata; class Mammalia; order Diprotodontia; family Petauridae; genus Petaurus; species Petaurus breviceps. Next base: position 6,393,210 of record NW_027187315.1, read on the forward strand.
ATTTACAAATTCTGGCATGTTTGTTCAAATAGTCTCATTATCTTGTATGGTAAATGAAGGATTGGTATCTGAAAGTTTCCATATGAGAAAGCTACATTCATGACGTATATTTTTGTCTTCATGGGACCTCCCTTCATAAACTCGGTTTGAAACACAGCACTTTAGTTATATCCTTGAGTATTAAAGAAGTTTAACCACTTGCCCATAACCATATAGCAAGTACTTGTTAAACATGGAATTTGAACCCAACTCTTCTTGCTTCTAGGTCTTAAACTCCATAATGGAAGACTAGCCAATATGTACAGTCCTTATGAGTTTGTGCAGAGCCCCTACATGGAGCATGTGTAGATATTCTATGCTTATTTCTGATCTGCTAGTCCCATGATGAAGACTCTTCTTGAATGACCTTGTATCTAGAGCTGTCCAGAGTGTATCCAAAAGGCATTAGTTGACCAGATCCTTGTTCTCTTCGGGTGACTTCTTCCTGTCTTGTGGCATTCTGGTGAGAGAAGGGAGACAAAGCTATACAGGTAAAGACCTTGAGTCCTTCACATCTAAGGTTCATGACCAAGGTCATGAACATGGACCTTGATTCATTGCCTTAGTATTTATTTCTTTGTTTTAGATGAACAAGACTGGGGGTCACCTTGTGAGTTTCAAATGATAAGAAGAATGAGCCACTAAGGCATTTAGAACTGGAATCTCTACTGGGTTTTAAAGGTAGGTGGTCCAGCTTTGAGGTCATGAAAAGGGAAAGTAACCTTTGGAATCAGTGCAATGGAAGCTGGGATGAGGATCCATCTGATGTTAATGATGAATTTTCACATGGATTTGTTATTGTATGAAATCTAAGCCTATTCTCTTCTGAGGTCTGAGTGGTCTAAGGGACAGTGTTCCTTCAAGGTATTGGAGGTAAATGTTTGTATACTGTTCTTGCTATATCTTCAAAGTCAGTATTCCTTTGCAAATTCTAATTGATGTGAATTGCTTAAGGAAACTGGAATACTAGTCACTAGCTGTTAACAACCTGGGGATCACATACCAAAATGAAGGTTTGAGCTGGTAATATTTGGTAAAAGCACTCCCATTCCCTCAGGACCTCAAAGGGAATACTCACTCCATAGATTATTCACTACCATTCAGTCCATGACACCAGGATGCATATTTTCCATTAATAAACAAAGTTAATACCTATCTCCAAAAGCTCTTAAATAGATAAGAAAAATCCAGATGGATGCAATTGATATATTTTGTACCTTTCTGGTAGTGTGTAGTCTTTTATTAAGTTATAGGGTTTTGTTTATTAAGTTGAGTTTAGTGTTTAATTTTTTTAAAAAATGAAACCATTATTACCTTGGGGAAGAAACCAATGAAAGCGTTGCTTTCAAAATACAACCTAGAAACAGGCTTGATAAATTCTGACCTCTTCTTATTTCTGCAGTTAAATTTTGGAAATACACTTATTTTCTTAACTTGTCATAGGGAGAAAAGCAATTTTAATTGGCATCTTAGGGTAGGAAAGAAAGCAAACTGGAGAGAGAGCAAATAGAATCAACTATGAGGCAGAAGGACATGATTTTTCATTCTGTCAAGTGTCTGGATAGAATTACTTTATTTCATCAAAAAGTCAACAAATCAGGGTAATGAAATAAATCTGCTTAGTTTCTTTTGAAAAATATATTTATTCTTTTTATCACAAAGGATATTTGAAGATGGTATTCCCTGTGAAATTCTCAGTGCCACAGTTTTTGGAAGAATATTTACAAACCACTATAATAATCATAAAAGTAAAATTTTCATGAAAGAGTTGGAGAAGGATTTTTCCACTCTATGGAGTTCTTTGTCATCTTCCCCATGGATCTAACAAGCATCCCTTGTTGATGAAACATTAGCATATTTCTGACAAGGGAGTCCCATGTATATTTTCAACTTCATATTTACATTTGGATTGGTTAGATAACAAACACCAGAAACAATGCACTAGTTCTATATCTCTAGATTGCAACCTTCTTCTCCCTTCCAAAGGGAAAGAAGAAAACTATTTTTAAAATTGAGTTTATTTTAAATTTATGCAATAAAACAGCATTTCCATAGCACAGCATGATTTAAAAAAAAGATGATTGCACATGAAACTGCAAATCTACTGTACACAACCTGTTCTTCCTTTCAAATATACAACAAAATTATCAAGTAAATTTCTTTTTTTTTCCCTCCCTAGAAGGAAAAAAGGCCCTTTCCATAGAGAGGGCTACCACTAGACACAAACAGTATATGTAAAGCTATTCTATACTTATTTCTCTTTATTAGTTCTTTCTCTGGATGCAGGTAGTATCTTTCTTCATATATCCTTTATAGTTAATTTGGTATTGGTAATAGTCAAAATAACTCCAGATAAAACTTTCATATCTAAAATATATAAAGAATTTTGTTTAATCTACAAGAATATGAGTCATTTCCCAGTTGATAAATGATCAAAGGATATGAACAGACAGTTTTCCAATGAAGAAATGAAAGCAATTTATTTATTTTAAGCAATTGGGGTTAAGTAACTTGCTCAAGGTTACACGGCCAGTTATTTCTGGGTGTGGTGCTAAGTATCTGAGCCAGTATTTGATCCCCAGGTCATCCTGACACTGGAGCCGTGTTACCTCACTGTGCTACCTGGCTGCCCCAATGAAAGCAATTTAAAGTCATAAGAAAATTCTTAAAGATTTTTTTTCAGAGAAGAATTCTAAGATGTTTAGGTAGTTAGAAAACAAGAAATTGAAAAATGGTCAAAGATGCCTTAACCTGGAGAAGAGAAGTTTATGTGTAGGTGACATTAACAATGGCTCTCAAATCTATTCTGGATTACCATAGTAGTATTAGTGACCTGCTGTTATTGTTGTTGGGTTTTTTTTCTTTCCAATTGATATCCTTTCCCTACACTTTAGAGAAGACTTGGAAAAGCTACAATGATTACAGAGGAGGGCAATCAAGATGGTAAAGGGAATTTATACCATGAGGATGGGTTAAATATTGTTGATATTTATTCTAGAGAAGAGAAAATTTAAGAGGGCAGTCCATTTGGCCAAAAATAATCTGTACATCACTGCTTGTGTTACTCCTTGCTTAAAAACCTTCCATGGCTCTCTATTTGGCTATGAAACAATCTATAAGTTTCTCAGTCTAGAATTTAAGGAAGATCCTCTACTATCTTATTCCAACTTTCTGTTTCAGCCTTATTTAATATTATTCCTCTTCATATACATACCCCATCCAATCTGTACTACTAGATAATTCTGCCTATTAAAATCTTTCTTTTCCTTCAAGGCCCTGCTGACCTACTACCTCCACTATGAAGCCTGGCAGTCATTCCTCTACCCGGCAAGTAATTCTTCTTAACTCACATATTTGTGCAGGGCATTGTCTGTTACCTTCCTTTGCCTATCCATTCCACCTGAGATCATATTTATGTGTTATATATATTTTATGCCCCCTTCCGTTTTAGACTAAAAGCTCCTTGAGGACAAGAACAATATTTTATTCTTTTTTAATTAACATAGCCTTAGGGGTTAGCACAGTGCCTTATACAAAACAAATATTTAATAAATATTTGATGAATCTATTGTTAACCATTTGAGAAACCACAAAATAATTAAGATGACTAGACAATAAAACATAATGAAAATTTCAAACCTTTGAAAATTATGAGCACTGAGAAGGCAAATTTGTTTAATTCACTAAAGGAAGTATCACAGAATAGCATTCAAAATTCCAGTAATGGCTGACATGAATGTACAGCCCTTTTAAAACTCTAAACATATCTGTATCAGCAATGCCATATTCACAATGCCTATGGAGATTACAAATATGCTGATATAATTATCCATCACAAAATACATCATGCTTGCCATATGGGGAAATAAACTAGAAAATTTATTAAGATACCAAAAGACTGAGTCCCAAAACCAGAAAGTGAAAGCCATCAGAGTAGTTATGATATTGGCACAGGTAGATAAAGTAGAAAGCACCCACATTTTCAAGACTTTAAAACAGAACAGGCTACCTCAGGCAAAGGTCCTCCTCTCCCCACTCACAGCAACCACCCAGCGTCCGCGTCCGGGAAGCGCGCTCCCAGCAACTCCGGCCCCTGGCAGTCCTCAGCAGGAGTCCTTAGCAGAAATTCTAGCTAACTCAAAAAGGGCTTCACGCTGCCGCTGCCTCTGCTGCTGCCGCCGTCGTCGCCGCCACCGCCAGCCACCGCAGGAACTCCAGCTTGGCTTCCGCTTCCTCTTGCTCCACCCCTTCCTGCTACGTCAGCAAGTCCAATGGGGCATGGAAGATCTTTAAATCCCATAACCCTTACAATATCATCTCATTTTAAACCTCCCAACAACACTGTGAGATAGATAGAAGCTATAGATACATTCCATTATCTCCAAGCTTTCGATTCTCTTTAGAGAAGGGGCCTGACTTGCTCAGGTTCTCACAGATCAGTGTTGGAAACAGGACTGGAACCCATTACTTCTGGGTTCCAAGGGCAATAGCCATGCTGCCTCCCAGGATATGAAATGAAGAAACTCCTGGTGGTGGAGTCACAAGACCCAGATTCCAATTCAGTCTTTGCTGACTTTACACTAGCTATGGAATTTTGGAAATGTTACCTCTCTGGGCCATCATCTTGTAACTCTACAAAGTGACTGGTTTGGATGAAGTGCTCTCAGTTACACAACTTTTAACTCTCCCATCTTTCTCTCATCTCTGTAATTCTCAGTGACAACCTGTAATGGTAATGGGAATTTGAACATCTTCCGTGCCCCTTAATAAGCCTAAGGGAATTTGAAGATCTTCCCTGCTTTGAAAATATGTTCTGCCCCCTAATAGACTGAATGTAGTCACGTGGAGTCTGTGGTGGGAGGAGTTTATTGAAGGGTGGAGCAGAGCCACAGGAAGCTGGGAATCAGAGCGAGAGAGATGGTGGGAGAGAGAGGAGGCTCAGGCAAGGAGATAGAGAGGTTTGTGAGTAAAATATTGACCTTGTATTGATTTGTGGGGAAGCCAAAGTATGGTGAGGCTCTCAGCTATGTTGTGGTGCATTAACTTCTATGCTGCTATGATGGATTCAGTTTCCTGGTGTTGTGATTCGGTTTTCTGATGTCTGAATAAATGTTTTTCTTCTGTCCTCTATATGGAGAGTTTGTTATATTTTGTGATTGAGCACCATGTGGGAATATTTGTAGTTACGGTCGGTATATTTATCATAATTGTGGGTGCTGTAAATATTGCATTGGCACTACACCATTGACACTACACCACTACACAAAATTACTACTGTAATTTTCCATGGGAACAGCATTCTTAAGACTTCTTAACCTAGATTATACAGAACCCCTGAAAGCAGTGCTTGAAACAGCTAGATAGTACAGTGGATAAACCTCTGGACCTGAACTAAGGAAGACCTAAGTTCAAATCCAGTCACTTATTGGCTATGTGACCCTGTGTGATACTTAACCTTTGTCTGCCTCAGTTCCCACATCTATAAAATGAAGGTAATAATAGCACCTAACCTCCAGGGTTGTTGTGAAGTACTTTATAAAACTTAAAGTGCTTGTTATTATTATTGTTATTATTTACACTGAAGAAAACATGTTTAAGCTGAATGACTGATAGGTGTTCCATTGGAATAGCGGCAAATATATCTATCACTGCATTCTGCAAGACAGATGTGTGGTATGACAGTCAGAAGTCAGAAAGATAAATAAGGGTTCAGATCTCACCCCTGATACCAGCTATGTGACTGTGGTCAGGTAAATAACACATTTGAAAAATGGGGTTTATAGTACTCATGCTCTCTGCTTCACAGGATTGTTGGGAGGCTCAAAGGAGATAATGTGAATAAAGCATTTAGCTAAATGTTAAGTGCTATAAAAGTATTAGCTATTAGAATACTGTGTATTCAGTTCCTATGATGGATTAGGTGCTGAACAGAATATGGCCTGAACTTCTTAGGAGGCTATTTCAAATAAATTGATATAAATTAGCAAAATCATTTTGTGGCAATATCTTCTTACTTCTTAATCTTCTGACTAAGGATCAAAGAAGGGTCTCTGCCTGCCCCAAGAAGTATGCCTTGGCACATAGTTGGTAATTAATAAATGATTATTCCCTCTCACACACCTTTTTGTTACTTAGCAGCCATGTAATCCTAGGCAAGTCATTCAATCTTTCTAGCCTTTGAGGTTCAAGATTTAAAGAATTTCTTCTTGATTAAGATGGAGATGGTAATATTTGCACTGGCAGCTTCTTAGAGGTGTTGTGAGTATCTAGTTAAGTAATTTAATTAGGTGGCTGCAGTGGATAGGATCCTGGGGTCTGGAGTCAGTAATACTGGAGTTCAAATCCAGCTTCAGACACTTGCTAGCTGTGTGACCCTGGGCAAGTCACTTAAGCCGGTTTGCCTCAGTTTCCTCATCTGTAACATGAGCTGGAGAAGGAAATGGCAAACCTCTCCAGTATCTTGCAAATGGGGTCACAGAGTTAGGACAAATTCCAACTCAACAACAACAAATTCCCTCTTCCCCTATACAGATGTAAAACAAAAACAAAAAAAAAGCCCCCAAACCTATGAAAATACTATTAAAGTGAAATATAAAATCTTTTTTCCTTGAGAAACAGAGATTCAGAATCTCTGTGAGGCTACATGTTCATTGCACTCAGTTGTTTCAAACCCAGAGTGCTTCCGTCCCCTCGCCCCCTTTTTTTGCCATAGACTTTAAACATTACTGCGTTATCGGCTTCCTTCTGTGTGTGTGCCCTGGCCTTCATACACCAGGCTAATGCCACTGACTTCCTACAGAAAGGTCATGTACTTTGGAATTGTTTTTCTCATGTAGGTGTCAGGTTTGTGCTGAGTCATTGAACAGAATGTCTGGGCTGCTACTAACTTGTGAGCTGCATTGGCAGCAACTTGTATTTCAGTGAGGATTCCAGTGAATCAATGAAAATGAAGTGAATTAAATGGAATTTGGCAACTAAAACAGCTGCCCCAGACAACAGCCATGCTAAGCCAATGTTAAGTCAAATGGAATTTCATAGGATTTCAGGTCTTAAAGACTGAGAGATTGAGATTCTTCCATGAAAAAAATATACCTCCTACTTAAACTTTACTGGCAACTCTTTCTGTGGCCAAAATAACAGCTAATGAAAAAGCATCCAAGGGCCAAAGTGGGCCCTTCCCATTTGCTGAACTCTGATAGACCCCTGAAATGGACCCCCAGAACAGCAGTGGGCTGAGATGGGGGGGAGGTCCTAGTTCTGCAACAACATAGAGCAGGTCTGTTCTCCTCTCCTCTTCTCTTCTCTTCTCTTCTCTTCTCTTCTCTTCTCTTCTCTTCTCTTCTCTTCTCTTCTCTTCTCTTCTCTTCTCTTCTCTTCTCTTCTCTTCTCTTCTCTTCTCTTCTCTTCTTTTCTCTTCTCCTCTCCTCTCCTCTCCTCTCCTCTCCTCTCTCTGTCTCTCTGTTTCTCTCTGTCTCTCTGTTTCTCTCTGTCTGTCTCTCTCCTCTTCCCCTCTCCAAGTCTCTTCTCTTGGCCCTAAGTTTCCTGATATATGGAGAAAGGATCTTAGAATTATAGATGTAAAGGTGGAAGAGAACTTAGGGGCCACCTGATCTGACCCCCTCATTTTGCAGATAGTCAATGGTCAATAAATACCAAGAATTGGAGTGTGGAAATAACCTCCCAAATGATCTGTCTGCCTTGAGAATCTCCCCTTTCTAACCCTTTGTCATCTACTCCCTACACAGTTGACAAATTTTTTTTTTTATAAAATGCAGCTCTTACTACATTAGACCTCTCTTTAGTAAATTCCAGTGACTTGTAAATTATATATGTATTACATTCTGTTATACATTTTATATATACATCATAAAATGCAAAATATAAATTTAAAAAGATGAGATGAAGAAATAAAATTTGATTCTATAGTCTGTACCTCATTGTTTTCAATGTCCATTTCATATAAATTTTATCACATACATAATTTGTACATTAATACATGCATGTACATAATCATGTACATGTGTCATATACATGTCTATAATTTATAAATAAATAAATGTATACATTTACAAGTATATTTATATAAATATATAATATGTATGTGAGTTCATGCTCAATGATTTCTTTACTGATTGATTATGGGATCAAAAAAAAAGTTAGAGACCCATCACATACTGGAATGAATGCTAGACTTGAACTCAGAAGAGTTAGGTTTAAATTTGTATGTAAGGGAAGAATTTTGTTATCCTGTTTAGGAGTTCAGTTTTTCATGATCCATGGTCATGGCAATGTCTAATTTCTAAGTGTTTGATAATAACGCCCAGAGTAACTCCAAGGATTCTAGATAGTAATTCCTGTAATCATAGTAATAGACAGTCCTACTAAGACTGCACCAAGGGATACAGGGGTGACATAATTGATATTTACTATCCTTGCTCAGAATGACAATATTGCTAAAGTTAACTTGTAAGCTTAATGTTGGTAAGATGCCTTCTTTGTCTGTTGCTGTATAAAGCAAGTGGGTAATGTTCAGTGAGTGAGGGGAAACCAGAGGTAATGCATACAGGAATGCATGTACCTGCCTCACCCAGCCCTCACTGAGGCTTGAGGAGATTTTAGGGGAGTGCATAAGCTGTCTCAATTGACCCCATAGAGACATAAGGTTAATTGACCCCTCTTCTCCCCAGCCCCTGTGAGAAGGATGATTAGGGAATGCTGTGGGAGCTGGTTCTCCCATTATCAGCAACCTTTCTGAGAAGATTAGCCTAGAATAAAGCTGATTATTACCCCCTCCAAAGGTGTTTGTCTATCTGACCAAATCAAAAGTGAACCTGTTAGAGGCTGGAGTCTGAAAACTCCAATGTCTCCTGTGTGTTATCTGTGAAACATAATCTCACCTGTGGCATTTGAGTTGTATGGCTCTAGATCTGATCACATGTGGCTTATAGGATTTCAGAACTGGAAAGGACATTATATATCATTCTTGTTTAACTTAAAGTTTCTGAACCTTGATTCCCTCATCTATAAAATAATATAGTAACTATATAATATATATAATATAATAAAAATATATTAACTATCTCACAGGATTGCTATGAAGAAAGTAGGTTCTAAGTCTTAAAGTAATTCATCACTGTGTGTTATTGTTATCTCTCCGTGTGCATGTTGTCCTTTCATAATAGAATAAAAAAAATTTAGGTCTAGAAGGAACTTTAACAATCTCACAGGGCATGTTACAGAACATGAAGAGAGGAAGAATTAATTATATATATATATATATATATATATACATATATATATATATGTATGGACATATAATCCTTTCCAGCTCTAATATGTTATAATTCTATGGGAACCCACTAAAAAAAGGTGTTCTATACTATATTCTTTGAATGAAGAATTGCCAAAGATTCTTTTGTTCTATGGAACCCAGCAATCACCAGTGTGTGGGGCTAGAGGGCTTATTGATTGTCATATCAATGACCACCACAGAATAACAAGAACAAGAAGCATGTATTAAGTGTGTGTACATGTACACACACATGTACACATACACATATATGTATATACACATATCTATATATGCATATATTTGCATATACATATGCAAGGCTTTGGGAGAGATAATGGGGATACAAAGACAAATGAAAAGCAGCCACTATCATGAAGGAACTTGCATTTTAGTAGAAGAAAGATGCGACATTTTTTTAATAAGTGAGTAAGCCTATGATAATTGGAAAGGGAGAAAACACTAACAAATAGGGAGATAAAGAAAGGTTTCCTAGTTAAGCCTTGAAGTAAGCTAAACATTCTAGGAGATAGAGGTGAGGAGAGAGGACATTTTAGACATGGACAAGAGCCTATGCAAATGCACAGAGGTAGGAGATGGATACACAAACACACACATATACACACACTTACATAGGTGTATATATAGATATATGTATATACATGTAAACATATATATATAATATATACATGTATATGTAGGTGTGTGTATATGTGTATGTATAAATCTGCCCCCATAAATATTGCTAGTCTAGGGGAAATAATTTTTAGGTTTCAGGCTGAGTTCCTAACTGCTATCCCTTAATGAGGAAGGAATATTCCCATCTCTATCTCTATCTCTATCTATCTATCTATCTATCTATCTATCTATCTATCTATCTAGTCTATCTATCCATCCATCCATCCATCATCCATCTGTCCATGCATCCATGCATCCATCCATCATCCATCTATCCATGCATCCATGCATTCATCTATCTATCTATCTATCTATCTATCTATCTATCTATCTATCTATC
>NW_027187315.1:6403565-6403830 GCF_028583685.1 Petaurus breviceps papuanus
TCTATCTATCTATCTATCTATCTATCTATCTATCTATCTATCTATCTTATCTATCTATCATTTACCTACCTATCCATCCATCTATCTATCTATTTACCTATTCATCCATCCATCCATCATCCATCTGTCCATGCATCCATCCATCCATCTATCTATCTATCTATCTATCTATCTATCTATCTATCTATCTATCTATCTATCTATCCATCTACCTATCCATCCATCCATCCATCCATCCATCCATCCATCCATCCATCCATCCATC
>NW_027187315.1:6403840-6405975 GCF_028583685.1 Petaurus breviceps papuanus
TACCTACCTACCTACCTACCTACCTACCTACCTACCTACCTACCTACCTACCCGTCTTTCATCATTTCCAAGCTCACTACCCTGCTTCTAACTTAAGCCCTAAACTATGTCACCTCCCTTATCCTCCTGTCCTTTTTGATTGGAGGGCCAGAGGGTTGAGTAATAAACTCCTCTCAACTGCTTTCTATTTAGAGGGCAGAAATTAGACTCTTAGCTCTCTCCACTTTACATCTGCTGCATTGCCTGGTTTCAACTTCACAAAAACCAGGTGCCCCAGGGCCAGGTGCCAAATGGTTCCCCATTCCACCCCCACCTTCATGTCCTTTTGTGTGTTGTCTCCCCATTTAGATTATGAGCTCTTTCAGGTCAAAGACTGTCTTTCTTTTTATTAATTTTATTCCCAGCACTTAGCACAGTGCCTAGCACATTGTAAGTGCTTAATAAATGTTTAATGTTTATTGGATTTATTGGATTATATCCAAGGTTTGCCACCCTTGCCACCATGTAACAATTCCACAAAGACCACACACAGACAATAGCAAATAAAGTCATTTATACAAACCAAGAAGAAATGGAAATCAGAGAACGTATGCAGATGGAAATGTATCAAGCAATACACAGAGTAAATGAACTCTTCTACTGGGAGCAAGACAACTCAGGTCAATTGAGAGTCCTTGACCTCAATCAAAGGAAATTCCCCAAAGTCTCAAGTGAAGTAAGCTGGGGATAGGTGCATGACTGAGGTTCTAACTCCTCTAGAGTCTTTCTTTCCAGAGTCTCCCCCCCTTCAGGGACCTCAAGAGAATCTGGAAACTTGTGTCTTCTCCCTTGAAGCTGAAAGCCAGAAGAATAGAATTTCTTCTCTTTAGCGCTCACCAACTCTGACCCTCATACAAGCCAGGAGCACTGAGTAATAAATATCTACCAAGGCAGAGAGTCATATGCAAATAGGCTTTGAGCATATTTATATATCTGCATTTTGGGTTATATTTTTATTTTACACTAGACACAATAGGAAACAGCTGAAGATTATTGAAGACTGGTAAATGACATGATCAAAACTGAGCACTATGCAGGCTTTTCTAAGTGCTTCTAAACACAAACACTCATACAGTTTAATGGAGTTTCTCTTCAGTGAGCATATTGCTTCTTGCTTATTTGAGAGAGGAGCTTGTGCATCTTTATAATCTTTATTAGTATATGCTTGGACTTCTTTCTCTCTTTTTCGATGAGGGGGGTCTTAGGTCTACAACTTTGGAAAGGATTTGAGAGTTTAACTTTGTCAACAACTTAAGACAAAGTTAAGTTAAAGTTAAGTCTTTAATTGTCATAATACAGGCTTTATTGTCAACATTTCCCCCCCTCAAATATTGGGGAATCGAATTAATGCGTAGTGCAAGGCAGAGTTCAATTTCTAGGTATATACACATATACAAATATGTGTGTGTATGTATAGTATATGTGTCTGTGTATGCATATATATATAGTATATATATGTGTGTGTGTATGTATGTTTATATTTGTATGTGTATGTGTGTCCATAAGATGTAGTGTGGTACATTGGATTGTAATTGAGTTGTAATCTAGAGCTCTCTATGACTATACATTGTCCTCAACAAGAACTCTCTATTCCTACCCCTCCAAAACTAAACAAAACCCCAGAGATTCAGGCAAAAAAAATCCATCAATATCCGTTCAATACCAAGTGGTATCAAAGTTAACTGCAAGTCATGTCATCATTTCCCTGATGCAATGGTCCTCTTCAAAAATGAAGGACAAACACAAGCTGTGAGTAGACCAAGTTACCTGAATGGGGACCCAGCTAGTTGGGTAACTCAGCTCATCATCTCCCTCTCTCTCTCTCTCCTACTCCTTCTCCTTTCCAAAGGAGGGTACATTTTGATGGCCAGAAGCTGCCCACTTAACTTGGGGTTTACTGGCTAGATTCCTTCCTTTGTTCTTTTGTCTTTCTCTTTCCTTCTTTCTTTCTTTCTTTCTCTCTCTCTTTCTTTCTTTCTTTCTTTCTTTCTTTCTTTCTTTCTTTCTTTCTTTCTTTCTTTCTTTCTTTCTTTCTTTCTTTCTTTCTTTCTTCCTTCCTTCCTTCCTTTCCTTCTTTCCTTCCTTCCTTCTTTCTC
>NW_027187315.1:6406375-6428364 GCF_028583685.1 Petaurus breviceps papuanus
CTTTCCTTCTTTCCTTCCTTCCTTCTTTCTCTCTCTCTCTCTTTCTTTCTTTCTCTCTCTCTCTCTTTCTTTCTTTCTTTCTTTCTTTCTTTCTTTCTCTCTCTCTCTCTCTCTCTCTCTCTTTCTTTCTCTCTCTCTCTTTCTTTCTTTCTTTCTTTCTTTCTTTCTTTCTTTCTTTCTTTCTTTCTTTCTTTCTTTCTTTCTTTCTTTCTTTCTTCCTTTCTTCCTTCCTTCCTTCCTTCCTTCCTTCCTTCCTTCCTTCCTTCCTTCCTTCCTTTCTTTCTTTCTTTCTTTCTTTCTTTCTTTCTTTCTTTCTTTCTTTCTTTCTTTCTTTCTTTCTTTCTTTCCAAACCAAAACGTTAACCCCAAAGCTCATAGACTCATAGACTGGACCACAATAGGCCCCTGCCCAGTCTCCACTTAATGACTGTATTCTGGGGCCTCCTGGCTTAGAATGAATGTCTATGGTAAAGATTTCTCTTTCAATAGCAAATCTGAGGGTCTTCCCCTCCCAGGTTGATTTTTTTCCCTTTCTTTTTTCTAATTAAAAGGGCCATCCCTTGACTCACTTCTTAAAGAGGCCTATTCACTGAATGTGTGTTACCTCACTCTGATTGAGTACATGAAAAGACCTTAGCCTAAAAGGGCCAGGGTCTCCCATTGCATCTTGGGCCATCTCCAGTCATCCTGAGAATATCTCGTCACTGGATCCAAATGGCTCTGGAGGAGAAAGTGAGGCTGATGACCTTTCACTGCCTTCCTCACTCAAATCAAAGTCAACGGCAAGTCATGTCATCATCTCCCTGATGTCATGGTCCTCTTTGAAAACAGGACAAACACAACTACAACCAAGTAGTTATGTTATGAAATAGATAAATTGTGGTAGGAGACTGATGAGATATTTAGAGCCTTGCTGTTCGTCCTTTATTCTCAAAGATGACCAATAGCATCACAATAGTGATGTCACAACTTGCAACTTGCACTTGAATTGGATAGAAATGAGCCTGAGCTGCGCAAAGTCATTGGCCTCACTCTCTTCTCCAGAGCCATCGAAGTCCAGTGGCAAGACAAAGGTCAGTAAGACTGGCAATGGGGGACCTTGGACTTTCTAAATTAAGGAGATTGCTGCACGTGTGTCATACTTCCTCTATGAAAATGCTTTTGTTTTTATATTTCATTGTTATTGGTGCCTTTTGTTTTAATACCATATTCATTTCCAAATATATTCCTCTGCTTTTCCCTATCCAGCATGTCACATGGATATATTTTGCAAGCTTCCTATGCAAAATATCCATTTGTTACAGTAGCAGGTCCCTAGAGACAATGTTCCCTGTCAGACAAGCTTCTGGCATCCTGCTACTCAAGCCCTTTTGAAGCCATTAGGCAGTGATTGTGTTGGAGAAGATAATCTGAAAGGAAAAAGAACTGAAATCTCTCAAAAGGTGAGCCAGGTACAATTGCACTGATGGGTACAGGAGTCCAAACAATGAATGAGTGACCCCTACTATGATGATGTGTGAAGCAAGGGGTTCCCTGCCCCTGCCTCCATAACCAAGCAGCTTCAGCCTCTGTGTCAAATGGTTTTAAAGATGAGGCACACATAGCTTAAAGGAAGAAATAAAATGGGAGAGGGGCGTACTGGGTGTGTGCTTCACACCACATGGTTGCTGGTACTGCTGCTTCTTATGTAGAGGTGAGATTCTGGAATAGGACTGTGAAGAGGGACCTCCCTGAGCAACAGTAGCAATAATGGAGCTATCTTTTTTATTTGTTTAATGATATTAACAATGGTCACACTAGTGGAGTTTACTCCCGGAGCCTCCTCTTCCCTCTCCTTTCCTAGAGCTTCCAAAACTTACTTCTGCTTCTTTAAATTCCATGTTGCTTTTGTCTTTTTGTCTAGAGCCCAACAGCTATATTAAAGTCACACAGTATTAACTTCTTCACTACTCTATGGATTTTGTTCAAAGAGAGGTGAGAGGGATGATATTATTAGTTAAGGACACAGAGATTCTCTTTCCAATTACAGGGCTTTTCCTGGGGGTTTCCAGGGTTTTCTCCTCTGGGGACTTTTATTTATTTTTTTGTTTGTTTGTTTAGCAATATCAAAGGTTTTTAATCAAGGAAAGGGCATTGCAATTCAGGACAGTGCATAGCCCCAGAGTACTGGAATGCTCTGCCATTTGTATTGTTTATGCAACTTTATTGGAGAAAAATGAATCAATTAGTATCAGAGGTATTAGTTGATCACTCATCTATTGACAACTTTCAACTTTTATTCAGTGCTGTACTAAACAATGTGTTGGAAGATGGATTAACTAATAAATAGTTCCAAGTCTCCTAACAAAATTTAAGTGAAAACTAACAATGTTCAAGATCCTATTTTGGAATATAAGGAGTGTTTGATTTTCTTCTTTTTTTTTTTTTAAAGCAATCGGGGTTAAGTAACTTGCTCAAGGTTACACGGCCAGTTATTTCTGGGTGTGGTGCTAAGTATCTGAGCCCGGATTTGATCCCTATGTCATCTCGACACTGGGGCTGGTGCTCTTAATTGCTGAGCCACCTGGCCACTCCGGAGTGTTTGATTTTCAATTCTCATTCACTGTAGAACAAGAACAGGTTATTTCTTTATTGACATGCATAAAATATATCAACCAAGGAGATTTTATTGGTATCTATTATCAAAGTTCCCACCAAACAGAGAAACCATTAAATGAATCTGGAGTCTCTTGGACCCAAACTAATCAATAATGTTTTTGAGGGAAGAGCCATCTTGGTAAGAAATAAGTGATAGCTCTTTGGGCGGCTTTAACAACAATCCCCCCCCCCCCCAGCTTCCTGGAGGGGGGAGGAAAATCAAAGGCTGTGACTAAAGCAAATGTCAGTTCAGAGGAGGAATTGAGGACAGAGGTGTTCAGTGCACAAGAGGATGAGGGCATGGGAGGGAGCAGCTAGTGATCTTCTTCAACCAAACCTTCTTACCATGCCTACAGTGCAGCAAGCAAAAACTCCAGAATATTTTTACAGAGGCAGGTTGGAATGTAAAATGGCCAGCATTAATGATGTATGTGGTGAAACTAATCATGATGCTCACAGCAGTCAGATGTTTTATCTTTCTCTGTTTTATCTTTCTCACATTCAAAACTCACAAAAATTATTTGGTGTTGCACTTGTACCACTTGAGAGGGAAAGTAAATTTTCTTGACTATCAGTTATCCATAACGGTGTACATTTCCACATTGAGCAAAATGGATGTCTTTTTCTTTATTTTTTAGTAGCTAAATTTTTAAAATTTTATTTTTCTAAATTACATGTAAATGTTTTTTAAAAATATTTTTTGTTTTAAAATTTGAGTTCCAAATTCTCTCCCTCTCCATTCCCCCACCTTGAGAAGGCAAGTTTGATATAGATTATGCAGATGAAGTCATGAAAACATTTCCATGTTAGTCATGTCACAAAAGAAAGCACTCATCAAAGCAAGCAAAAAAAAAAAAGTCCCAAGAAAAACAAAGATATTTTTAAAAGTATGTTTCCATCTTGCATTCAGACTCCATCAATCCTTTCTCTGGAGGTAGATAGCATTTTTCAGTAAGCATCTTTTTGTAGAGATATACAGGTATTTTGATCTGCTTTACATTCATTATAAAGTGTGTCAGGGGTGTTTGGGGTGTAAAGGAGGACTAGCGCCTCTTGTGGGAGGGCTTGCCAAGTCCCTTTCAGGGATGCTCATTCACCTTTGGTGTCCACCTTCACCCAGCTCTCACCTGTGGCTCCAAGCTGTCTCAGGCACAGTGACCACAGCCTAATAAACCTTCTCAGCAGATTGACTAAACCAGGTTGAGGGTAACCAACAGACTTCAAACCTGTTGGTGAATAAGGGAGATATCAGTCCCATTCATGTGAAGACTTCACTCTGGCAGAATGCGCAGATGAGAATAATTCGTTTCAAGAGCCATCATTGTGAAGTTCTTAGAGCTTGGTTAGACATCAAAAATGCCAAGGTTATCCACTGCATCCTGGACCATCGCCAATCATCTTGACTTTTTTCTTGCCACTGGACTTGAATGATTCTGGAAGAGAGAGTGAGACTGACAACTTTGTGCAACTCTGCCTCACTGAAATCCATTTCACACAACAATCATGACCTCATCTTTGGTCTGCCTCAGAAATGAAGGACAAACAACAAAGTGTGTAAACTGTAAAGTATAAATATAACTTCCCCATGATAACAATAAGAGTTGACATCTATTTAGCATGCTAGGTTTGAAAAGAGCTTTATATACATTTTATATCCTGCAATTGATTCTTATAACTGCCTTATGACATAGATGCCAAGAGGAAAGCACTGAGGCATAAGGAAATGCTAAATGACTCCTTGGATCACATAGCTAATAAGAGTCTGAGGCAGGATTCAAACCCACATCTTTCTAATGCTTTCTATCCACTATATTATGCTGCCTCTCTATTAAATGCTATGTCTAAATGATTAATTTACCTTTGTTCTTAACCCTCCTATTTTTTGAGATGCTTCTGTTGAGCAGATTTTTTTAAAAAAGTAAATTAATGTAAATATTAGAGAAGGTTGTTCTACCTCAAAATGTTTTGTTCTTCGATTGTTTCCTTTTTTATTGTTCCTTCCATGGATGTCTGATTCTCTGTTGAGTCTTTCAATTTGCATGCCTACTTGCTGGAATAGTATGACATTTTAGAATGTCTCCATTATCACAAATAGTACCATTTCTGGGTGGATAGTAATATGTGGAAGATGCGTATTTAGCTGTAACCATGTTTAGGACAAACTTAGTTGGGGGGGGGGGGTTCCTAGTCTGGTTCTTGCCTTCTGGGGGAGAAAAGGGAATAAGAAAAATCCTAGAAGGGATCTGTGACAATAGAACCCTGAGGCTGTGCCTGGGGATATTTGTGCTGCTAAGAGAGGAATGGGAAGTGAGCTATAAGGTAATAATCACCTGATGAAATCAATTTCCCCTGGTAAGGCAGCATGCCTACTAAAGATCAGGACTCTGGTACAGAACCCTGTTTACTTTATGTTAAATATGACTTTTATTTTAGATATACCCTACTTTAAGAAAAGAAAGTTAATGGGGACTGCTAGGTGGTGCAGTGAATAGAGCACCGGCCCTGGAGTCAGGAGGACCTGAGTTCAAAATAGGCCTCAGACACTTAACACTTACTAGCTCTGTGACTTGGGCAAGTCACTTAACCCCAATTATCCTGTCCTCCCCCCCTCCAAAAATAAAAAAAGAAAGTTAATGAAAAAATATTTATATTACAAAACTATTTTCAATTTTCAAGTGATAGATTTTTTTTAAAATTTAAAACTATTCCACTTAAAATGTGTCAATTGACAAAAATTCAATTACCCATAACTTTTTTTTAGGAAGACATCTTTTGCGGAGAAGAACACATGTATCCGTGAAATTATAAAACATTTTTTAATTCATAAAGCCTGAGACAAATAGCTTTGGAGAGCATAATTCTTGCAATTTTATGCATGACTTGACATTCATAATCAGAAGGTTATTGAATAGAGTTATCTGTGTAGTTACTTTCACCAAGGAATCTTCAATGATCTCAACACATGCCTGAGACTCCTCACTGGAGGAGAGACTCTGAAAGCTGCATTTTGCCTTAATGAGTCTACTGCTTTTGTTTTCAAATATACAAAAACAAACAAACAAAACAAAACAGGCACAGCAGATTTTGTATTCTTTGTAACTGTCACTCAACCGTGTAACTGGTAAAGATATAGTTGGTTTTCAAGTGTCCCTGCTTTCTGCTCAAATTTTCATCAGATACCCTTGAAAAATATATAGATTAGTTTCATAATGGTTTTATATACGTGAGAACACAGACAAATGAGTCAATCAATGAGACATTGATTTACTATTGCCTTTTTTGGGTAGTAAAATGACCCTTGATTTTTTTCCATTTGTGACAAGGTTTGTTCCCCACATGTAGCATGAGACTGTTACTGTGTGGCTGGAAGGAAGGCTGGATAGTCATCTCTAGCTTCTTCTCTATCCACCCTTTTCTGAGGGATACTTTATTTCTTCCCCTTCACCTTTTTAAATACACTTAATAATATTTTTAATTTTATATATTATTTTTATTATGTTATTACATATATTATACATAATATGACATATTATTATATTATTTTTCCCAATTACATATAAAGATTGTTTTCAGCATTCACTTTTATAAGATTTTGAGTTCCAAATTTTTTCCTCTCTCCCTCCCTTTCCTTCACCCTCCTTTTCCTCCACCCTTCCCAAGAAGACAAGCAATCTGAAATAGGCTATACATGTACAATCATATTAAACATATTTCCTCAATTGACATGTTGTGAAAGAAGAATCAGAACAAAAGGGAAAAACAGGAGAAAGAATAAAAAAGAGAAAATAGTATGCTTCGATCTGCATTCAGACTCCACAAGTTCTTTCTCTGGATGTGGATAGCATTTATCATCATGAGCCTTTCAGAATTGTCTTAGATCACTGGAGATACTTTATTTCTTGCCAGGAGGGAAGTAGGAGGTTGAAGCCAGTAGCTTGTCCACTCTGCTGTCCTCAGAGAGAGAGGGTAATAGGATAAAATTATATTTTTTGTTCTCTTAAATATCATTAATCTACTCTAGGGGGTGTGATTTTCATGTTTAAGCTAATTTGTGAGCACTATTTCATTAATAATGGGGGGAAGCAGAACCCCTAACTTTATATCTATGTCTAGAATCCCTCACTAAACACTGGTTCCATAAGGAAAATATATATGAAGTAGCGAAGAAACTCATTTATCAAAGTTGAGAGCAAGACAGCAATCAGAGAAAATATGCCTAAAAGATTATATACCATACAATACAGAGTGAAGGAATTCTACTATTGGGAGTAGAATGATTCATTTCACCCATGAAAGAGTCCTAGATCTCATCCAAGTGAAAGTTCCCCTGAATCTCTAGTGTAGCAAGCTGTGGACAGGGCCAGCTCTGCACATGTCACATTCTTATCACTCTTTTCCTTTGACAATCTGAGGGGAGGTTGACATCTTCCATCGTTGCTCTCAAAGCTGGAAGCCAGAAGCACCTCAAAATGATTGCAGTGCCCAAAGAGTCTGAAGAGGCTGGGAAACACTTGAAGACAATGGCACTCTCCCTTCATGTAGGTGCAGGGCATTAATCTCCACCGATGAGAAGAGAGTCCTACCCCAACAGACTTTGCAACGTGGATTACACATTTATTATACATATATGCATGTTTTGCTGCAAGATCCAACTTGGGGATTCCCTATAGACAGTGAGGTTCTTCCCATTCTCCCATTTGTGGATGATAGTGTGATGACTGTACCAAGCCCCAGAATATGGCAGAGTATCCTCAGTGAGATCCATAACTAGGGAGACTCAAAGTCTGAAAAGGTTTGCAAGTCACCTATACATGTGAAAAACAAAGAATGCAGTTAATTAAGGGAAGAACAATGACTTGAGATTGGTTTACTCCTATATCTTTCTCCATCTTGTGGATTTTCAGAAAAAGGAAAAGATCCTGAGGTCCTTGAACAACTTTTAGGAGTTTTCTGGAAGAGTGACATTCAAATGTATGCTGACCAAAAGCAGTTTAGGATGTAGAAATTAATATGGTGTATTACATAGTCTTTTTGACCCTATCTTAGAGTGCTGCAACCTTTGGTAACCAGGAAATGCAATTTAAAACGCAGATTTAAACCTGAGGGTTCTAGTGAGTTGGGGCTACTCTGTGTTCTAGAACCCTAGTACATGGGGTAAGAAATTTTCTGGGGAGGAAGTTCCATTCCAGCTAGTAATACAGACTAAACTTTTATAGGAGAAAAAGTCAGTAGGAGATTTTTTCCATTGAGTGAGATCAATGAATTAAGTCTATTGTCTTTTTTTTGTTTCATTTTTCAAATGCTTTATTAACTTCTGATTTACATCATTCATTTCCGCCAGATTTTGAATTACAAATTTTCTCCCCATTTTCCTCCTACTCAGTGCCCCAAAATAGCAGTCCCACAGGATATCCCCTCCTCCAATCTGCTCTCTCCCATATCTTCTCCCATACCCCCTTGAACTTTTCCAGTAGAGCATGGTGAATCTCTATGCCCATGTGCCTGCATATCTTATTTCCCAATTTTATGTAAAATAATATTAATGGTAGTATATATATATATATATATATATATATATATATATATATATATATATATATATTTTCTTTAAACATTTGATTTAAAAATTTTGAATTCCAGATTCATTCCCTTCCTCCCTTGTCACCCACCCTTACTGGGAAGATAAGCAGTTCAGTATAGGTTGTACATGTGTAGCTAATGCAAACTTTAATATAGTAGATATAGTGTAAAAGACTGACTACATTTCCCTCCCTCCTATCCCACCTCCCACTTGTTCTATTCTCTACTTTGATCCCATACCTTTTCAAAAGTGGGTGCTTCCAACTTCCCTCCCCCCCGCCTCAGGCTGCCCTCCCTTCCATCATCCCCCCTCTCATCCTCTTCCCCCCCTACTCTCCTGTAGGGTGAGATACCCTATTTAGTGCGTATTTTATTCCCTTCTTAAGCCAAATTCAATGAGAATAAGGTTGATCCATTCCCTTTTGCCTTCCTATTTTTCCCCTCCATTGTAACCATTTTCCCTTGCCTTTACTATATGAGATAGTTTAACCCATTCTGTCTCTCCCCATCTCCTCTCATTATATTCCCCCTCTCCCTCTTAATTTCACCTTGTAAGTATCATCCCTTCCTATTAAATTGGTCCTGTGCCCTCTGTCTATGTATACCTGTAAACATATATACACACATTCATATATGTATTCATATGCCCATATACCCTCCAATATAAACATACACACACATATATTTCTATTCCTTTCGACTATTTTTATACTGAGAAAAGTTTCCTAAGTTACAATTATTGTTTTTCCATGTAGGAATGTTAATAGTTCAACTTTGATAAGTTTCTTATGATTTCTTTTCCCTGTTTACCTTTTCATGCTTCTCTTGCTTCTTGTATATTAATGTCAAATTTTCTATTCAACTCTCGTTTTTGCATCAAGAATGTTTGAAAGTCCTCTATTCCACTGAATAACCATATTTTCCCCTGAAACATGAAACTTAGTTTTGCTGGGTAGATGATTCTTGGTTTTAATTCCAGCTCCTTTGCTCTCTGGAATATCATATTCCAAGTCCTCCAATCCCTCAGTGTAGAAGCTGCCAGATCCTGAGTTATCCTGATTGTATTTCCACAATATCCAAATTGTTTCTTCCTGGCTGCTTCTAATATTCTCTCCTTGATTTGGGAATTTCAGAACCTGGCTATAATATTCCTAGGAGTTTTCTTTTGGGGATCTTTATTAGGAGGTGATTGGTGGATTCTTTCAACCTCTATTTTGCCCTCTGGTTCTAAAGCATCAGGGCAGTTTTCCTTGAGAATTTCTTGGAGGATGATTTCTAGGTTCTTTCTTTGATAATGGCTTTCAAGTAGTCCAATAATTTTTCAATTATCTCTCCTGGATCTATTGTCCAGGTCAGTAGTTTTTCCAGTGAGATATTTCACCTTGCCTTCTAGTTTTTCATTTGTTTGGATCTGTTTAACAGCATCTTGATTTCTCATAAAGTTATTAGCTTCCATTTGCTCCAATCTAATTCTGAAGGAATGATTCTCCTCAGTGAGCTTTTGAGATTCTTTTTCCATCTGGCAAATTGACTTTTTAAAGCATTCTTCTCCTCATTGCCTTTTGCAGCCTCTTTTGCTATTTGAGTTAGTCTATTTTTTAAGGTGTTATTTTCCTCAGTCAGTCTGTTGACTCTCATTTCATAATTTTCTTGCATTGTTCTCATTTCTCTTCCCAATTTTTCCTCCACTTCTCTTATTTGCTTCTTACTGTCCTCTATGGCCTGTAACCAGCTCATATCTTTTTTTTATAAGCAATTGGGGTTAAGTAACTTGCTCAAGGTTACATGGCCAGTTATTTCTGGGTGTTTTGATAAGTATCTGAGCCCGGATTCGATCCCAGGTCATCCCGACTCTGGGGCCGGTGCTCTTACTCACTGTGCTACCTGGCCAACCCTCCTATTTTTCTTGGAAGCTTTTGGTGTAGGGGTTCTGACTTCACTGTCTTCCTCCTGTTCCATGCTTTGATCCTTTTTGTCCCCAAAATAGGAGTCTAATGTTGAATTGCTTTGCTTGGTTTCTTCCTTTGCCTGCTCATTTTGCCACTCAATTACTTGACTTTGGGGCTTTTTGCCACAGTAGAACTCTGCTACCAGACATGGCAGCTTTGTTCCAAATGCTGCGGTTTTCTCAGCTGCCTGAGCTATTAGTTGGGTACCCTCTCTGAAGCCTCCACACACTCTGGCAAGCTGGTCACACACCCCAGGACCTCCACTCTAGCTCACAATCCAGATCCAAGCAGGTTAAACTAAGAGCGATTACTCCTCAGACTGGTTGCTTGGTCCCCCTACACTCTGCAGGCCAGGAGCTGAAGCTGCCATATGAGGGTGGGTATGCTGCCCTCAGTAGCTTCTTGCCCTGGGGGCAAAATCCATTGTACTCCCCCTTACTGGGTCCCAAAGTCCACACTGCACTGACCTCTCACTTTGTCATTCGCATCTATGTGTTGATAATTCTGGCAATGGCCACAGCTGCTGCTGATCTGGAGTCCCTCCACCTGGCAGCTGGTCAGGCCCGCCCTGGGGCTAAAACCTCAGGTGGGGCTGGGCTTGGCTCCCAGAGTACTGTGCTGGTCAATTCCTGCCAGCCTGCCTGGCTGTCCTCAGAGGGAGGTTAACTTCTCTGTGTCGTTTTGTGGGTTCTGTAGCTCCAAAATTTGTTCAGAGTCCCCTTTTACATGGATTGGAGGTGGTGGGAGCTGGAGCCACAGGGAGGTCCTGTTTCTACTCTGCCATCTTGACTCTGCCCATCCTAGGTAAGTCTTTTGTCTTTTTAAAAGAGACATTAAAAAATAGTTGCTGAGCTCTAAGTTAAAAGAGCAATAGCAGAGATTGCTGTTGCCAACAGTTAGAATCCCACATGAGGATTCTGATCAAAGCCAGAAACTGAAAACAGAGAGAAGTTCCCCAACTTCTCCCACACTTGCCAGTGACCAGCAGGGACCACAGAACCAGCAAAGCAAAGTTGATCAGTCACCAGTGGAGAAGAGGAGGGCTCAATGCTGGCAGAGATTACATGCCATGTCCATGAGGCCAGCAGAGGCTGTGCATGAAGCAGAGACTATATACTCAAAAGAGACAGCATTGCTCAATATGAGCATGGAAAATTCCTATTGGAAGCAAGGTCATAACATTAACTGAAGATATCTGAGGTCAGAGGCATATTGTCCCTCCACATGGGTACCCTGGTTACATGTGTTCCCTACATTTATGTCTCTCCATACATGTTTCTTACATGCTTTTACTTTTCCTACTGAGGTTATTGAAATTTAACTTTTCTATACTATCTCATTAATTTTCATAATTTTCATAAATTTGCTTTACTAATTGTGCCCTCTGGTTACCTCCCAGAATTTACATATAAATGCATAAATATATCTCCCCTTCTGTGCCAGATATCAGGCCTTCTGGTAGTTATTACCTAACTGTGATAGAAAAATATCTACCAGGGTATCCTGTTCCCTAGTCCCCAACGACAACATAGGTTAGGCTAAAAGGTAACAAAACTATGATGTGATTGGCTTGGAAGGGTGGGACAAGGTTCAGGTTGCACCTTTTTTGCTAAAGCTTCATGGTTGTTCCTGGTTGTACTGACATGGTTTCTTGGTCACTGAGGGACAAAAAAGGCCTCACCTATATCTCATCAGTACTCTTTAAGTCTTACTCTATGTCTAAAGATCACATAAGTCACCATCCTAATGAAAACAAGAAATTTTTATGTAGATGAAGGGCCCCTACCTCTGACCAAAGCTAAGTGCCATTGGGTTCTTGTTGCCTATCTTTGCTATATGAGAATTAAGTAAATCTTTTGTTAACTGCTCAATGACTTTTGAGTGACTTATTTCTCTTCAATATTGAGCCTGAAATAATTTAAAAAGAGCTATCAATAACCACAAACAAATAACTCCCCCAAACCTTTACCACCATGATTACATATACCAACATTTTCCCTGCACAGAAGCTTACTGGTTAAATACTGGCAAAGGGCCTAAATAGTTGGGTCACAAAATTTTATGCAGTTTTTTAAACAAAAAGACAAGTATCCTGAATTTTCTGACCTTTTCTGTGATGGCAAGCCTGTCAGTAGTATGATTACTTGTGGATAATTTCAAAAAATATAATCTATCTCCTCAAGATAAAGGTGACATTTTGAAAATATTAATTTTTTTTGTTTTTGTATAATCTTCATTTCCCAATATGTCTCTTCCCTGTCCTTAGCCCAAGATATCCCTTATAACAAAAAATGAGGAAAAAAAGCAGTTTAACAAAATTAACTAACACATCTATCAATTCTGACTGCATTTTCCCACATTTTTTGTGATTTACCTCTGCAAATAAAGGAGGGAAGAAGTATATCCTCATATCTCTTCCTGCTAAATCTTGGTTATTAAAATTACATAATATTCAGTTTCAATTTTAAATTATTGTAGTTATTATGGATATTGCTTATATATTGCAGGTTCTGTTTACTTCACTTTGCTATCAGTTCATGTAAGTCTTCATATGATGCTCTATAATCTTCATAGTTAATATTTCTCAAGACATGGCAGCATTCCATCATCTTCAATTTTCACAGTATACTTAGTTATTCTCCAGACAATGTACTTATAGTTTCATTTTAATTTCTACTACAAAAAATTCTTTTACTATAAATATTTTGTTATGATATATCAGACCTTTCTATCTTTAGCATCCTTGTGGATATACCATCCTACAGCAGTGGGATTTCTGGGTCAAAAGGTATGGCCATCATACCAAATAAACTATCAAAAAAAGTATTTTATAGAACTAGAAAAATAATAACAAAATTCACTTGGAAGGTGAAAACAGTGCAAAGGAAGGTGGCCTAACCATAGCAGATCTAAAACCATGTCATAAAGTGGAAATCATCAAAACTATTTGATACTAAGAAAGAAATTGGTGGATCAGCAGAGCAGATTAGGTACATGAGACACAGTAGTCAATAACTATAGTAATCTACTGTTTGATAAAGCAAAAGACTCTGGCTTCTGGGATAAGAACTCATTATCTGACAAAAATTGCTGGGAAACCTAAAAAATAGTATGGCAGAAACTAGGAATAGACCAACATCTCACACCCTATAAAAAGGTAAGGTCAAAATGGGTACATGATTTAGACATAAAGGGTGATATCATAAACAAACTAGGAAAGCAAAGAACAGCTTAACTGTCAGATCTATGGAGAAGTGTTCATGACCAAATAAGAGATAGAGAACATTATGAAATGCAAAATGTATAATTTTGATAATATCAAATTAAAAGGTTTTACACAAACAAAACTAATGAAACCAAGATTAGAAGGAAAGTAGAATGCTGGGAAATATTTTTGATAGCAAGTGTTTCTGATAAAGGCCTCATGTCTCAAATATATAGAGAATTGAGTCAAATTTATAAGAATACATTCCTCACTTTATAAACGGTCAAAGAATATGAACAAGCAGTTTTCAGATAAAGAAATTAAAGCTATCTATAGTCATATGAGAAAATGTTCTAAATTACCATTGATTAGAGAAATGCAAATTAAAACAACCCTAAGGTACCACCTCACACCTATCAGATTGTATAACATGGCAGAAAAGGAAAATGACAAATATTGGAGATGTGGGAAAATTAGGTCACTAATGCATTGTTGGTGGAGTTGTAAATTGATCCAACCATTCTGTAGAGGAATTTGGAACTATTCCCAAAGGTCAATCAAACTGTGCATACCCTTTGATTCACTAATACCATTTCTTGGTCTGTATCCCCAAGAGATCATAAAAAAGGGAAAAGGACATACATGTACGAAAATATTTATAGTAGCTCTTTTTGTGGTGGGAAAGAATTGGAAATTGAGGGGATGTCCATCAATTGGGGAATGGCTGACAAGTTGTGATATATGAATATAATGGGATACTATTGTGCTATAAGAAATGATGAGTAGAATGCTTTCAGAAAACCTTCTAAGACTTACATGAACTGATGCTGAGTGAAGTGAGTAGAACCAGGAGAACATTTTACATAGTAACAGCAACATTATGCAATTAAAAGTTTAAATATATGCTTTGATCTGCATTCAGACTCCATAGTTCTTTCTTTTGATGTGGATAGCATTTTCCATCATGAGCCTTTTGGAGTTGTTTTAGATCATTGTATTGTATTGTATTGCTGAGAAGATCTAAGACTATCATAGTTTGCAAATTATTTTAGAAAGCTTTTGTTTACATATTTTGACTAGAGGTATTGGGGAATGGATTTTGCTATTATATATTTATGTTTTGTTGTTGTTGTTCAGTTATGTCGGACTCTTTGTGACATGGTAGAGTGTGTGTGGGTACATGAGAGTGTGTGTGTATTATAATCATTTTTTCTGATAAAGTACATGATCAAAAAAGTTTGGAGACCATTGGTCTAGAGTGCAAAATACAATAGGATGGCCAATCCATTGAGTTAGTACATTAATACATAGTCCAAAGACAGATGCTGCAATTAGACACTGGATTAGGTCCAGAATTGAATAAAGGGAAGAAAGCAGACTATGTTGCATTTGGGAAATTGTTAAGTTAATTAATGTTCCCAAGCTGCAGTCTTTCAAGGAAAAAAATAAACTTCTTTTTCTTTTGTTGATACTATATCTTTGGGAATCTTGGAAACCCAGAATTCAATAAACTTTTAAACAAAGAACAAAAAAATTATAAATATATTTGAAGAATCAACTCTGAAGTTGCCAGTTATCACACAAGGACAGGCAAGTCAGCCTATCTAAGATGAAAAGGCATCCTGAGAGAGAGACAGAAGGTAGTGTGTTCCAGGTAAATCAAACCATTATTTCCACAACCACTACCTTGACCGCCACTATCTCCCATGTACTGCCATCTTAGGAATAGTGTAGGACCTAAGTCCAAGAACCTTGGAAAGTAAGCAACGTCCACTCCACCTCAACTCTATCTCAGACCACTGGCCCTGTTCCCAACTCAGCCCTACAGATGCTACCAAACAGCTGCTTCTGAAGGTGTTACAAATCTTGCCTCACCAGTCATAGAAATAACATTAAAGAAGAGTCATTGCCATCAACTTTAATGCTGTACCTTAAGGATGAGGGAGCCTTTCCAATGACTTGCAGCTAAAATACATATTGTCTCCCACACTTAGAATGTGAACTCTGATACTAGAAACTATCTTGCTTTTCTGTTGGTATCTCTAATGCTTACCACAGTCCTTTGGATGTAATAAGCAATTAATCCTTTTTCATGCATTATGTCAAAATTAAGGGTGACACAAAGGGCAATGAGGAAGAGACGCATGGTGAACATAAGAAGATAAACACATATCTAGTAATGACTTGAACACAAATGATGGCATACAAAATATTATCCAGGAATTATACAATTAGAAAAGGTGACCTGGTTCTATAGACAGACAAGTGAAAGTAATGCAAAATGTTAAAAAAAAAAAAAGCCTGGAGGAAGGCCACTGGCATGCTGAGTAGATCCTTTGTGGGAGATCTATGAGAGAACATGGGCAAGAGGTACATAGGATAAGAAGATATATATGGGTATTGAGCTGTAGTACCCATGTCAATGAGAGCACATATTCACTGAAATTCAAGGTGAATTTGGAGGTTTCAAATCCTTATAGAACCATGAGGAAATGTAGTAGAGAGGAAACAACACTAGAATGGTTATCAAGATGATCGAGTTTGAACCCTGATTCTGACACTAACTTCTTGTATGACCTCAGATAAGTCATATAGCTTTCTTGGTCCTCAATTTTTTCATCTATAAAATGAGGGGATTAGATATCAAGTTCTCTCTTTCATCTCTAAGTTGCTTTGGTTTTTGTGATAATTATAAGTCTTAGATGTCCAGTTCATCACTCTTTCTTTAAAATTCTGTTACAATATAGTCTGGTACCTTGTAGGCATTTAACAAACAATTGCCAATTTAATGAATTCCAGTGAGCATTTATTAAGTACCTACTATTAGTCAGACACACTAGGTACTTAAGATGGCTATCTATTCAAGCAAGGATAAATTATGGTTGCATGTTTTGAGTTTGCAGGGGGATTTGGGGATAACAGAATAAGATATTCCAAAGATTATAGTGGATTGTGTTAAGAGACAAATAAATTGGAATGGAGTTGGTCTTGGAAAGGGTTGGGCTAATTAGAGTAGGAATAAGAATTTGAAAGTAAGTTAGGGAAAGCAGCTTCCATCTAAGGTGGCTGGGATTGGGCAGCAATTAATACAGATAAGAGGTAGAGCTTGAAGAGTTTTCAGAAAAGAGGACAAAGTTAATCTATACCAAGTTTGCAATGGAATTTGTAATTCTGTTGTTTGGGGGTATGATTACAGAAAGCCCTATTTGATCATATTCTTATTCTTGATTGCACTAGGAGGCTTTTGACATTGTAATTAAAAATTATTATGGGTGCCCCCAAACCCTTTATATTTCCTTATTTATTGTCAAGGAAACTTGAGAACCAAGTTTCTCATTAGCTTTCTTCTGAGGTCATGTTTCCCCAATCACTATTGCTTTAAACCGCTTGTGTTAAGCAATGGTTCCTCTGTCCTACTGGATCAGTGGAAGTAAACATTTTCACCAGTCACTTTTTTTTTTTAAGCAATCGGGGTTAAGTAACCTGCTCAAGGTTACACAGCCAGTTATTATTTCTGGGTGTGGTGCTGAGCATCCGAGCCCGGATTTGATCCAGGTCATCCCGACACTGGAGTTGGTGCTCTTACTCGCTGAGCCACCTGGCCACCCCTAAGCAATTGGGGTTAAATAACTTGCTCAAGGTTACACGGCCAGGTGTTTCTGGGTGGGTGCTAAGTGTCTGAGCCCGGGATTTGATCTCCAGGTCTTCTCAACACTGGAGCCGGTGCTCTTACTTGCTGTGCTACCTGGCCGCCCCTACCAGTCACATTCTTAGCTAAGTTGCTGACTATCTTAAAAATAATGTGTTCATTTTTCATCTCCTTTCCCTTCCCCTTCTTTCTTTTGTTCTTTAATTATTCATTTTTAGTTTTCAACATTCACTTCCATAAGACTTTGAGCTCTGAAATTTTCCCCCTTCCCTCCCTTTCTCCCTCTCCAAGACAGCATGCAGTTTGATATAGGCTCTACATATACATTCATATTAAACATATTTTCACATTAGTGAAGTTGTAAAGAAGAAATAGAACCAATGGGAGGAGCCAGGATAAAGAAGAAACAAAATAAAAGAAACAAACAAAAAAAAAAAGAGTGAGCAAATAGTATGCTTTAATCTCTATTCAGACTCCATAGTTCTTTTTATGGATGTGGATGGCATTTTCAATCATGGGTCTTTTGGAATTGTCTTAGATTCTGGCATTGTTTTGTTTTGTTTTTTGCTTTTTTTTTTTTTTGAGGGCAATTGGGGTTAAGTGACTTGCCCAAAGTCACACGGCTAGTAAGTGTGTTAAGTGCCTGAGGCTGGATTTGAACTCATGTCCTCCTGTCTTCAGGGCCAGTGCTCTATTCATTGTACCAGCTAGCTGTCCCAAGATTCTGGCATTGTTGAGAAGAGCTAAGTCTATCAAGTTGGTCATCACACAATGTTGCTGTTACTATGTACAATGTTCTTCTGGTTGTGCTCACTTCACTCAGCATCAGTTCATGGAAGTCTTTCCAGGTTTTTCTGAAGTCTGCCTGTTCATTACCCCCATTTTTCTTATAGATAAGGACTGATTGGAAGAATTAGGGATTTTTGAGGCAGAGGAGACACTTAGGAGTACACTGTAACTATCTTCAAATATTTGAAGAGCTGCTTCATGGAGGAGAGATTAGAATTGTTCTATGTAGCCCCAGGGAAGAGTAATAAGAGCCATATGCAGGAATGACAAAAAGACAAACTCAAGGTTGGTTTGGAATTGGTGATGGAGAAACCTTGAAAATTAGAACTATCCAAAATCAGATTGACTGCTTTGTGAAGAATTTGGTTTCCCTTTCACTGGAAATCTTAAAAAAAAAACAACAGAAGACCACTTATTGGGTATGTTTGTAAAAGTAAAGTTAATAACTGTTCTTTCTGAGAGGCCAGACTTTTGTATTCTAACTTCATCCTAACCATAAAGTTAGTAAGAATATAAGGGACAAAAGGGGATATGGCATAGTTTGGCCACTAGAACTAAAAAGTAGGAGAGAGTCTAAATAATTCTAGGATTTCTGGGTACAAAACAGCTTCTAAGTACCTAAGTCTAAGGGCTGCCTGGGTCTGGGAGCTGTGGGCTGAGAGCTGAGCTTAGCTATTTTGTTATATATTGTTTATTGTTTTTATTGATTCTATGTCAAGAAGGAAACATTACCAATAGTTAAGCACATTTTGTCTGTTCCTGTAGGGAATGATTCCATTATATCAAGGTCATATGAGTAAGGTCCAGTGAAATATACCAAGTTTGGGAAAATGTTAGGGTTTGCCAGTGGCAGAGCTTACTTGAGTCCACTTTACACTAGACACCTGAAAGCTGGGTTTAGTTAAGTAGACCTAACTTGAGGGAGATATGAACATTTATCTATTATCTCTAGACTTATATAAAGAAAAGTGAGTGATATATTTTCCTCAATCTCCTCTTTTATTCCAGTATAAGGTGATTTAGTTACAGAAACTCTTATTTCTTTAGCTTTATTTTCTTTCTCCCTTTCTTAACTATATCTATTTTATCACACTGGGAGAAGATTTCTCACTAATGAACAAGTCTCTCTCTCTTCTCTGAAAAAGAAATCACTGTACCCAACCAAAGATCCTGCATGATGACAAACTATAAATTTAATTGTAAGCAGGAGGTTTTTATTTTTTTAAATACAGATTATCCAAGATACAATTTCTATAGTCACAGTACATATTTTAAAAATCAGAAGTTTTTCCTGCCCATGCATGTGGAAAAAGATGACCAGTGATTTATTTTTTCTTAATAAAAAGTATTTATGCAGCAATTCATGTCTCTAATGTGGTGTCATTATTCTGTGGCTGGCTACAGTAACTGTGGAGGAAGAGTTGTTTATAGTCACGGACTGAGCGTCAGACTGAGACTAAGGAGTTATTCCAAGAATGGTGCTAAGAACACCATGTGTTAGAAGAAGCTGCCCATCTGGGAGATGGATTGTGTGAAGAATGAAATAACCTAAATATGCCTTCCATTAGTTGCTGTTTTTTTCTGTCCTCAAAAGGAAATTTTCTTTTACCTGGTCTTAAAAAGAGTCCCCTTGGCTCTTTTTTAAAAAGTGACTTCTCTTTCATATCAAAGATTAGTCACTAGGCCATTGCATGTCTAAGAACTTAGATAGTGTAACATCTTGTCATAGGGTTATTTTTGAAGGTTGGCTCTGATAGGCACAACTTTTCAGAATCACAGAATCTGAAAGCCTATAAGGGACCTCAGAAGTCATCTACTACAACCTTCACCAGCCCAAGAATCCTTTCTATTCCATCTCCAATATGTGGTCATCCTACTTTTACTGAAGGACCTCAAACAAGGAGAGATTCTTAACTTCCTAAAGCATTTCATTTCACTTCTAGAAACTAGCTTTTAGGAAGCTCTCATGTTAAACATATATTTGCCTATATGATTTCTTTGACAATCCTTCATGTACTTGAAGGGAATCATCATGTCCTCTCCAATAATTCTCTTCTCTAGTCTAAATTTTCAGTTCTTCCAACCAATCTTAAAATGGAATATTCTACAGTCTTCCCACAATCCTAGATCCATATAAGCTCCATCTTTCAAAAATGTGGTGCTTAGAATTGAATAAAATACTCTAAATATGACCAGACTAGGACAAAGTATTTTGGAATAATGACTTCCCTCAAGCTAAATACACTATGTTTCCCTTAGTGCCCCTGAGACTCTTATGGCTGCCATATCATATTATTAAATTTGCAATCCACTAAAACCCCCAGATAATTGTTATTTTTGGTCACATCTTCTCAATATAATATTTGAAAAAAATTCTTTTCAGAATCCAAATGTAGAGTTTCATGTTTATCTTTATTTAATATAATCTTTTAAAAAAATCATCTATCACTCTAGCTGATGGAAATCTTTTTAGATCTATACTTTCTTCTAAAATGGTAGCTGTCCCCCTCCAAGCTTCTTGTCATCTGCAAATTTAAAGAGGATGTCTTCTATGCATTTCACCAAATCACTGATAAAGATATTGAATAAAATGGAACCAAGCACAGATCCTTGGAGTCTACATTAGAGACTTCCTTCCAAGTTGAGACTGACAACTATACTTTGCATCCTGTCATTTAGCCAATTCTGAATCTTCCTTTATGTACTATTATCTATCCCCTAGATCTACATGTTATCTACAAACATAGCATGAGAAACTTTCAAATGCTTTACTGACATATAAATATGCCATGTATATACAATTTCCTTCATATACCAGTCTTTCTGCTCCATCAAAAAAAAAGAAAGCAAAGTTTGTCTGGCATGACTTATTCTTGTAACTATGCTAGCTGATCTTTCCTTTCCTTTCTATGAGTTAAAATAGTATTTCATATGTGAGGTAGTCTGGAATTTTTCAAGGAATTGAAGTCACTACCTTGTTAAAAACTATTGTCTTCGCTTCCTCTTTTTTGTAATCTTTTTTTTTGTAAAATTGGAACAATAGTTGTTCTTTTCTCACTCTCTTGGATGTTTTAAGCATCACTTACAGGCTTGTCAACTCAGCACTCTAGGACTTTGTTTTGACTTGGAGGTTTGAACTCCTTGAAATCACCTACACATTCTCTTACTATTTCCCTACTTATTCCATTCTAAACATTTTTGTTCTTTTCTTTTCCAATCAAAGACCATTCTCCTTGGAAGAGAAAGCAGAAGAAAAATAGGATGAGTAGTTCAGTCTTCTCCCTACTACCCATTTTCATCCCATCTACTTTGATTAGGCATCCCCATTCCTTCTATGATCCTTCTTTTATAGCCAGCACAGAATATTGCAGGATTGTGCTATGATGTCAGATTTATTCCCAAGTCTTGCTTCCATATTGGATAAGTCTTTTAAAAATTGAATCCCTGTGTTTATGAACTCCCAGTATATCTGCATCAGCTTCTTTTAAGTCTCCCTTTCTCTTCTTTGCTGAAATAATTTCTGCTTGTGCCTTCAAAATTTCATTCTTGAAGGCTTCCCATTGCTCCTAGCTAACTTCCCTCTCAAAATATTAGGCTTATCAAACCCTACTTACCCTTTTCCTAAACTTTTTGGAATTTACTCTCCCCAAATCTAGGGTGCATATATCAAACTATGTCTGACCATCTTTTCCCTCTTTATCAAGAGCTATATTATGAATTGCTCCCAAGATTTTTGTCATCTCTAGCTCTTTTATCAGTCATTGTTGGAGAGAATTAGATCCAGAATGGCATTTTCCCTTAGTGTTTGCTTTGCCTTTTGAAGGATTACATTTTCATCGGGGGAAGTTTCACATTTATTGACTAGTTTTCTTTTGTAAATAGGGGGAGAGAGAGAGAGAGAGAGACAGAGAGAGAGAGAGACAGAGAGAGAGAGAGACAGAGAGAGAGAGACAGAGAGACAGAGAGAGACAGAGAGAGACAGAGAGACAGAGAGACAGAGAGAGACAGAGAGAGAGACAGAGAGAGACAGACAGAGAGAGACAGAGACAGACAGAGAGACAGAGACAGAGAGGGAGACAGAGAGAGAGACAGAGAGAGACAGAGACAGAGAGAGACAGAGAGAGAAACAGAGGCAGAGAGACAGAGAGAGAGACAGAGACAGAAAGAGAGAAAGACAGAG
>NW_027187315.1:6428374-6456286 GCF_028583685.1 Petaurus breviceps papuanus
AGAAAAAGACAGAAAGACAGAGACAGAGACAGAGAGAGACAGAGAGACAGAGACACAGAGACACAGACAGAGACAGAGGCACACAGATAAAGATAGCTACAGAGAGACACAGAAAGATAGAGAGACAAACAGAAAAACAGAGAGACAGAAATAGAGACAGAGACACAAATCGAGAGAAAGAGACATTGAAATAGAGACAGAGACAAAGACACAGAGACAGACACAGAGACATAGAAGAAGTGTATAGAAGCTCTATACAAAGAGCACCAGAAGATATGTTCAGTTGAAATGTCACATAATTATAATGTGCTCCTGTGCCAGGCTTTTTAGTTTTTCCTCCACAAACCATTCATCTAACCACAACTTCTCAGATGTTCTGTTGTATAGCATTACAACAAATTAATTTTGTTTGTTTCTCTATTGGTCCTTTCCAAAATTCTCTCCATCATCTCCCCTTAAATTCCTGGATTTCCCTATAGGAAATATAATATGGTATCAATATAGGATGCTACATAACCCTAGCTCAGTTAATCTATTGCTTTCTATTTAAATAAAAGATATACTTCTAGAGTCAAATTCAACTTATGTGTCCCAATCCCATCCCATGTGTCTGATACTTTTGAAACCAAATTTGACTCTCTGCTTACAAATTTGAAGTTTGTCTTTTTTATTGAGGGGTAATGGTATAGGGGGCAAAGCACTAGCCTAAGAGGCAAGATGATCTTGGTTCAAGTTTCACCTCTGGCAAATAGGAGACCATGTGACCATGGGTAAGTTGCTTAAATTTTCAGACCCCAGGAACTGCAGAAATGCAGTTCTCACCCAGAGCTCCACATCTGCATATAGACATCTGTGGGTAGTGGTTTTATTGCTGGATCTCTTGAATATTATTTTCTGTGAATTACAATCCTCTTTTCTGTTGTGGTAACTCTTAGTAGTACCAAACTTGTCAGAGCTTCTCTCTCTTTCCATGGCCCCCTCCATGTTAGCTGAAACTTCTCTTGATTAAATTTATGAAATCCTAACCAATTTTTAAAAATTAGTCAGTATTAAGGGTATTCCATCAATTGCCAAGATCCTGTCACTTGAAATCACTAAAGCCATGGGCAAGAAATCCAAATTCCAAATAAAAACAGACAAACAAAAAGAAATCCAAACTCCCATTTTAGTTAATGGTTCATTTCTCAAATCTGATTTTCTCTTCCCCTACCTTCAACTGACCAAAGTAATGAAAACAACCCCTGTCTTGCCCCCAAAACTTACTTTCATTTCATAATATTTAGTTCTGCTTTCTAAGTTTCTTCTGACACTGCCTTTCCTCAAAGGAATCCCCAAAAGAGGATAGCAGTCGTTCTGTTTAACAAAAAAGGAGACTTTGACATCAGATATTTGTTTTGCTTATATCCTCTTCTGACTGGTTTTCTTTTATTCCTCTATTCCATGTAAATTTCTATTGTTCATCTTTACCCTATAAAATCCATCTTGCTTTATCTAAAGTTGCTGGTTCCTCTTGGCACTTAGCCTGCTTCATGAGAGGCATCACTCTCAATAAAATGCCTATACTTGCATTTGGACAGGTGGTCTGACTCTGAATTCTTTGAGAGGGTTCCACCACAACACATCATGAAATCACAACAGTTTTGGGTGGGCAAAACCCCCACCTCAACAGTTTTTGGTGTCCCTGGGTTTAAACTGCAACACTTCCTCTTCAAGTCCATGTTTAAAATCTTGAGCTCCCTTCAAGGCTCAACTCAGGTCCTACCTCCTATGGGAAACATTTCCTTATCCTGTTAGACATCAGTAGATCTTCCTTCTCCAAATTATCTTAAACAGCATTTACTTCTCTACATATATCATATTTGCCCTTCCCACCCCCACCTCCAAGAGAATATATGCTTCTTGAGGACAGGGGATATCTTTCTTTGTGTCTATGTAACCAAACATATTGTACAAGGTCTTGAACATTGATGGTGCTTAACAATGTTCTTTGAATTAAGCTGGGGAAATAATTGTTGAACATTCAAAATTTTGAAGCATGCATTTATGACTATGAGTAATTTTATAAGTGAATAAAACACTCTGTTTTCTTTTCAGAAAGAAATAGCACAGGGGCAGCCAGGTGGCTCAGCGAGTAAGAGCACTGGCTCCAACATCGGGATGACCTGGGGATCAAATCTGGGCTCAGATACTTAGCACCACACCCAGAAATAACTGGCCTTGTAACCTTGAGCAAGTTACTTAACCCTGATTGCTTTAAAAAAAAGAAAGAAAGAAATAGCACAAGGAAGTAATGTCTGGTCAGTTAACTTATAGCAAGTAAAACTGGAGTCTGTTTCTTTGCAGATGTAATATGTACATATGTGGAAGGGAGATTGCCAGGAGCATAGACAACATTGCCTGTCTAACAGTTCCCACAATGCTTGAACCTGGACAGCAATTGTTCATTGGGACCCAAATTTCACATTGACACTCAAACAGCAAATAATGTATCATGAGAAAGAAGTGGAAACCCTGGAAGAGTCAGGAGGAAGAAGTCGAGTCCCATTGAATGAGGCTATCATAATGTCATGTAGGAACTCAGCAGACTTGGTGTATTCCTGAGCTCCATTGACTATACAGAAGGAGAAAAGAGTTTCCAAGTTAATGTAGGTGCAGAGATAAACTGAAATAGCTTATTACAGGATGTATTCTGCTGAGTAGGGATTATAGGTTACATTTGCCATGCTCTGGTTTCAGAGCCTTGAGGGGAAAGGGGACTCAAGATCCTCCATGTGGGAGAAGCTAACACCTCTTGGTAATGAGTTCCACTAAGATACAGGTTCCCTGTTACCTACCAAGGAAGACTGCAAATGATTGAATCCTCCACCTAAAAGTCTGAGGAATAATTTCCTCTCCCCTCCCTGCTGGTAAGTTTTTCTTAGGATACTGTTCCTTTGTTTATCTTAACTATTTGTTTCGTGATTAGTGGGGATGGGGTTGGGGAATTAAATTATAACTCTTCAGTAATTGGTGTAATTGTTTTAATCCTGATTAAATGTTTTCCTTTTAAAATGCATGTCTTAAAAAAAAAACTAGCCATGTAACCTTGGGCAAGTTACTTAACCCCAATTGCCCTCCAAATAGCAAAAACAAAACAAAACCAAAAAACAAAAATAAAATGCATTTCTTTGTCCTGGTCTGCCACTAAGATTCTGTGACTGGATCCTGGAGGTTCTCAGCATATCCAGGGTGGGACCTTGTGCTGACTGAAGTTCATGTATCACCCAAATTACCCCTACATTAAACCCAGTAATCTATGGCATTTCCATAGTAAGTGAAACCAGCTTCTAATTTGTGTTTCTGGACTCCTGATTGATAAGACTTCATCATTTTTGGTCAAATGCCACTCTCTACAATTCCCTAGCAATCTTCATGCCATGAACTACATCTGTTCCTCTTCCCTTCACTGACCCTTCCCTTCTTCCACATGATCAATGTTCCTTGGCTCCTCTTATTTTCTCTGTGCTTTCCCTGAACAAAATAGACTTCCCTGCTGACCATTCCCCTGTATGTGTTGTCTTCCCCTGTTAGTATATAAATTCCTTGAGGGCAGGGATGGTCTTTGTATTTGCAGGAAGTATTTAATAAATGTTTTTTCATTCATTTATTCATACATTGGTTTCACATAAGTTACTTTTACATGCAATTTTTAAAGATGAAATTTCCATCTTTTTCCTTATTTGCTAGAAAGAATACTTTTTGCCTCTTTTTCTCTCTTTCTGTTGCCATATACACACCCTACTTGATTTTCTACCAGTTATTTCTCATGAAAAATAAGTGTGTAATTTTCTTTTCCAAGATTTCATTGACACCTGAACTCCAAATGATAAGCTAAAATGAGTCATAACAAGAGTCTAGTATGGCCTTTATGACCTAATAGAATCGCATGTTCAATTCCTTGGACATTCAATAAATATTGAGTTGGGAGTCAGACAACAAATAATGTCTGTCCCTGCTACTCTAATTTAAATTTATCAACTTGTATACACTGGAAATTAGGGCAGAGACCCAACACAGCTGAAAAAAATAATGTATTAACCAGAGTGAACTTTTCCTCTTTTTTCTCCCTATTATGTATAAAGACAAGAACAAAACAGGAGAAAAATTTCAAATTCTGAAACAGTCTAATTATTTTAATTAATTAATTTATTTTTAGTTTTCAACACTCATTTCCACAAGATTCTGAATTACAAATTTTCTCCCCATCTCTCCCCTACACCCCACCCCAAGATGGAAAACATACTGATTACCCCTTCCCCCACTCCGCCCTCTCTTATATCCCTCACCATTCCTCCCCTTCCCCTCTTCCCCCTTACTTTCTTGTAGGGCAAGATGGATTTCTATACCCTATTGGCTGTATATCTTATTTCCTGGTTGCATGTAAAAACAATTTTTAAACATTTGTTTTTAAAATTTTGAGTTCCAGGGGCGACTAGGTGGCACAGTGAATAGAGCACTGGCCCTGGAGTTGGGATGACCTGAGTTCAAATTCAGCCTCAGACACTTCATACGTACTAGCCTTGTGACCTTGGGCAAGTCACTTAAACCCAATTACCCTGCCTTCCCTCCTCCTCCAAAAAAAAAGCGAACAAATAAAATTTTGAATTCTAGATTCTCTCCCTTGTTTCCTCCTCACCCACCCCCACTAGGAAGACAAGAAATTTAATATAGGTTATACATGTGTAGTTATGCAAAACATTTCCATAGTAGTCATATTGTGAAAGACTAACTATATTTCCCTCCATCCTATCTCACTCCCCCACTTATTCTATTTTCTACATTGACCTTGTTCCTTTTCAAAAGTGTTTGCTTCTGACTCCTCCCTTCCCTAATCTTCCCCTCCCTTTTATCATCCCCCATCTTATCCTCTTCCCCCCTACTTTCCTGTAGGGTAAGATACCATCCTATCCCACCCCCTACTTATTCTATTTTCTACTTTGACCCTGTCCCTTTTCAAAAGTATTTGCTTCTAACTCCCCCAATCTGTCCTCCATTATATCATTCCTCCCTCTTATCCCCTACCCCCCCTACTTTCCTGTAGGGTATGATACCCAGTTGAGTGTGTATGTTATTCCCTCCTTAAGCCAAATTCAATGAGAGTAAGGTTGACCCATTCCCTTTCACCTTCCTGGTCTTCCCCTCCATTGTAACAGTTTTCTCTTGCTTCTTTCATATGAGATAATTTACTCTATTCTATCTCTCCCTTTCTCCTTCTCCCAATACATTCATCTCTCACCTCTTAACTTTATTTTTTAGATATCATTCCTTCATACCTTCATATTCAACTCATCCTGTGCCCTCTGTCTATGTATACATGTACACACATATACACACACTCACATGTATATTTAAACACACATATACCCTCCTATACATACACATATATGTATGTATACATATATACACAGACACACACACATATACACATATTCCCTTCAACTGTCCTCATACTGAGAAAAATCTCATGAGCTACAATTATTGTTTTTCCATGTAGGGATATAAATAGTTAAACTTTAATAAGTTCCTTGTGATTTCTTTTTCCTGTTTACCTTCTCATGCTTCTTCTGTTTGAAAGTCAAATTTTCTGTTCAGCTCTTTTTTTCATCAAGAATGCTTGAAAGTCCTCTATTTCATTGAACGACCATATTTTCCCCTGAAACATTATATTCAGTTTTGCTGGGCAGGTGATTCTTGGTTTTAATCCTAGCTCCTTTCACCTCCAGAATATCATATTCCAAGCCCTTCAATCCCTTAGTGTAGAAGCTGCTAGATCTTGTCTTGTCCTGATTGTGTTTCCAGCAACACTCAAATTGTTTCTTCCTGACGGCTTGTAATATTTTCACTTTGACCTGGGAACTCTGGAATTTGGCTATGATATTCCTAGGAGTTTTCTTTTTGGGATCTTTTTTCAAGAGGTGATCAGTGAATTCTTTCAATTTCTATTTTGCCCTCTGGTTCTAGAATATCAGGGCAATTTTCCTTGAGAATTTCTTGAAGGTTGATTTCTAGGCTCTTTTTTTATCATAGCTTTCAAGTAGCCTAATACTTTTAAAATTATCTCTCCCGGATCTATTTTTCAGGTCAGTGGTTTTTGCAAGGAAATATTTCACATTGCCTTCTATTTTTTTCATTTGTTTGTATCTGTTTCATAGTATCTTGATTTCTCATAAAGTCATTAGCTTTCATTTGCTCCAGTCTAATTTTGAAGGAATTATTCTCTTCAGTGAGTTTTTGAAATTCCTTTTCCATCTGGCCAAATCTACTTTTTAAGGCATTCTTCTCCCCATGGACTTTTTGGGCCTCTTTTGTCATTTGATTTAGTCTATTTTTTAAGGTATTATTTTTTTTTTCAGTTAGGTTGTTGACTTGCTTTTCATGATTTTCTTG
This sequence comes from Petaurus breviceps papuanus, assembly GCF_028583685.1. Classification (NCBI taxonomy): domain Eukaryota; kingdom Metazoa; phylum Chordata; class Mammalia; order Diprotodontia; family Petauridae; genus Petaurus; species Petaurus breviceps. The sequence goes on from NW_027187315.1 coordinate 6,434,801, forward strand.
CATCATTCTCATTTCTCTTCTCAATTTTTCCTCTACTTCTCTTACTTGATTTTCTAAATTCTTCTTCAGCTCCTCCATGTCCTGTGACCAATTCATATTTTTCTTAGAAGCTTTTGATGCGGGAATTTTGATTTTGTTGTCTTCTTCTCCTTCCATGTTTTGATCTTCTTTGTCCCCCAAAAAGCATTCTATGTCTGATTGCACTTCCTCTCTTTGTTCATCTTGCTTGACAATTACTTGACTTTTGAGCTCTTTGCCATGGTTGAACTCTGCTTCCATAATGGAGAGAGCGGTGTCCCAAATTGCTGGTTTTTTCCACAAATGTTGTCGGAGGTCTGAGGAGGGCACCCTCTCTACAGCCACCACAAGCTCTGGCACATTGGAGTTCCTCACCCCAGGACCACCACACAAGCCTGTGACCCAGATCCAAGCAGGTCAAAGCAAGAGCGATTACCCTCTGAATGGTCCCCCTATGATCTGTAGGCCAGATGCTCTGGAGGCAGCCATGGAGCAGCAGTTGCAGCCACCATATTGCTGTGTGCCTCTCACCCCAGGGTCAGGGGCCAGACCACACTCTTCTCTCACTCAGCTACAACAGAATTTCCCACTGACCTTTTACTTTCTCTTTGGTGTGTATATATTGAGAAGTCTGGAAATTGCCATAGCTGCCAGTGATTCATTCTCCTGAAGTCTGACATGGCCAGTCTGGGGTGTTGGTCCCAGCATTTATTTCCACTTGTTCTATTGTTTACTTCCACTGCTCTGGTTCTGGGATGGTGTGGCTCATGTGGGACTGTGTTTGGCTCACAGCCCTTTGCAATAGACCCTATGTCTTGGCCTGCCAGGCTTCCTTCAGCAAGAGATTGGTTTCTCTCTATTTCTTTATGGATTCTGTAGCTCTAAAATTTGTTTAGAGTAATTTTTTTACACGTGTTGGAGGTAGTTGGAGTGGGACCTGAAGCAAGTTCCTGCTTTTACTCCACCATCTTCCAATGAGATATTTCACATTGCCTTCTATTTTTTCATTCTCTTGAATCTGTTTTATAATACCTTGATTTCTCATAAAGTCATTAGCTTCCATTTGCTCCAATATAATTGTTTTTTTCCTTTTTTTTTGGAGGGCATTTGGGGTTATGTAGCTTGCCCAAGGTTACATGGCTAGTTTTTTTGTGTGGGTGTTATGTGTCTGAGGCCGGAACTGAACTCGGGTCCTCCTGACTCCAGGGCTGCTGCTTTACTCACTGTGCCTCCTAGCCACCCTCCAATCTAATTTTGAAGGAATTATTTTCTTCAGTGACATTTTGGACTTTCTTTTCCATCTGGCCAATTCTACTTTGTAAAGTATGCTTTTCCTCACTGGCTTTTTGGACCTCTTTTGTCATTTGAGTTAGTTGATTTTTAAGATGTTATCTTTAACAAGCTGATGACTTGTTTTTCATTATTTTCTTGCATCACTCTCATTTCTCTTTCCTATTTTTACTTTCCTTCTCTTACTTGATTTTCAAAATTCTTCCTGACCTCCTCTAAGGCCTGAGACCAATTCATGTTTTTCTTGGACACTTTGGATGAAGGAATTTTGACTTTGTTTATTTCCACTTGTTTTATGTTTTGATCTTCTTTGCTGCCAAAGGATGATGCTGTAGTCTGATTTCTTTTCCTCTTTTGCTCATCTTGCCAGTCAATTATTTGACTTTTGAGCTCTTTGCCGTGGAAGAACTCTACTTCCAGAGTGAAGAGTGCTGTATCCCAAATTTCTGGGGTATTTGCAGTTGTCAGAGTTTCTTCTAGGCACTTGCCTCAGAACTGTGAGGACTGCCTTTCCACAGCCTTCACAAACTCTGCCTCTCCACAGTCTCCACAAACTCTGCCTCGCCAGCATGCCTCACCCCAGAACTGTCACCTAAGACTGCCACCCAGATCTAAATATGGCAAAGCAAGAGAATCCTGACTCAGTGCCAGCAGAGAGATTCCTGCAATTGTCTTCTGGTCAGCTTCATGTTTCCCCCACCATCTGTGGGCCTGGAACTCCAGAAGTAGGCACAGCTGCAGCCACCATCACTTCCTCTGCCCTGGGGACAGGGGCTGGACCATGCTCTTCTCTCATGCAGGTCCAACAAAGTTTTCTCCTGATCTTTTACTTTGTCTTTGGCATTTATGGGGTGAGAAGTTTGGAAACTGCCACAGCTGCCAGTGATTCAGACCCCCAAGGTCTGTTTGGACCAGTCTGTGCCAGCCTGGCCCACATGGGACTGTGCTTTGCTTCCAGCTTGTTGTGATAGACCCTTCCTTTTTGACTGCCAGGCTGCTTTCAGTGGGAGATTTGTTTCACAGTGTCATTTTGTGTGTTCTGTAGCTCTAAAATCTGTTTAGTCATTTTTTTTTTTACAGGTATTGAAGGTGGTTGGGGCACAAGCTTAAGCAAGTTCCTGCTTTTACTCCATCATCTTGGCTCCACACCCTAACAATCATTTATTAAATACTCTGTGGTATGTAGAGCTCTGCTAAGTGCCAAATACATATATATTTTAGCTAAGACATGATTTCTTATCTTAAAATCTAAAGGAGAGTATGACATATACCATGTTGGGTAATCTGTGCAAGCTCCAATCCTACTTCAAATAATAAGTGCATAAGTACAAAGAAGAAAGTAAAGGAAAGTCTGATTTCTAAGGGATCTCCAGCAAGGTCACTACCTTGGGACAACGGAGGGAAGCTTCCTGGGGGAGACATCATTTGAGTTAATGATGGTTATAGAATTTCCAGGCAGGGAGAATAGTTGATGAGAAACTTTCTTGAAATCATACTCCAATTATATTCTTTGCACCTTTTTGATGATGGCATGGTATATATTCTATTCCCCAAAACATGTCCTTAACTGTTTTTATTTTTTGTACTTTGAGGATTATGGACCTCATGTTTCAGATTCAAGTGGGGAGAGGAGATATGGATATTTCTGATTCTGGGATTCTTTTTTTAAGCAATTGGGGTTAAGTAACTTGCTCAAGGTTACATGGCCAGTTATTATTTCTGGGTGTGGTGCTGAGTATCTGAGCCCGGATTTGATCCAGGTCATCCCGACACTGGAGCCGGTGCTCTTACTCTCTGAGCCACCTGGCCACCCCTAAGCAATTGGGGTTAAGTAACTTGCTCAAGGTTACACGGCCAGGTGTTTCTGGGTGGGTGCTAAGTGTCTGAGCCCGGGATTCAATCTCCAGGTGTTCTCAACACTGGAGCCGGTGCTCTTACTCGCTGTGCTACCTGGCCGCCCCTGGGATTCTTGATGACATATTTTAACTTGGTTATTTTATATGAATAAGCTAAGTTGCTTTAAGAAAATCTGTTTTATTATTATGAAGTTGACAAACATTCACAAACACAAGTATTTCCTGGCATGAAGAACAGAGGGGACTTAATGACTCCACAAATTTCCATAAAATATAGCTTCTTTTCTGTTTAAGCTTGTATTAAATTTAACTTAATACTTCCAACCCTGTCCGTCTTGCATTTGTCCTCCTCTGAACATCTCTCTATTCTATACTTTTCAAATATTAACTGATATGACCTTTTCTTCCCAATATTTTCCCCTTAATGTCAACTCAGTAAAACAATCTTTTCCCCCAATATCCTACACCACCCTCCCCCCCCCAAAAAAAAGCAATCCTTTGTAACAAGTAGGCATAGTCAAGTAAAATACATTGGTCAAATATAAAAAAGGTATGTTTCATTTTTCATCTATAGTCTACTATCTCTCCTCCAAGAAGTGGGAAGTATAGTTCATCATCTATCTTCTAAAGTCGTGATTCATCACTCAATTGATCATAATTCTAAATTATTTCTGAGTTCATTCCCTTTATAAAGTTTTAGTCATTGTATATATTATTATCTTGATTCTATTCTTTCCACTTTACATTAGTTTATAATCAGCCCAGATTTCTGTAAACCCATCTTTTTTTGGTCATTTCTTAAGGCAAAATAATATTTCATTGTATGTATATAGTGTATTTTTTTTCAGCCATACCTCAATTGATGGATGCCTACTTTGTTTCCAATTCCTTGCTACAACTAAAAGTGCTGCCATAAATATGTTTGGGCATGTAGGTCTTTTCTCCTCTTTATTTGATCTCTTTTGGTTATATTAATGGGGGTGGGACTGGGGGGGGTGGAAACAAACATTTATATAGTGCCTTTTAAATGCTAGGCATTGTGCTAAGTACTTTTATAAATATTATCTCATTTTATCCTCACAACAACTCTGTAAGGTAGGTGCTATTATTATCACCATTTTAATGTCTAGGAAACTGAGATTAAGTGACTTGTCCCCGGCTACAAAGCTAATAAATGTCTTGAGGCTAGATTTGAACTCAGATCTTCCTGACTGTCCAGTGCTTTATCCATTATACCACCATTTGCCTCTAATATATGCTTATATAGCTATTAGTAGGATAGCTGGGTCAAATTGTATGCAGGGTTTAGTGACTTTTGGGATGTGGTTCCAAATTGCTTTCCTTAAGGGGGATCAAAATTCACAGCTATACCAACAGTGCATTAGTATACCTGTTCTCCCAGAGCCTTTCCAACAATCATCATTTTCCTTTCTTTTTGTCATCTCTGTCAATCTAATGATTATTAATTGGAACTTCAAAACTGTATTAATTTTCATTTATCTTATTAGTAATTTAGATATTATTATTGATTTTAGATATCATTATTAGTTTCTCATTTTGAGAATTGAGTATTGATATATTTTAACCATTTATCTATTGGAGAATGGCTCTTGTTCTTAAGTATTTATTCAATTCCATATATATCTTGGATATTAGATATTAGATATAAATATCGGAGAAAATTTCCCTATTATTTCTTCTACTTTTAACTGCATTTTTTATTTGTGAAGAACCTTTTACATTTTATCTAATTTAATTCATTCAGTTTATCTTCGGTGAAACTCTCTGTCCTGTTTGGTAAAGAACCCTTGATGGTTCATAGTTGTAAAAAGTTTCTGTTTTCATACTTTTCTAATTCATTGAAGAGTTAACAAGTGTTTTCTGTGAACCAGGCCCTGTGGGAGGTTCTGAGTATACAAAGAAAGGTATGAAGATCATCCCTGCCCTCCCACCTTCCAATAGGGGAGAAAACATGTTAATTTCCTTTCATATCTAGGTCACGTTTCCATTTGGGTCTCAGTATGGTATAAGTTCTGAGATTTTGGTTTGATCTAAGTTTCTACCAAACTGTTTTCTAGTTTTCCTGACAGGTTTTTTTTTTTTTAAATCTTCATCCTTCCTGAGTCATTCCCTTCAGTAATAATAATCTTTGGGTTTACTAAATGTATTACTGCTATTACTATGTTTATGATTGCTCCTGGGGCTTGGATTTTAATCTGTTCTACTGATCGGCTTTTCTATTTTTAAAACCAGTATCAAAAAGTTTTGATGATTTGTTCCCTTTGTGGTGTCTTTTGCTTTCCTGCCTCCTATTGTTCATGTAAAAGAGATTTACTGCAATCTCTTGATGGGCAGAGACTTCTGACCTTTCCCATGGAGGGTTGAAATGTGACCAGTCAATATGGGCCTCTGTACTTTGCCTATTTGCATTTGTTCTTTTCACCTTTTAGATGAAGAAATATTGGAGATTGAGCTGACCTTGTGAACTTTAAAAGGTAAAATGGTGAATGACTCAATGTCCAGGGGGTGGGGTCCTTGCTGGAATTGGTAGGAAGCTATGAAGATCAAAGGCCCAGATTACATGTTTGAACCAGTAAAGATCAGAGAGAGCTACAGGGATTTTCACTTACTGTCACATACAGATGTGAAATTGTTGGAACAAATGTTCATATCAGTTGCATTAGAGTCCACCAGCCTTAGGGACAAAGGTGGTACAGGAAAAATGTGTTCCTATTAGAAGATGTTTGAAACTTCTGTTCTTGCTAGATTTCCTCAGTAAATACTCCTTTGTAAATGCTAATTGATGTTGATTTGATTAAATGAAACTGAGGTGCTAATCACTGGCAATTAACTCTGGGGAAAATATACTGGAACATAAACTTGATCAGTAGCATTAGGGAATAAAACTGTTCTACACCTCTAATGTCTCAAGGTTATCCATGGAACCCCAAGGGGATAATCTAGTCAGTTTTGCTCTAAGAGAATAAGTCCAGAGTCTTTTTCCACTTATAAAGATACCATTGAGAATCTATATCTCCACCAAAATATTTACAGTGGCACTTTTTTGGGAGAGCAAAGAATTGAAAAAGTAGGTACCTATTAAATGGGAAATGGCTAAGCAAATTGTGGTGCATGAATGTAATGGAAAATTACTGTTCTGTAATAAATTATGTATGTAAAGAATATAGAGAAGTATCAAAAGATAGATGATTGAAAGATCATATCGATGATCGAAGAAAGGGTGATGAAAAATAAAGTTGACAGAGGCAAGAAAGCAATGCACACAATAACTACAGCAATATAAATGAAAAGTACAGCCACAAACCAAAAACAAAACCCAAAAGTGAATGTAACAAAATCATAAAGATCAAACATGACTCAAATGATGTAAGAGAGGACACTCTCAACCCACCTCATTATGGAGGTGGAAGGTACATAGGTAGTATACAATGCACATATTATTGAAATTTTTCCAATGTATTGATCACATACTGCTTTTTTTCTCCTTAAGATTTCTTCTTGCTATAGATGGCTCTCTGGGAAGGGAATGGGGAGAGATATTGGGGTAACTATGATAATCTAAGAAACAGAAGCTATCAACAAGAAGCTTATTTTTTAAGAGTCTATATTTCCTTTTTTTTTTTTAAAAGCAATTGGGGTTAAGTAACTTGCTCAAGGTTACATGGCCAGTTATTTCTGGGTGTGGTGCTGACTATCTGAGCCCAGATTTGATCCCCAGGTCATCCCGACACTGGAGCCGGTGCCCTTACTCACTGAGCCACTTGGCCGCCCCTAAGCAATTGGGGTTAAGTAACTTGCTCAAGGTTACACGACCAGGTGTTTCTGGGTGGGTGCTAAGTGTCTGAGCCCGAGATTCGATTTCCAGGTCTTCTCAACACTGGAGCCGGTGCTCTTACTCGCTGTGCTACCTGGCCGCCCCTAAGAGTCTATATTTCCTAAAAAATTAACAATGAGAATTCATCTCTTCTTGCTGCCTCTTCTTCACCGGGAGTCAGAATATTGTTTACAACATAGTTTACAAACATAGTTTCATAGCATAGACCTATAACATAAGGGTAGCAGTATGACTTCAAAAGGATTATTAGTTCTATGATTTTTTGAGAAACACAAAGAAATGAAAAGAAAGGATTACAACACACACACCCCTAGCTAATATGCATATAAAGTATCTAATCAGAACAAAAACAAACAAAAGTTGCTTTAACTTGAGTTACCAATGACCTCATCCTTTGTTAAAGCTATAGCATGAAAAGACAGTGTACAGAGATCTAGCCATAGAGAGTTCAAGTCTTGCCTCTGATACTTACTTTCTATGGACTCTAGGAAATCACTTAACCTCTCAGGATGTAATATAATATCAAGCAAAGGCAACTTCCCAGGTTCAAAATACCAGCATAGGTGCTCTCTATTTTATTTAGTGACAAACCAAGAACAGAGAAGATCAAAACATGACATCATTCAAAATACAGCATTTACTAAGTGTGATTAAACAATCTCCAAGTACTACCCCACCCCAGGATCTTCCAATCATTCAATCAATTACAAAGTCTCTGTTCTAAATACTTCTCCACCCCTAGGCTATACCTTCATTTGGTCCACCACAAAACCCCTCTTCTCAAATGGAGATTAGTTTCCAAACATAGGTAAAATACCTTCACTTGTCAATCACAGAGCACAATAAGGTCAAAAGTTCCCCACCCCTGGATCACAATTGAATCTACCCCAGAGTTACATCAAGTTTAAACACAGCACTTAATACCCAAATGGAGGTCTTTTCTTCATCTTGACACGAGGCAAGTTCTCAGCAATCTTAGTTCCTGGAGAGACAAGGCTTAGCAAGGCCATAAGATACATTGCCAGTCCCTTCATGAATTTATCCTCTGTCTGTAGAACAGTCCTAGAACCCCTGAACACATTAGCAAAGCCCTCTCCCAGGATTTCTGTAAACATACAACAAGAAAATCCTTCTTCAGGGCTTCTGAACCAACAGAAAGGCTCCCAGACCCCTGCAACAACAGCACTGTCCTTCACCAGTGAACAGTATTCATTCTGTCTGCCAGACAGTCTCCAGACCCCTGCAACAACAGTACTGTCCCTCACCAGTGGACAGTATTCACTCTCAGTACTGTCCCTCACCAGTGGACAGTATTCACTCTCTGTCTGCAGGACAGTCTCAGGCCTTCTTAACCAAATGCCAGGTTCCAGGACTTCTTCAACAGGACAGTCTTTCACCAGTGGACAAATCTGGCAAAATAACATCAAAACAGACAGACAAAGTACCAGCAAAACAGCCATGTCTCCTCAGTCCTTGGCAGCTCAGGGGGCAGGTCTCAAAAGTCCAGGGCAATTCAAAGCGGCCACCAGCAATCTCTTAGTCTCTCTCTCTCCACGAGGTGCTGCTTCCAAAAAGAACCTCCGCCTCTCTCTTGTCTCTCCAAATCTACATCACCAGCTCCTCCCACTTCAGGACTTTCTTTTCACATCAACAAGCCCATCCCACAGGTGGGATTAACAAACTCTGGGTTTTAATACAATCAATTTGAAAACCAAGCCAATACAGGGGAATCTTTAATTGCCATTACTATCACACAGGATACTAAGCAACTTTTTAAAACTTATTTTTGTTCTTTAATTTTTTTTTCATTTAATGAAAATCTTTCTCTCCTTCCCCTTTCTCGTTGAAAAAAGAAAAAATAAACAGAACCCTTGTACCAAATCTATATCTATATCTCCATATCTATCTATATTTATATCTAGTCAAGCAATGCAAATCCCTGCATAGGTCATGGGGAAAAAGTATAATATCCTTCTGGACTCTGAATCCATTATCTTTCTGTCAAGTGGGCAGCACATTTCATCATGAATCCTCTGGAATCATGCTTAATCATTTTTATGATCACAGTTCTTATGTCTTCCATAGCTGCTTGTCTTTGCAATGTTGTTACTGTATAAATTGTTTTTTGGAATCTCTTTGCTTATTCCTACATCATTTCATTTAAGTCTTCCCAGGTTTCTTCAAAATTGCCCCCTTGATCATTGCTTATAACACAATAGAATTCCATCATATTCATATATCATAATCTGTTCAGTCATTCCCAATTGACAATCACCTCCTTAGTTTCCAGTTCTCTGACACACCACAGATAAAAGCTACTTTAAAATATTTTTGCACATGTGGAGACTTTTCTTCTTTCTTTGATTTTTTTTTTTTTGCATACAGACATAGGTGGCACAGCGGATAGAGTGTTGGGCATGGAGTCAGGAAGACCTGAGTTCAGATGCAGCCTTAGATACTTAGGTATCTGTATGACCCTGGATAAATCACTTAATCCTGTTTGCCTCAGTTTACTCATCTATAAAATGAGTTGTAGAAGGAAATGGTAAACCATTCCAACTTTGCCAAGAAAATTCCAAATGAGATAATGAAGAATCAGACATGACTGAATTGACTAAACAACAATAAGTAAACATAGTAATGTTATCATCAGGTCAGAGGGTGTGCACAGCTTAATAACTTTTTAGTCATAGTTCCATTTTGCATCCCAGAGTATCTGGACCAGTTCACATTTTTACCAACAATTCATTTGTACGTGTGTTTTCTCATAGCCCCTCCAGTATACTTTTCCTTTAATTTTTTTTTAGTGAACTTTGCCAATCTAATGGGTAGAAGGTAGAACTTCAAAGTTAATTTTATTTGTATTTCTCTAATAATTTGTGATGTGTAACATTTTTATGTGGTTATTGATAGTCATCTAAAATTTCCTGTTCATGTATTTTGGTCATTTGTCAGTTGGACAAATTCTTGGCAAATTTCTAAATAAGTTGCAGAAGGGGGGCTGATCTGCATCCACAGAGGGATATGATTGTAAATGATGATCAAATCAAAGATCCTAGACCCCTGTAGTATGACACATTTGAGAATTTGCTTTTGTAGATAAGTTAAGACTAACTGTAGAGAAGATCTGTTTATATTCTAGAACATTTTTAAAGGAAATACAGTTTTATTATTTCCATATTAATAATTGCATTTTACTAGTAGAGGTTCCCCTTTTATAAATAAGAAAATTGGGGGAGATTAGATTATCAAAGCATTAGCAGAACTCTACTTAGTGATTATACAATTTATATGCAAACACTGTTTCCAAAATATTTTGGGCCATTTATTTCCATAACTCCACATAAACATTTCATCATATAAGCCTTTTTCCCACTATTCATTTGCTTAGCAAGTCTTTTTTTTTCTTTCAAAAATTAGGTTAAGAAAACCCATTCAGGGGGTGACTAGGTAGCACAGTGAATAGAGCACCTGCCCTGAAGTCAGGAGGACCTGAGTTCAAATTTGGCCTCAGACACTTAACACAAAAACTAGCTGTGAGACCTTGGGCAAGTCACTTAACCCCAATTGCCCTCCAAAAAGCAAAAAAAAAAAACCCATTCAGAGCAACTATTCTAATTGTTGTAAAATGTTTACTCTTGGTATCATGCAGAGTTTACAAAGAGTTTTTCATGAATATAACCTCATTTGATCCTCAGAATCATCCTGTGAGATGGATAAGGCAGATGTCAGTCAGTTCTAGAGCCAGAATTATTATCCTGATCCTAAGACTCAGATCTCTGACTTTAATGTCAGTGTTCTTCCCTCCTTTCCTTTATTGGGGCTAGGATTGGTAGAATGATTAAATGCTGTTCTTATGTAATAACACTCATCTAACCTAAGCAGATTATATATTTATATGTATGTAATTATGTGTGTGATTATATCTACATAGGGAATGCCTGGTAAGAGAGCTCCCTCCATCAGTGCAGATTGGTAAATGCTCTGCAATTCACACCTTAGAGAGTTGACTTGGGCACTGAGAGGTTAAATTTTTTGCTCAGTATCACACAACCAGCATGTATCAGGCATGGAACTTGAACCTATGTTTTTTGGCCAGCTTTTTATATACTATGCCAGAAATTAAGTCACAGTTTGAGTCCAAATATATGTGCATATATGTATGGATATATTCAAGGATGAATTATGTATTTTTAAAATATATGTATAACTATAGACTTGGAAAAGATTTGTTATTTCAAATATGCATATGCATATGTTGTTGTTGTTGTTCTGTCATTCAGTCATATCTCACTCTTTGTGGACTATAACTCACTAGGCCCTTCCATCATCCATTATCACTCAAGTCTATCCAAACTCATGTTCATTGTTTCCATGATACTATCTAACCATCTCATCTTCTACTGTCCCCTTGTCCTTTTGCCTTCAATCTTTCCCAACATCAGGGTCTGTTCCAGTGAGTTCTGTTTTCTCATTATTTGGCTAAGGTATTGAAGCTTCAGTTTAGTATTTGACTTTCCAGTGAATGGTCTGAATTAATTTCTTTCACTATTGACTGATTTGATCTTCTTGCTGTCCAAGGAATTCTCAAAAGATTTGTCCAGCACCACAACTCGAAAGTGTTATAGTGCTCAGCTTTTCTTATAATCCAACTCTCATAGTCACACATTGCTGCTGGAAAAACCATAGCTTTGATTATATGGACCTTTGTTAGCTAGATGATGTTTCTACTTTTTAGTGTGCTGTCCAGATTTGCCATAGCTTTCTTTCTAAGGAGCAAGTAAGTGCCTTTAAATTTCATGACTGCAGTCACCATCTGCTGTGATCTTTGAGCCCCAAAATATAAAATCTGACACTTTCCATTTCTTCTCCCTCTATTTTCCAGGAATAATTGGGCCACTTGCCAAGATCTTAATTTTTTTTGTTGTTGTTAAGCTTAAAGCCAGCTTTTACACTCTCCTCTTTCACCCTCATCAAGAGACTTCTCACATTTATATGCATATATTTTTTGAAGTACCTTTTGTTTAGTTCACAAAGATTATCTTTTGATATTCTGGTAACAAAGAGATAACCACTGAATTCTGAACATTATTAAGTATAGATAGGATTGGAGAAATTTCTGTGACAAATTTAAAATATTACTGTTCTATACATTGTCTTATTTAATGTCATCTCCATCCTCCCTCACTCTAGTCTTCAGAAAGAACCTTCTGATTTCCTCCTTGCCCTTTGAGTGAACCTTGAAAGTGCAATGCCTTTTGCATTTGACTCACTCTCAGAAACTATAGATACTCTTACTTTATCTTTAAGAGCCAAGTGGAATTGTGAGAAAAGTCGTTTCTCCTGGCAGTTGGAAATTGGTTGAAAAATGTTGAAAAATTATGAACTACTTCTCTCTATGGAGTCAGAGATAGTATATTGGGTTAATTTTGATCTGTGAGGCATTGTGAGGTGAAACCAGAGAGAAAGAAATCCAGAACGGACTTCTTTCTTTTGAGAGTTGCCTTAAGTGTTACATTATGAAGACAATCCTTTAAAGAGAAGTATATGTAAAGAGAATTCTATGAAAAATCTGCAAGGAACTGGAAAGGACAAGTGTGTTTTGGAAATACTGCTATCTGTGATGGTTGAGAAGGGGAGAAAGAGAAAAAAGACTTATTTCCTTATTTTCTGAGTGTCTGGATTTAACTTTCATTTTAAGAAATATGAAGATTTGGTTCTGCTAGGTAGTACAGTGGATAGAGCACTAGCCCTGGAATCAGGAGGACCTGAGTTCAAATCTGACCTCAGATGCTTATTAGCTGTGTGACCTGGGCAAGTCACTTAACCCCAATTGCCTCAAAAAAAAAATAAAAGAAATATAAAGATTCTTAAGATTCTTTAATCAGTATCTTGTGTGAACTAAATGGTATAGGACTGAGTTTTCCTAAGTGAAGAGCAGGCATATATTGTTACATTGAGAGTTTGTAGTGATTCTTGTGATTTCCTCATAGTCAAAATATTATAAATGGTATCTGTCTTTGCTTTATTGTTGATTTATTAATAAATTTATATGAATAAATGCCATTGGGAAAGGAGATTTTATAAGCTCATTTCATCAATAATGAATTAGGATAGGGGCTTAAGTTAATTAATGAATGAGAATGTTTGAAATTTGTATCATTTAATAAGAAACTTCAATTTTATCACTGGAATACTTTAGACTTTGCAATGATAAATTTAATATAGCAACAAGTCAAGTAACAGGAGAAAGGGTAACATATAAGTGATTGCGTCAACCCCAAATTGCACTTAATAACCTCCTACATAAGGTAGCAATTAGGTGGTGCCATGGATAGAGAGATAGGCCTAAAGTCCAGAAGAACTGAGTTCAAATCCAGTCTCAGATATATACTAGGTGTGTGACCCTGGGAAAGTCACATAACCCTATTTGCCTCCATTCTCTCATCTGTAAACTAAGCTGGAGAAGGAAATAGCAAACCATTCCAGTGTTTTCCCAAGAAAACCCAAAATGGGGTCATACAGAGAAGGACATGACTGAAACAAAAGAAACAGCAATAACAACATAAAGAAGACAAGCATTTTATTGGAACAGGGCATAGAAGGAGCCTGGCCTGGAGTTTCCTGATCCCAGTGTGATAGAGAAGAATGAGTCTGGGTATATACCTCATGAGGGACTTTGGTTTCATCCACTGCTTTGTGTAGAAGGCCATATTGTTGAGAATAGGGCTCTGGGAGAGGCTACCAAAAATCAAGGAGAGCATTGTGACATTTAAAAAGTTCAAGAGATCTAATTCTTGGATCATTAGTCATTTTACTAAATGACTAACATGGTAGAATTTTATTAAAAGAAGAGGTTACTGGCACTCTCAAATGCCCAAGACCCCTGGTGGCAGTGTTTATATGTCCTTGGAAGAGTGGGTGTTCCTGAGGGTGACAATCAATTCTGATTGGTTAACAATGAATGAGATAATGAATATTACAATGAGAAGCAGACTATCTCCAATAAGAGGCTGAGAAAGTGACATCATGTCATTCTTGGACAAAGTGACTATCTCTACACCCAGATCACCCTCCAGTTTTGGGCAATCTAATTAAAGATTTATGCTCACCCAGACCTGAGTAGAATAGAATGGGCTTACTTAGATTAAATTCTTTGTAAGGTTGGGTGCGGTCTAACCAAGATTGAGGTGAATTAATTTAATCTTATTATTAGTAATGTCATTCAAGAAACTGAACTTTGAAATGAGGACTATAGAAAAAGGGGAAACTCTGGATCTCCCTAAACCATTGGTTATAATAATCACTTCTCTCAACATAAAGAGGGGGTCTAGGAGTTTGGGCTTACAAAAGCTTTAGTTCACAGTATGATGCCATGGCATAACTATTTTGTGTGGGTTTTTTCCCTTTTTTTCTTAGTGGTATCAGTTTTGCCTCTTGTATTCTTAGGCTTATAAGTATTTAAAACAGTTAAACCTTTTCTAAGTACATTTTCTTCTTATTAGATTCAAAGTTCTCAAGGATAGGATTTATGTCAACTACCATTAAAAATTATTTCCTTTAGTATGATGTTCTTCAATACAATGGCCATTTGAGAAATACTTGGTGCTGATTAGGGTAAGGATAGAATGGCAGCTTTACTTATGCAGATTAATTGACATGATTCTCCATAAACCATGAAAGCAAAAGGGTGACTTCTGCTGCATTTATACCACTTAGACCACTTCCTTTTTTTTTTTTTGCTACAGCAGAGATCAGAATAAAATCCAGAGGGAACAAAAGTTAACAACAATTTCTCATAAAATAACTTCTGGTCCACAGGCAACGAAATCAGTACCTGGGCTATATAAAACAGAGACAAGTCACAAATCCCCAGAGACTTTAACTTTTCTTGATGAGACTTGTGGGACTGAATGATGTCATGGCTGTTGTGAATTAAGGGATGGATACACTTTATGAATCACAAGTTGTTTATTTGTTTCATTTTTTAAAATGAAAATTAAACCTATAGAGACTCAGATTACTTTCTAGTGCTGGTATAGTCTTTATCAAATCAAATCAGTAACTGTCTATTGAACATGTATGTGTGAAAGTCACTTTACAATATACATGTGCAAAATTTCTGGACATTCTAGTAGTGTGACCTTAGGTAAGTCACTTAATATCTCTGAGACTCAGTACTCCCCATTACTTTGACTTTTCCTTGAGGGCAGGGAGTATCTTACATTCTTATATCTGTATCCCCAGCAGTTAGTGCACTGCTTGGCACATATTAAGTACCGAATAAATTTTCTCTCCCTCTCTCTCTCCTTTCTTCCTTGTTTCTCTTTCTTTCTTCCTTCCTTCCTTCCTTCCTTCCTTCCTTCCTTCCTTCCTTCCTTCCTTCCTTCCTTCCTTCCTTCCTTCCTTCCTTCCTTCCTTTCTTTCTTTCTTTCTTTCTTTCTTTCTTTCTTTCTTTCTTTCTTTCCTTCTTTCTTCCCTTCTTTCTTTCTTCTTCTCTTCCTCCTCTACCACACATATCTATCTATCTATCTATCTATCTATCTATCTATCTATCTATCATCTATCTATCCCTCTTTCTCTATCACCAATTTCTATTTCATCAGGTTACTTCATAGAGCTAGTATAAAGATTAAATGAAAGAATGTTCACAAAAGTGCTTTGCAAGATATAAAGTTCTCTACAAATTTATCTTGTCATTATTGTAGTTATTTTTTATTACTCAGTTGAGAGTTACTCCACAGGGACTGTATGAACTATATGAATTGCAAAATTTCAAAAAATTATCCTTTAGATTCACTTCAGCAAATCTATTCCATGGTTTCAGAGGCACCAATAAAGTGGATCATGTGGTACAAGGGTTGCAGGGCATATTTTTTGGGATATTATGCCAAGAAGATTTGTGAATCTCCTTACTTTTTTTCTGCCAGCATTATGAGCACAATGAGTAATGTTGCAGCAATAGGCAAGACACCTGATTTTATTTAGTAAATGGTAAAAACAACACTGTACTTGTTGGGAGGAGACTGGGGTTCTAGTTGCATCTGTGTGACTTTTGTGACTCACTAATGCCTTCTGGGCCTTACTTTCCTAACCTATAAAATAAGTTACTTGGAATTTTGCATAAAATTCTATTCAATAAAGAATATAGAATCATAGAGCTATAAGGAAGCTTTGAAGCCCTCAAATCTCAAACTTTTGGTTCATGAGATAGAGTTATTTCATTGATAGAATACTGGATTTGGAGTCAGGAAGAACTAAGTTAAAATTCTACCTTTGACATGTGCTAATAAGCCATGTAACTACAGGCCATAAGCCATTTAACCCATGTCTATAAAAAAGTAATAATAATGATTAAAGTACTTGGTTCATGGAGATGTTCAAGTTAGATAAACTATATAAAGTGGAATACAAATATCAGATTTTAAAAAATAGATTAGGTAATTGAGGCCAGTATAGATTAAATGACTTACCTAAATTCACACAACTTATTAGCTGGCAGAACTAAACTAGAATATGAATTGACTCCAATCTATCTACTGGGCCATGTTTCACATTTTACACAATTTCATAATCTCTATTCAAACAGGAATCCCAGCTGTTCTCTGAACACAACATTCCATTTCCAATTTCCATGTATTTGCACAGGCTCGTGCCTGGAGTGCACTCCCTCCACATCATCCTCCATCTTTCTTTGAGACAGTTCAGGTGACATCTCTTTTATTTATTTTTTTAAGCAATTGGGGTTAAGTAACTTGCTCAAGGTTACATGGCCAGTTATTTTGTGTAGGTACTAAATATCTGAGGCTGGAACCGATCCCAGATCTCCCAACTCTGGGGCCGGTCCTCTCACTCACTGTGCCACCTGGCTGCCCTGAATCCGAATTTTTTTTTTTTTGCTTTTTGGAGGGCAATTGGGGTTAGTAAATGTATTAAGTGTCTGAGGCCGGATTTGAACTCAGGTCCTCCTTACTCCAGGACCAATGCTCCATTCCCTGCACCACCTAGCCTCCCTGTGACATCTCTTTTAGGGAGCCTTTCTCCCTCCTCAAATCACTTGTCAATGAATATGATTTTTCTTCCCACGAGACTGTGAAGGCAAGACCTATTTCATTTTTGTCTTTGCAGCTCCAACATCTAGCAATGTGCCTTTCACAATAAATATGTATTAAATCCAATGGGTCTAATGAATGAGTTTTTAAATAAATTTTTGCATGTAAAATGTGCCTAAGTGTTTGTCGACTTGATAAATATGAAAGGTATGATTTCAAAGCTTTAAAAACATCATGATTTAGACCATCAACCCCCCCCCCAAATAATCCCTTTTATCATATACATTTTTATGCAATCACAATGAATATATGACTCAATACTTCAATAAATTGATGAACTCATCAATATAGATATACCGGCCAATGATGCAGAGCATAACCTATCAATGCTTTCTTTTTGGAAATTGTTGTCTATGTGTTTCCATAAATCCTCCATAGGGGACCCACCCAATATGCTCAAAGCCTTCCTATGGGTCTTTAAACATGATAGGGGTACCATCGCTCCATTAAGGTCTCTGTTATCCCTTCTTCTCACTGAAAGACTGACTGACATTTCCAATTTTGGGAATATATTTCTTGATTTCATCTTCTGTATCACTAATTGTAAATAAATTCTCCTTGATGATTTGCAGCAGCCTGATTAAGCCCACCATTTACCTCTTCTTTGTCCTTTGGCTCACTCACAATTTTTATTCTTCAGAGATTATGGTGTTTTATTAATTATATTTATATAGTATCCCTAGAAAAACAATAATTTAAAAATGGTGTTAGGTTGGAGCTTGAAAGTGGTATGTAATTTGCTATCTGACCTGTTCTATTCCCCCTATTCAATTCTGGACCCAAATCATTGTTTGTCTATAGTGTCTATTCCAGCTGTATCAACTAATATACCAGCTCAGTAGGTTCTCATCCAACAGCACATCATTATTTGGAAATAGGCCATCTTCAGCAAGTTGGCTTTCCCTTGACCCCATTTCATAGGCTTTGTAGCATTCTTGGGCTTGATATATAATGACTTCTGCAGAGAGAAACATCTTGTGAAACTTAACTATCTATAGGAAATTCCTCTTTTGGCTTTGCATCAGGTAGCCCCCATGATGGACAAATGACTCTGGCAAGCATATGCATCTTTTTTTTATGCCTCACTTAATAAACATTAACACAAATTAAATTAATAAAAATAAATTAACATTAATAATAAATTAAATTAATACATATTAAAAACAAAAATCAACATTATCTCTTGCTTTGTCAAGCAAGGAATCATGTATGTTATAACATATACATAGAAGACATTTTGTTGGAGGAAAAACTTTAAGG
Source organism: Petaurus breviceps papuanus (assembly GCF_028583685.1). NCBI lineage: Eukaryota > Metazoa > Chordata > Mammalia > Diprotodontia > Petauridae > Petaurus > Petaurus breviceps. Next base: position 6,453,193 of record NW_027187315.1, read on the forward strand.
CTGCATTTCACTTACTGAATGAATTGCATGTTTTGTAATCAACAAGTAATAAACATGGTAGCATCTTACATTTGCTTTCACTCAATTAAATAACAATATAGATGTGGTCTGCCAGAGAATAAAGTTTGAAAAACCTTACCTTTTCCCTTCCCATAGTTTTATCAAGGATACTCTGAATACCTGTGTAGATTATTCTCATAAAGATTTCATCTAGCTTTCCCCTTACCCTTCCCACCTCAAACCTCCATGCCAAAGTTCCATTAAAGATTTGCCTGCACCTTCCACTGTACCCTATGGGAATGACTGCATCATTATTAACAGACTCCCTTTTGTCTTTAACCTCCCTTCTTCCATTTCTGGTCCTCACTGATGCATGGCTCCCTCTTAATGACTCTGCCTCCCTTGCCTTCCTTCCCAGTTTCGTCTCATGCCTTTTGACTCATTGATTATGCTGGAGGAGTCAGAATACTTCTTGTTCCCCATCATCACTTCCAGAATCTGTCTTTGCCACCTTCCCTAATTCAGCTGTCCTTTTTTCTAGATTTGTGATATCCAAATTTATTACCCAGTCTAGATCTTCATGGCTGTTATGTATCATCATGCTTTATCAAGGAGTTCAATGCTAGACTCCTAGTCTTTTTCTCCTTCCCATATCTTGCATATATAACTTGGGGACTTCAGCATATATATTGATGCCCCATTAAATACTGTGACTTCCCAATTTGATCATATCCTATGATGTATTACTCTAATCCATTTCAGTAACATACATCAGTAATTACACCCTTGATCTTGCCATCACCAACAAGTATTCTACTGCTTAGTTTGTGAATCCTGAATTTTATCTGGTCATAATTTTTTTTTATCATTCCATCTTTCCATGTTCCTAATGACCTATATTTGTGCTCTTCATCCTTATCATGACATTCATTCTCCCCATTCTTTAATTCTTTCCTAGGTTATTACCCCACTCACTGGTTATTCTATCTGTACTTCTCTGTCTTTCCCCCTTGGTAAACCAGTTCAATCTATACTATCCTTTGTATTAAAATCCTATAGCCAATCTTGCCTTGCCAGATCCAAACCCTAGATTTTCCTCATGATATGCCTTGTTTGTTCTTAGTCATATACAGCTGATCAGAGCTGGAGTATTTTGCAAAACAAAGCTGACTTTAAAAAAATTGTGTTATCTAATCTCAACCAGGCCCTCATTGCATCAAGGCAAATATTCTACTCCTCCCTAATTGTTCATTATCCTACTCTTTATGATGCCTCTTCCAAACCTTATTATCAATCTTCAAGTCTCCCATAATAATCTATTTCCCAGATTTCTTAGTAGAAAACTTTGCCTCATACTTCATCAGATCAAATAATGCCAAAAAAAAAAGAATGAAAAAAACCAACATAGAGAAATTTCTGCAAGCTTCTTCACTCAACCTTGGACTGAATTAAAAGATGACCTGGAGCTACAAAAACTGAGAGAGGAATCTTGCTAAAGAAGCCAGCATGAATGCATGGAAATATACTGGAGATTCCCATTGTGGGAGAATCCAGACAAACAAGCAGTGCAATGCTTGGAAAATCCCAGTAAGGCAATATCTAGTCAATGCCCTGACTAGTGGGTGGTGATATGGGATATAAAAGAGATCCTTATCAAGGTAGTCTCAAGAGGGACAGAAGACCCTGATAGGGGCAAACTGCTATAGAGCTCTGAGTAGGAACTTGTAAGCCTATCAGCCCTCTAAGCACAAGTACACCAGAGGAAATAGGAGCCAGTATGAGGAACCCAAGAGACTGAGACCATAAACAAATAGCAATTAACCTTATTTGGGCCTGATATCCCAGAGTGTAGGAGAATCTAGAGTCTGACCCTAAAATTAAATTACAAATCAAGAAATGAGGCTAGATATATAAGTAAAGAGAAAAAGATACCAAACACTATGAAGAAATATTATGGATCAAGAATCATTCAAGAAGAAAACATGAGAGTAATGTCAAAAATAACTATAAAAAGAGACTCAGAAAGATGTCTTGGTTACAAGAAGTAAAAGAATGCATTGAAGGAATACATGGATTATAAGTGATATGAAAAGTATGGAAGGAAAACTTGGGAAGAATAATCAGCACCTTAGAATTGAAGGTGGTAAAACTTAATAAAAAAAAGATTCTTTAAAAACTGGAATGGGGGTGGCCAGGTGGCACAGTGAATAGAGCACCAGCCCAGGAGTCAGGAGGACCTGGGTTTGGATCTGGCCTCAGACACTTAACACAAAAATTAGCTGTGTGACTTTGGGCAAGTCACTTAACCCCAATTGCCCTCCAAAAAGCAAAAAAAAAAACCAAAACAAAAACTGGAATTAATGGGGCAGCTGGGTAGCACAGTGAATAGAGCACTGGCCCTGGAATCAGGAGGACCTACTCAGTTAAAATCCTGCCTCAGACACACACGCACACACACACACACACACACACACACACACACACACACTGTGTGATCTTGGGTAAGTCACTTAACCCCAATTGCCCTACCTTCCCCCCTCCAAAAAGCAAAAAGAAAAATCAGAATGGAGCAAACAGAAATAAATGATTCCATGAAGAAAAAATATAGAAAAATATAACAAAATGAAAAGAATGTAAAAATAGGAGAAACTGTAAGGTATCTTATACAAAAGATATATTTGTGGGGTTTTTGTTGTTGTTGTTAAATCTGACCTGAAAAACAAGTCAAAGAATGATAATCTAAGAATCCTTACCTGAAAAGGATAAGCTGCATACTATATTTGAAGAGATCTATCTCTGTCTAGATCTATGAAAAAGAAATATTTAAATAGAAAGAATACACCTATCACCTATGGGGGAAAAACCTTAAAATGCCAATTCTCAGGAATATCATTATTAAAATCCAGATCATGCAGGTCAAAGAGAAAATATTGCAAGTAGCCAGAAAGAATTAATTTAAGTACCAAGGAACCACAGCTAGGTTCTCTTAATACTGGACAGTTACCTCTATGAATGAGACGATATTACAATATGATGCTTTAAAAAGTTATATATATATATATATATATATATATATATATATATATATATATAT
>NW_027187315.1:6456296-6512152 GCF_028583685.1 Petaurus breviceps papuanus
TATATATATATATATATATATATATATATATATATATATATATATATGCTTATAACCAAGAATTACCTCCTGCAAAACTGATTATACTCCTTTGGGGTGGTGGTGGTGGTAATAGATCTATGAGGGGATAGAGGATTTTCAATATTTCCTGAAGAAAAAAAATCAAAACTGAGTAAATACATTTGAGCCCTTAGAAGGAGCTGCAGAAAGATGAAATGCTTACATTCTTTTTTTTAAGCAATTAGGGTTAAGTAACTTGCTCAAGGTTACATGGCCAGTTATTTCTGGGTGTGGTGCTAAGTATCAGAGCCCGGATTCAATCCCAGGTTATCCCGACTCTGGGGCTGGTGTTCTTACTCACTGAGCCACCTGGCCGCCCCTAAGCAATTGGGGTTAAGTAACTTGCTCAAGGTTACATGACCAGGTGTTTCTGGGTAGGAGCTAAGTATCTGAATCTGGATTCGATCCCAGGTCATCCTGACTCTGGGGCCAGTGCTCTTACTAGCTGTGCTACCTGGCTGCCCCAAGTGCTTACATTCTAATATATATTGTAAAAGACTGACAATATTTCCCTCCCTCCTATCCCACCTCCCACTTGTTCCATTCTGTACTTTGATCCCATCCCTTTTCAAAAGTGGGTGCTTCCAACTTTTCTCCCCCCCAGCCTGCCCTCCCTTCCATCATCTCCCCTCTGAACCCTTTCCCCCCTATTCTCCTATAGGGTGAGATACCCTATTTAGTGTGTATTTTATTCCCTCCCCAAGCCAAATTCAATGAGAATAAGGTTGACCCACACTCTTTTGCCTTCCTATTCTTCCCCTCCATTGTAACCATTTTCCCTTGCCTCTTCTTTATGAGATAGTTTACCCCATTCTGTCTCTCCCCATCTCCTCTCATTATATTCTTCTCTCACCTCTTAATTTCACCTTTAAAGTATCAACCCTTCCTGTTAAATTGGTCCTGTGCCCTCTATCTATGTATACCTGTAAACATATATACACACATTCACATATGTATTCATATGCCCATATACCCTCATAAATAGACACACACACACACACACACACACACACACACACACACACATATATATATATATATATATATATATATATATATATATATATATATATTCCCTTCAACTATTTTCATGCTGACAAAAGTTTCATCAGTTACAATTATTATTTTTCCATGTAGGAATGTTAATAGTTCAACTTTGATAAATTCCTTATGATTTCTTTTCCCTGTTTACCTTCTCATGCTTCTCTTGCTTCTTGTATCTGAATGTCAAATTTTTATTCGACTCTGGTTTTTCATCAAGAATGTTGAAAGTCCTCTATTCCACTGAATGACCATATTTTGCCCTGAAACACGATACTCAGTTTTGCTGGGTAGGTGATTCTTGGTTTTAATCCCAGCTCCTTTGACCTTCAGAATATCATATTCCAAGGCCTTTGATCCCTTAGTGTAGAAGCTGCTATTAAAATTGTTTCTTCCTGGCTGCTTATAATATTCTCTCCTTAATCTGGGAATTCTGGAACCTGGCTATAATATTCCTAGGAATTTTCTTTTTGGGATCTTTTTCAGGAGGTGATTGGTGGATTCTTTCAACCTTGTTTTTGCACTCTTGTTCTAAAACATCAGGGCAGTTTTCTTTGAGAACTTCTTGGAGGATGATTTCTAGGTTCTTTCTTTGATCATGGCTTTCAGGTAGTCCAATAATTTTTAAATGATTTCTCCTGGATCTATTTTCCAAGTCAGTGGTTTTTCCCATGAGATATTTCAGATTGCCTTCTATTCTTTCATTTGTTTGGATCTGTTTAACAGCATCTTGATTTCTCTTAAAGTCACTAGCTTCTCTTTGCTCCAATCTAAATCTGAGGAAATGATTATCCTCATTGAGCTTTTGAGATTCTTTTTCCATCTGGCAAATTCGTCTTTTCAAGGCATTCCTCTCCTCATTGCCTTTTTGACCCTCTTTTGCCATTTGAGTTAGTCCATTTTTTTAGGTGTTATTTTCCTCAGTCAGGCTGTTGACTCTCATTTCGTAACTTTCTTGCATCATTCTCATTTCTCTTCCCAATGTTTCCTCTACTCCTCTTATCTGCTTCTTCACGTCCTCTATGGCCTGTAACCAGCTCGTATTTTCCTTTGAAGCTTTTGGTGCAGGAGTTCTGACTTCACTGTCTTCCTCCTGTTCCATGTTTTGCTCCTTTTTGTCCCCAAAAGAGGAGTCTAATGTTGGAATCTTCTGTCTGCTTTGCTTCCTTTACCTGATCATGTTGCCCCTCAGTCACTTGACCCCTGGGCTTTTTGCCACAGTAGGACTCTGCCACCAGACAGGTGAGCTTTTGTCCCAACCGCTGGGGTTTTCTCAGCTGCTGGAGACATTAGATGGATGCCCTCTTGGAGGCCTCCACAAGCTCTGGCAAGCTGGACACACACCCCAGGACCTCCACCTTAGACTATAATCCAGATCCAAACAGGTTGAAGCAACAGCGATTACCCCTCAGACTGGTTGCTTGGTCCCCCTACAGTCTGCAGGCCAGGAGCTGAAGCTGCCATGTGGCACTGGCTGGCTATGCCAATGTCTCAGCAGCTTCTTGCCCTGAGGGCAAAAGCCAACGCACTCCCACTTACTGGGTCCCAAAGTCCAGGTTTCACTGACCTCTCACTTTGTCCTTCACATCTATGTGTTGATAAATCTGGAAACAGCCACAGCTGCTGCTCATCTGGAGTCCCTCTGGTCAGGGGCTGGTCAGGCCTGCCCTGGGGCTAAAACCTCCAGCTCACATGGGTGTGGGCTCAGCTCCCAGAATGCTGCGCTCGCCAATTCCTGCTGGCCTGCCAGGCTGTCCTCAGAGGGAGGTTAGCTTCTCTGTATCATTTTATGAGTTCTGCAGCTCCAAAGTTTGTCCAGAGTCCCCTTTTTGCATTGGTTGGGGAAGGTGGTAACCGGAGCCTCTGGGAGGTCATGCTTCTACTCCACCATCTTGTGTGCAAGTATTTTTAAAGCCTTTTTTTTCTTTAAGTTTGGAAGAGGGTTGTTGAGAAGTGAGGGGAGTTAATAATAGGGTTCTCAAAAAAAGAAAAAAAAAAAAAGAAAGAAAAGTGTCTGTGATGTGGTTTTTTTTATGCACCAAACAGCAGAAAGAGGTCCAGAATGAAAGACAAACAGCACAGCTTTGAAAGGTACATGCTGAATTTATTATGTATTTAAGCAAATATATTTAAAAGGAAAAGAAGGTTGTATACAGTAGATATTGGTGGTTTTATGTATAATCCTCTTCTGTCTTTGTATTTGGAAATCCTCCTATTGGATATTTTTTAAGTTCAGCATAAAAATAAATACATTTAAAAATAATATTCATTGGCTAGGGTAATTTCTTAGGAGACCTTTTATTCTTCACATTATAATGGTTGATATACATTGGTTGAACTCTGATAGGATGTAATTACACCAATGTCTTTTCCTTTATTCAATTCCTTTTCTTTGACTTACATAACTGGAGTTAGATCTGTTTTCCTTGTATGATATTTCTTTTCACCTTCATCTCATCTTCCAATAAGTTATTATTTCTGATATTTTCTCTAACAATGTAAAGCAGTAAATGGCCTGAAGACACCATGGGAATGTCTTAGTATTATTAAAATTACCCTTTTTAAGGCCAAAGATTCAGAACTAAAGACCTTGGAAATGATGTAGTCTAATGTCTAGATAAAACTCTATGTCTTGGTATAGGACATGGTCCATTTGAATCTTATTTTTATGACTTCGTCAGTATTGATGACAGTAAAATAATTCTGCATATCACTATAGAAGTAATAAGCACCTTTGCACTTACCAGTGTGAGTATATATAAGGAAGCAGAGAGCGAGGGTCAGTTGATTTATGGAAATCAGGATTTTATTTTTTATTGGAGTAAAAGCTTTCTGATTGAGATAAGCAAGGGTGAACATGTGAGTATGTAGGCTATTTGGAGAAGGGGTGCTGATTGAATACTTTAAAAATTATTAACATTCTATGCTGTTAATTCCTAGGACTTTTGATGTTCTCTTTTTTTGTCATAAGAATTCAGCTAAAATTACTGTATAACTGGCCCATAATTTTTCTATAGGGGAGATTTTGAGAGTTAATTAAGTCTGAAGGATGTGTATATACTGCCATTTTATTGGATCTATTATTTGCAAGTTTCAACTCCCTCTTAATTTGAATCAGAAACATACTTATATACTATTAAGACAGTTATTGCTGACCATAAGTCATAAGAGCACAATTTGATTCCTCTTTTATTTGCAGTGAGGTAGAAAATTACATGTATCATCTAATGCTGAGCTATGTCAGGGCCAGCTAAACCGTGATTGTTGTGGTTCATTTCCTCAGTGTCATTCATTATTCTTTTTTAAAATTTTATTTTCAATTCACAGAAGAAAATAAACATTTCCATATAACACAGTACAATGAAAAAGAACTGCAAATCTACCATGTACAATTTGCTATTCCCTCCAAATATACAACAAACTTCTCATCTGAATTTGTTTTTGTTTTACTTTTCCTTCTTCCCCTTCACCAACCCTAGAGATGGCTACAATTCAACACACACACACACACGTATATGTATGTGTGAAATGATTCTTACATACTTTTAGTTATCAGTTCTTTCTCTGGATACAGATAGCATCTTTCTTCATATGTCATTTATTTTTTATTTGTGTATTTATAACAGGCAAAATGACTTAGTCATTCAAATTTGTTCTTCAAACAATATGTTGTTACTATATATGGTGTTCTTTTGGTTCGGCTCACTTCACGCTTCTGTTAAGACCCTTCTCATAGTGCATATAATGATATGCTTGCTACTTGGAATCTTTGTAACTTTGAGTATGAGCCTTTCTTTTAAAACATGGACAGACTGACATTGCCTGCCAGACAGTGTATATATGCCTATACATTTGTTATTTCTTTCTGTCCCATCATGTAGAGGTAAAATGCCCCATTATATACAGCACTAAACAAAAAGACCTGGGTGAATTTTTATCTTTTTGTTGCACTCATAGGATGGTTTAGAGTCTGGAGACTGGCTCAGGAGAATTGAGTGAAATCAGAATTCAGCTCATAAACGAACTTGGTGCTAACTTTGTTCTTTGTTTTGTCATGAAGCCTGTTGAAGCTTATGGTCCACCTGTGTAAGGGATGAGGCAATAGTGTTCTGAGAAAGGTTTTCAGAGTACAGTGAAGGATATGAAAAAAGGCCCCTATCTCATGGGAGAAAGGACTTAGCCTTAATGACTTTTTAAGAACTTAAATCATACTCCCCCCTAATTTCTTTCCTTGGCCTCCTTAACCCATTACAATGCTCAGATATCTCACATTTGTAGATCTGGGACTGAAGGTAAGGGGTAATACCTTTCTTTCCTCATCAATCATTGTCTGAGAACTTACTCTGGGGTCCAAGTAAAAGTGGTAAAATGCCATTGACACACATAACAGATGGAATTTTTCTCACATTAAAAAGGAAACCTTCACATACAATTTTACTGCTGTGAGTGCCCTCCTCTCTATACCCCGTTTCCCCAAGATTATCTGACACCACAGACAGACACACAAACAGCCATTTGAGGTTGGCGTTGAGATACAAACCTGAAAATCCCTTCTTCACATTACACACTCTCTCCAGCCCTCCTGAGGTCTCTCTCAGAATATCCAAATATCCTATGGCCAAGCTCTTTAGAACACAAAGCAACTCCAGGTGACCTAGCTAGCACCCTCAAGCTTAATCTACTTTTAAAAACTAAACTCTCTTATGACTGCGACTTGCTTCCTCATAGAAGACTTCATACTAACTCCATGGTTAGACTACAAGTAATTAATATATTCTCCATAGGCTATCCTTAGTACAAACTTCCACAGTCTGGGGTCTTCCTTATTCCTTATTCTTAAGTTCCTTTCATTCTCCCATGCAGATGAGTAGGCAAAATGAAAGGCAGAGAGAAAAAACTAAGGACCTTCCTTTACTATATACATATGCATGCATATACATACATGTACTAATGTGATATGTACTGTGTGTGCAGACCATACAAATATATACACATATATCATGTATGTATATGTATCATTAATGCACACCTGTGGCATAGCATATAAATAAATATATAAACATGTATATATACATACACGTGGATATATATCACATGCATGTTCATATGACTGTATATGTAATTCATATACATATGCATGTATGCATATGTATATGCTCATGTACATTCACATGTACACATATTTGCACATCTATCCATGCATTACATCATATTCATATAAAGAGATAATATACATCCATACATTATATACAGTATGTCCCAAAAGTCATACTGCACCTTTAAGTCTTAATATTTTAAACAACCTAAAACTACATGAAACTATTGGAATACCCTGTATAAAGGACATTTGATCAATGTGGCATATTCACCCCATAGTGTATTAATAATGAACATTCACTCTTTTAATGGTCACTGTCACTCACAGTTAAAGTTTAAGTGTCACTCAGCTGCTAAGCATAAGAAAGACTGATGAAGTTTTTGTGTACTTTTTAAAGGAAAAAAATTTGCCAAGTTATCTCAAGTCATTTGAAGAATGATTATTTCTGCAAAGCACATTGATTGAAAGAAACAACTTAAGCCCAAGGTATAAATGTAAGACTGCATGGATCGTCCATCCTTTCTAAAGTCTATATTTTAGATGCAGAACTAGGGTCTTTCCCCAAAGATTGTTATGACTTACAAATATAAACCAATTTCTCAATAGCAGTGATTTTTCTTGCAAGTAAGTAATCAATAACGAGTGCACTTTGTAACCTCCGCATTTACTGATTTATCTTCTATAATATTCCTGACAAAACCAATTATTTTGGAAAGTTACCCAAATTAGTTTACTTCCTATTCAGTATTAATGCTATTCTTAATGAGCTAAGCATGTATGCAATCGATTTTCTCAAAATAAAAACTTCCTGTACAGCATGAGATCTTATTTTATCCACATAAATTTTTTCCCCACATTTTAGTTTCAGAGAGAACAAATTGGGGGGGGGGGAGCTACTGGAGATTAGTTTTAATGCAATTTTCATTAATTACATATTTTTTAATAAAAGAACCAGGGCTTTGCTATTATTGATGAAAGTTATTTAGGTGCCCCTTTTTTAGAACTGGAAAATTTCTTCAGATGATGGACTAATACCCTTTGGGTACGACCTAAACATTATTTTGAAGAAGGAGGAATTTATGCTGGGTAAAGTTCCTATCGTATTTTTTATACCTGTTCTCTCCTTTGTAGAAACCCAGGTGGACAGCTTTCTGTTGAAGTGGCTATAAGGGCATTTGCATTTTAATGGAAGACTCCAAGAGGCTGAAAATAGCTGCAAACTCAAAAGACAGACTCTTATAGTGGAATTACAGGTGTTTTAATGGGCATTTCATGGTCAACATGAGTGTGGTATTGTTGAAAAAAAAGCTGAATTTTAAGTCAAAGCATCTGGAGTCCAATACCAGCTGCTCTGCTTCCTACCCATGAGCTCATAGATAAGCTTCCCTATTCCAACTATTTTTAGTGCTTAGCTCAGAGTCTTCCATAACATGGGTAAAATGAGGACATTTATCTTGCTAAATGAGTAAAACGAGGACATTTCTCTTCACTTTTAGACAAATTCTTCCTCCCCAGTATTTGATCAGCTACCAAGATGATTCTACTTCATCCTTATCCCTCACATCTTTTCCCTTCTCTCTACTCAACCCCAACTTCCCTAGTTTAGACCTTCATCACCCCTTCTCTGGATTATTGCATTTAGCATCTGACCTCCTCACACCTAGCATCTCTCCTTCCCAATCCATTCTTTATACAGATTCCAAATGGATGCTCCTAAAGCCCAGGTATGACCATGTCACTCCTTTCCTCAAGAAACATCAATGGGACTGAGGAACAGAGTAGGGTCAGTGGAATAAATAAGGGACACCAGACACAGTAGTCAATGACTATAGTAACCTACTGTTTGATAAACCCAAAGACACCAACTTCTGGGATAAGAACTCACTATTTGACAAAAACTGCTGGGAAAATTTGAAAATAGTGTGGCAGAAAATGGGTATAGATCAATATGTTACACTGTACACCAAAATAAAGTCTAAAGGGGTTCAATATCTAGATATAAAGGCTGATACTAAAAGCAATCTGGGAGACAAGGAATAGTTTACCTGTCAGATTTATGGAGAAGGAAAGAATTTGTGACTGAACAGGAGATAGAGAGTATTACAAAATGCAAAATGGATAATTTTGATTACATTAAATTGAAAAGATTTTGAACAAAAAAAGCCAATGCAAACAAGATTAGGAGGGAACCAGAAAATTGAGAAAGAATCAGTGTCTCTGATAAAGGCCTCATTTAAAAACATTTTTTTCTATCTTTTATTTATTTATTTTTAGTTTTCAACATTCATTTCCCCAAGATTTTGAGTTACAAATTTTCTCACCATCTTTCCCCTACCCTCCACCCCTAGATAGCGAGCCTATTGAATACCCCTTCCCCCAATCTGTTCTCTCTTATATCCTTCACTAACCTCCACACCCCCAACTTTCTAGTAGGGCAAGATGGATTTCTATACCCCAGTGCCTGTATATTTTATTTCCCAGTTGCATGCAAAAAACATTTTTTTAACATTTGTTTTTAAAAGTTTGATTTCCAGATTCTTTCCCTTCTTCATTCCTCACCCACTCCCACTGGGAAGAAAAGCAATTCAATATAGGTTGTATAATGTGTAGTTATGCAAAACGTTTCCATAGTAGTTATATTGTGAAAGACTAACTACATTTCCCTCCATCCTATCCTGCACCCACTTACTAGGTTTTCTTTTTTTTTTTTTGGTTAGGAATTCATATTTTTAATTTCTTTCTTTTAAATGCTTTATAAACTTCTGATTTGCATCATTCATTTCCGCCAGATTTTGAGTTATAAATTTTCTCCCTGTTTTTCCCCTACCCACCGCCCCAAAATAGCAGTCTCATAGGATATCCCCTCCTCCAATCTGCTCTCTCCCATATTTTCTCCCATACCCCTTTTGACTTTTCCAGTAGGGCATGGTGGATCTCTATGCCTCAGTACCTGTATATCTTATTTCCCAATTACATGTAAAATAGTATTAATAATAGTATATATATATATATATAATATATAGTATATATATAATAAAAGTATATATAAACATTTGATTTTAAAACTTTGAATTAAAGATTCATTCCCTTCCTCCCTTGTCACCCACCCTTACTGGGAAGGCAAGCAGTTCAGTGTAGGTTGTATATGTCTAGCTAATGCAAAACAATAACATAGTAGATATATTGTATAAGATTGACTATATTTCCCTCACTCCAGAGACACCTCCCACTTGTTCCATTCTCTACCTTGATCCTGTCCCTTGTCAAAAGTGGATGCTTCCAACTTCCCTCCCCTCCAGCCTGCCCTCCTTTCCATCATCCACCCTCTGAACCCCTTCTCCCCTACTCTCCTTTGGGTGAGATACCCCATTCAGTGTGTATTTCATTCCCTCCATAAGCCAAATTCAATGAGAATAAGGTTGACCCATTCCCTTTTGCCTTCCTATTCTTCCCCTCCACTGTAACCATTCTCTCTTGCTTCTTCTCTATGAGATAGTTCACCCCATTCTGTCTCTCCCCATCTCCTCTCATTATATTTCTCTCTCACCTCTTAATTTTACCCTTTAAGTATCATCCCTTCCTGTTAAATTGGTGCTGTGCCCTCTATCTATGTATACCTGTAAACATATTCACATATGTATTCATATGCCCATATACCCTCATATATATATATATGTATATATATATATATATATATATAAAAGCCCTTCAACTATTTCCATATTGACAAAAGTTTCGTCAGTTACAATTATTATTTTTCCATGTAGGAATGTTAATAGTTCAACTTTGACAAGTTCCTTATGATTTTTTCCCCCTGTTTACCTTCTCATGCTTCTCTTGCTTCTTGTTTCTGAATGTCAAATTTTCTATTCAACTCTGGTTTTTTCATCAAGAATGCTTGAAAGTCCTTTATTCCACTGAATGACCATATTTTCCCCTGAAACATGATACTCAGTTTTGCTGGGTAGGTGATTCTTGATTTTAATCCCAGCTCCTTTGACCTCTAGAATATCATATTCCAAGCCGTTTGATCCCTTAGTGTAGAAGCTGCCAGATCCTGGGTTATCCTGATTGTGTTTCCACAATATTCAAATTGTTTCTTCATGGCTGCTTATAATATTCTCTCCTTAATGTGGGAATTACAGAACCTGGCTATAATATTCCTTTCCTAGGAGTTTTCTTTTGGGGATCTTTTTCAGGAAGTGATCGGTGGGTTCTTTCAAGCTTTTTTTTTTTTTTTTTTTGCCCTCTGGTTCTAAAACATAAGGGCAGTTTTCTGTGAGAACTTCCTGGAGGATGATTTCTAGGTTCTTTCTTTGATCATGGCTTTCAGGTAGTCCAATAATTTTTAAATTATCTCTCCTGGACCTATTTTTCCAAGTCAGTGGTTTTTCCCATGAGATATTTCAGATTGCCTTCTATTCTTTCATTTGTTTGGATCTGTTTAACAGCATCTTGATTTCTCATAAAGTCATTAGCTTCCATTTGCTCCAATGTAATTCTGAAGCAATTATTCTCCTCAGTGAACTTTTGAGATTCTTTTTCCATCCGGCAAATTCGCATTTTTAAGGCATTCTTCTCCTCATTGCCTTTTTGAGCCTCTTTTGGCATTTGAGTTAGTCTATTTTTTAAGGTGATATTTTCCTCAGTCAGGCTGTTGACTTTCATTTTGTAATTTTTTGCATTGTTCTCTTTTCTCTTCCCAATTTTTCCTCCACTTCTCTTATTTGCTTCTTATTGTCCTCTATGGCCTGTAACCAGCTTATATTTTCCTTTGAAGCTTTTGGTGCAGGATTTCTGAATTCACTGTCTTCCTCCTGTTCCATGTTTTGCTCCTTTTTGTCCCCAAAAGAGGAGTCTAACATTGGAAACTTCTGTCTGCTTTGCTTCCTTTGTCTGGTCATGTTGCCTCTCAGTCACTTGACCCCTGGGCTTTTTGCCGCAGTAGGACTCTGCCACCAGACAGGGGAACTTTCATCCCAAATGCTGGGGTTTTCTCAGTTGCTGGAGGTATTAGATGGGTGCCCTCTCTGAGGCCTCCACATGCTCTGGCAAGCTGGACACATGTACCACGACCTCCACCCTAGACTTCAATCCAGATCCCAGCAGGTTAAAGCAGGAGTGCTTACCCCTCATACTGGGCACTTGGTCCCCTTACACTCTGTAGGCCAGGAGCTGAAGCTGCCATGTGGTGCTGGATGGCTGTGCCACCATCTCAGAGGCTTGGCTTCTTACCCCAGGGCCAAAGGCCACGCACTCCCACTTGCTGGCTCCCAAAGTCCAGACTGCACTGGCCTCTCACTTTGTTCTTTGCATCTATGTGTTGATAATTCTGGAAAGGGCCACAGCTGCTGCTGATCTGGAGTCCCTTAGGCCGGTGGCTGGTCAGGTCCATGCTGGGGCTAAAACCTCCAGCTTACATGGGCCTGGGCTCAGCTCCCAGAGTGCTGTGCTGGCCGATTCCTGCCGGGCTGTCCTCAGTGGGAGGTTAGCTTCTCTGTGTCATGTTGTGGGTTCTGCAGCTCCAAAGTTTGTTCAGAGTCCCCTTTGTACATTGATTGGGGAAGGTGGAAGCCGGAGCTGCTCCAAAGTTGTGCTTCTAAACTGCCATCTTCCACTTACTATATTTTCTACTTTGACTGTGTGCCTTTTGAAAAATGATTGCTTCTAACTACCCTCTCCTCCAATTTGCCCTCCCTTCTATGATCCTCTCTTTTATCCCCTACCTCTCTATTTTCCTGTAGGGTAAGATACCCAATTGAGAGTATGTTATTCCCTCTTTAACCCAAATTCAATGAGAGGAAGGCTGACTCATTCCCTTTAACCTTCCTGCTCTTCCCCTTTGTTGTAATATTTTTCTCTTGCCTCTTTTATATGAGATAATTTACCCTATTCTATCTCTACCTTTCTCCTTCTCCCATTATATTCCTCTCTCACCTTTGGTTTCATTTTTTAGATTTCATCCCTTCTTATTCAACTGAATCTGTGACCTCTGTCTATTTATACAGGTACACACATATACACAGACTCACACATTTATTTATACACACATACACCGTCCTATACACACACAGACAGACACACATATATTCCCTTCAACTATCCTCATAATGAGAAGAGTCTCATGAGTTACAACTATTATTTTTTCCAGGTAGGAATGTAAATAGTTCAACTTTAATAAGTTCCTTATGATTTCTTTTTCCTGTTTACCTTCTCATGCTTCTCTTATTTGAAATTCAAATTTTTTGTTCAGCTCTGGTTTTTTTCATCAAGAATGCTTGAAAGTCCTCTATTTTATTGAATGACCATATTTTCCACTGATGCATTATACTCAGGTTTGCTGGTTAGGTAATTCTTGGTTTTAATCCTAGCTCCTTTTACCTCCAGAATATCATATTCCAAGCCCTTCAATCCCTTATTGTGGAACCTGCTAGATTTTGTGTTTCCTGATTGTGTTTCCATCAATACTCAAATTGTTTCTTCCTGACAGCTTGTAATATTTTCTCCTTGACCTGGGAGCTCTGGAATTTGGCTATGATATTCCTAGGAGTTTGCTTTTTGGGATCTTTTTCAAGAGATGATGGGTGAATTCTTTCCATTTCTCTTTTGCCCTCTGTTTCTAGAACACAACGGCAATTTTCCTGGAGAATTTCTTGAAGGATGATTTCCAGGCTCTTTTTTCAATCGTGGCTTTCAGGCTGTCCAATAATTTTTAAATTATCTCTCCTGGATCTGTTTTTCCAAGGAAATATTTCACATTGCCTTCTATTTTTTCATTTGTTTGGATCTGTTTAATAGTGTCTTGATTTCTCATAAAGTCATTAGCTTCCATTTGCTCCAATCTAATTTTGAAGGAATTATTCTCTTGAGTGAGTTTTTGAAATTCCTTTTCCATCTGGGCAATTTTTCTTTTTAAGGCATTCTTCTCCTCATTGACTTTTTGGGCCTCTTTTGCCATTTGATTTAGTCTATTTTTTGAAGTGTTATTTTCTTCAGTATTTTTTGGGGTCTCCTTTAGCAGGCTGTTGACTTGCTTTTCATGATTTTCTTGCATCATTCTTATTTCTCTTCCTCCCCTTCTCTTACTTTATTTTCAAAGTCCTTCTTGAGCTCCTCCATGGCCTGTAACCAATTCATATTTTTCTTGGAGGCTTTTGATGCAGGACTTTTGACTTTGTTGAATTTTTTCTGGTTCCATGTTTTAATCCTTTTTGTCCTGAAAAAAAGGATTCTATGGTCTGATTGCACTTCCTCTGCCTGCTTATCTTGCCAGCTAATTACTTGACTTTTGAAGTCTTTGCCAAGGTAGAACTCTGTTTCCAGAATGGAGAAAACTGTGTCCCCAGTTGCTGGGGTTTTCACAGTTGCCAGAGCTATGAGGAGGGTGCCCTCTCTATGGCCACCACAAGCTCTGGCACACTGGTGTTTCTCACCTTTTGACTGTCCAAGACTCTGACCCATATCCAAGCAGCTGAAAGCAAGAGTGATTATACCTCAGAAAGGTTACTTGGTCCCCCTATGATCTGCAGGCCAGGTGCTCAAGGGGCAGCCATGCAGCAGCAGCTGCAACCGCTGTACCACCACCACCTCTTGCATTGGGGGCATGTGTTGGACCATGCTCTTCCGCCACCCAGTTCCATCAGAGATCCCACTGACCTTTTACTTTCTCTTTGGTGTTTATGGGTTGAGAAGTCAGGAAACCTCCACAGCTGCTGGTGATTCACTCTCCTGAAGACTGCTTTGGCCATTCTGGGCCACTGGTGAGGGCCACCCCCGGTCTGGGCCCTCTCAGCTCACACAGGAATGCTCAGCCGCCAGTCTGGTGCAATAGACTCTTCCTGTCAGCCTGCCAGGTTGCCTTCAGCAGGAGATTTGTTTCTCTCTGTCACTTTGTGGGTTCTCTAGCTCTGAAATTAGTTTAGAGTCATATTTTACAATTATTAGGGGTGGTTGGTGTGGGAGCTTAAGCAAGTTCCAGCATTTACTCCACCATCTTGGCTCTGCCCTTAAAGACCTCATTTCTTTTTTTTTTAATTTTTTTAATTTTTTAAAATTAATTTGTTGGTTTCCTTTCAGTTTACAGGATTCAATTCCACAATTCCTTGAGTTTCACATTTGGTCTCCCTCCCTACCCTTCCCCCCACCCCCCATGGCAGGTTATAGTCAAGTATAGGATCTGTAAAGACTTTCACATTATACATTAGTCAGGTCATAAAGACGGATTGTACCAGCTGAAATGAAAAATGGTAAAGAGGACAAAAAAAAATAAGAGAAGGAAAAAGATCAGGTATTTTGCTTCCACCTGGATATAAACTTAGTTCTTTCTAGTTCTTTCTCTGGATGCACATATTTCTCTCCATCATGAATCTTTTGGGATTGACATATATCACTGCATTGCTGAGAAGAGTCCAGTCTATCAAAGTTGGTCATCACACATACATTGTGTCTGTAATTGCATACAAATTTCTCCTGGTTCTACTCTTCTCACTCAGCATGAGTTCTTTTAAGCCTCTCCAGGTAAATATGAAGACGATCTGCTTTTTGTTTCTTATAGCACAATAGTATTCCATAACATGCATATACCACAACTTGTTCAGCCATTCCCCAATTGATGGGCATGCCCTTAATTTCTAATTCTTTGCTACCACAAAAAGAGCTGCTATAAACATTTTTGCACATATGGGTCTTTCTCCCATTTATATCATCTCTTTGGGATATAATCCTAGGAGTGGTATTGCTGGATCAAAGGGTATGAAAGTATTTATAGCCCTTTGGGCATAATTCCAGATTGCTTTCCAGAAAGGCTGGATCAGTTCACAACTCCACCAGCAATGCATTAGTGTTCCAAATTGCCCACATCCTCTCGAGCATTTGTCATTTTCCTGTTTTGTCATCTTAGCCAATCTGACTGGTGAGATGTGGTACCTCAGAGTTGTTTTGATTTGCATTTCTCTAATCAATAGTGAATGAGAGCATTTCTTCATGTACTTATAGATAGCTTTAATTTCTTTCTCTGAAAAGTGCCTGTTCATATCTTTTGACCATTTATCAATTGGGGAATGACTTGTATTCTTATAAATTTGACTCAATTCTCTGTATAGTTTAGAAATGAGTCCTTTCTCAGAGACATAGGTTGCAAAGATTCTTTCCCCATTTCCCACCCCCCTCTTAATCTTAGTTACATTGGCTTTATTTGTACAGAAACTTTTCAATTTCATGTAGTCAAAATTATCCATTTTACATTTTATAATGTTCTCTAATTCTTTTTTAGTCATAAAGTCTTTCCCTCTCCACAAGTCTGATAAGAAAACTATTCCTTGTTTTCTGAGACTGCTTACAGTATCAACATTTATACCTAGATCATGCACCCATTTAGACTTGATTTTGGTATATGGTGTTAGATAATGGTCTATGCCCAATTTCTGCCATACTATATTCCAGTTTTCCCAGCAGTTTTTGTCAAATAGGGAGTTCTTATCCCAAAAACCAGGGTGTGGAGGTTTATCAAACAATAGTCATTGACTTCTGATTCTCTTGTGCCTAATCTATTCCATTGATCTACTCCTCTATGCTTCAGCCAGTACCAAGTAGTTTTGATGAATGCTTCTTTATAATACAGATTAAAATCTGGTATAGCTAGTCCACCTTCCCTAGCATTTCTTTTCATTAATTCCCTTGATATTCTGGACCGTTTGTTCTTCCAAATGAATTTTGTTACTATTTTTTCTAGCTCTATAAAGTAGTTTTTGGTAAATTAATTGGTATGGCACTAAATATATAATTTAATTTAGGTAAAATTGTCATTTTTATTATATTACCTCGACCCAGCCATGAGCAGTTGATATTTTCTTCAGTTAGTTAGATATGATTTTATTTGTGTGATAAGTGTATTGTAGTTGTGGTCATATATGTCCTGCATTTGTTTTGGCAGGTAGATTCCCAAATATTTTACAATGTCTACAGTAACTTTAAATGGGATTTCTCTTTCTATCTCTTGCTGTTGAATTTCACTGGAAACATATAGGAATGCCGAGGATTTAAGTGGGTTTATTTTATATCCTGCAACTTTGCCAAATTTATTTATTGTCTCAAGTAGTTTTTACTTGATTCTCTAGGATTCTCTAAGTATATCATCTGCAAAGAGTGATAGCTTGGTCTCTTCTTTGCCTAATTTGATTCCTTTGATTTCCTTTTCTTCTCTAATTTCTACTGCTAACATTTCTCGTGCCAGATTGAATAAGAGGGGTGATAGTAGACACCCTTGTTTCACCTCTGATCTTATGGGAAATGCTTCTAGCTTCTCCCCATTACATATCATACTTGCTGATGGCTTTAAATAGATGCTACCTATTATTTTAAGGAAGGCTCCATTAATTGCTATACTTTCTAATGTTTTTCATAGGAATGGATGTTGTATTTTGTCAAAGACCTTTTCTGCATCTATTGAGATGATCATGTGGTTTCTGCTAGTTTTATAGTTGATATGATCAATTATACTGATGGTTTTCCTAATATTAAACCATCCTTGCATTCCTGGAATAAATCCTACCTAATCAAGGTGTATAATTCTTGAGATAAGTTGCTGTAGTCTTTTTGCTAGTATTTTATTTAGAATTTTTGCATCTATATTAATGAGGGAGATTGGTCTCTAATTTTCTTTCTCTGTTTTATCTCTTCCTGATTTAGGTATCAGTACCATATTTGTGTCATAAAAAAAATTTGGTAGGACTCCTTCTTCACTAATTTTCCTTCATTTCCTAATATTCACCCTTTTCATTTTTGATACTCATAATTTGGTTTTCTTCTTTCTTTTTTTTATCATATTGACTAAGGATCTATCAATCTTGTTGGTTTTTTTCATAAAACCAGCTCTTGGTTTTATTTATTAATTCAATAGTTTTCTTAATTTCAATTTTATTAATCTCTCCTTTTGTCTTCAATATTTCTAATTGGGTATTTAATTGGGGATTTTGAATTTGTTCTTTTTCTAGGTATGCCCAATTTGTTGAGCTCCCCTTTCTCTAATTTAATCACATATGCACTCAGGGATATGAAACTTCCCCTAAGAACTGCCTTCAATGCATCCCACAGATTTTGGTATGTTGTCTCATTATTATCATTCTCTTGCATGAAATTACTGATTGTTTCTATAATTTATTGTTTGACCCACTCATTCTTTAGGATTAAATTGTTTAATTTCCAATTAGTTTTTAGTCTGTCTTTCCCTGGCCCTTTATTCCATATAATTTTTGTTGCACCATGATCTCAGAAGGATGCATTTAATATTTCTACCTTGTTGCATAGAATTGTGAAGTTTTTATTCCCTAGAACATGGTCAATTTTTGAGTATGTGCCATGAACTCCTGAGAAGAAAGTATATTCCTTTTTATCCCCATTCAGTTTTCTCCAGAGATCTATCATACCTATCCTCTCTAAAATCCTGTTCACCTCCTTAACTTCTTTCTTGTTTATTTTGAGGTTGGATTTATCAAGTTCAGAGAGGGGGAGATTAAGGTCTCCCACTAGTATAGTTTTGCTATCTATTTCTTCCTCTAATTCCTTCACCTTCTCCCTAGGAATTTGGATGCTACCCCACTTGGTGCATATATGTTAAGTAAGGATATTGCTTCATTCTTGATGGTGTCTTTTAACAGAATATAATTTCCTTCCTTATCTCTTTTAATTAGGTCAATTTTTGCTTTTGCTTTATCTGAGATAAGGATTGCTACCCCTGCTTTTTTTTTTACTTTAGCTGAAGCATGATATATTTTTTTCCAACGTTTTATCTTCACCTTGTGTGTATCCCTTTGTTTCATATGTGTTTCTTGTAAACAGCATATTGTAGGATTATTATTTCTAATCCATTCTGCTATCCATCTCCATTTTATGGGAGAGTTCATTCCATTCACATGTACAGTTATGATTGTTATCTGTTTCTTTCTCCCCATCCTATTCCTGCCCCTGTTAATGTTCATATTTTCCCTCCCTTCTCCCTTCCCCCCCTTAATAGTTTTCCTTTTGACAACCACTTCCCTCAGTGTTCCCTTTTCAGCCCCCCTCCCTTTTCCTCCCCTTTCCCCTCACTACTTCCCTCCCTACAAACCCCTCCTACCCCCCTTTCGTAACCCTTTCCCCCTCATACTGCCTGTAGGATATTTTTATACTTAATGAAGTATGCCATTTCTTCGCATGAAGAGTGACAGGAACAAATCTCATGCGAAGCTCCTCTCCCTCCCCTCTTTCCCTCTAAAATGATACTTTTCACGTTTCTTCTCCATAGAGTCCTATGCTTAACTGGTTGTTATTCCCTCCTTGTACCAGAACCAATGAGGGTAAAGCTCATATGCTTCCCAACTCTCTCCCTTTTTTTCCTGTGCTATACAGTTTATGCCTCTATGAGTGGCATAATTTCCCCTTTTCCACTTCAACCATTTCCTTTCTTCCATTGCAGCCCCTTTGTAGCCCTTGATAAGATTTTTTTAAATCGTCATTTTGTGTATTTTATAGTCATACCCTCTACTTGTCTATAACCAGTTTGCTGTTATCAAATAGCAGGGTGTATGTGTTCTCCTTGTTTACCTTTCTAAGTCACTGTTGCATCT
Organism: Petaurus breviceps papuanus; assembly: GCF_028583685.1. Lineage (NCBI taxonomy): Eukaryota > Metazoa > Chordata > Mammalia > Diprotodontia > Petauridae > Petaurus > Petaurus breviceps. The sequence continues at coordinate 6,475,098 of NW_027187315.1, forward strand.
CGTAATTGGAGGTTGAATTTTCCATTGAGTTCTGGCTTTTTTATCGAGAAGGTCTGGAACTTGTTATATCTTTGAATGACCATCTCTTTGCCTGGAAGAATATGCTCAGTCTCGCTGGGTATGTGATCCTTGGTTGTAACCCGAACTCTTTTGCCTTCCAGAAAATTGTATTCCACTGCCTCCGATCTTTCAGTGTAGAGGCTGCCAAATCCTGTGCAATCCTCACTGTGGACCCTCGATATTTGAATTGTTTCTTTCTGGGCACTTGAAGTATTTTCTCTTTTATCTGGTAGTTCTGGAATTTGGCCACAACATTTCGAGGACTTTTCAGTTTGGGATCTCTTTCAGCAGGGTCCGGTTTATTCTCTCAATTTCTATTTTACCCTCAGGTTCTAGTATTTCAGGGCAGTTTTCCTTAACAAGCTCTTGGAGAATGTTGTCCAGGCTCATTTTTTCATCATAATTTTCTGGTAGGCCTATGATTCTCAGATTATTTCTCCTGGATCTGTTTACCAGGTCAGTTATTTTTTCTTTGAGGTATTTTACTTCTTTTTCTAATTTTTCATTCTTGTTGTTTTGCTTGGCTAATTCTTGGTTCCTCATAGAGTTATTTGTTTCCATTTGGTTAATTCAGGTTTTTAGCAAATTATTTTCGTTGGTTAATTTTTGAAGCTCCTTTTCCATATCATACACTTTTCTTTTTAGAGAGATGTTGTCCTCATTATAATGTTTTTCTAATTCTGCTATTTTTGTTTTGAAAAAATTATTCATTTTGTCTTCTATCTCTCTCATTGTGTTTTCAAAGTTCCTTTTGATCTCATCTAGGAGAGGCTTCTGTGCTTGGGACCCATTCCCTGTTGAAGTTTCAGCTTTGGGTGTGGAGTCCACATTGTCTCCCTCTGAGGTTGGTTCCTCCCTCTGAGGATAGTAGGACTCCAGAGTCTTTGTCTTTGTAGTCTGCTTTCTACCCATTTTGAGGCAGGGTCCTAGCTATGCCCTTCCTCTAGGATCCCAAGCCTTTACTGTAGAGGGTTTTTCCCTGGGGCAATAATTACTATGTTTTCAGGGTTGGGGGGAGGTGGGTTTGGAGCAAGTGAGATTCACTCTGTCATCCTAGTCTTTGGAGGTCCTGAAAGGGGCTTTTTAAAAAAATTTCTGGGCTATGAAGTGGTAGCCCCAGGAGTGTTTGCTGTCCAGGACAGGGGCCCCTGTATTTGCTTCTTACCTTGATCTTTACAGTTCTAGCCCTCTGGTGATAGGCCTGGTAGTGGACCTTGTGGTTGGTGGGAAGCCTTGCTCTCCGAGTTGATCAGGCCCTTTCCGGGCCTGCCTCTGCAGGCCGTGCCTTCCGCCTAAAGGCCTCATTTCTAAAATATGCAGGAAACTGAGTCAAATATATAAGAATACAAGTTGTTCTCCAATTGAAAATGGACAAAGAATAAGAACAGACAGTTTTCAGAAGAAGAAATTAAAGATATCTATAGTTATAGAAAAAATGCTCTAAATCAATATTGATTAGAGAAAGGCAAATCAAAACATCTCTGAGGCACTACTTCTCCCTGGTCAGATTGGTTACCATGACAAAATAGTAAAATAATAAATTCTGGAGAAGATGTGGAAAAATCGGAACACTAATGTGTTGTTGGTAGAGTTGTGAACTTATCCAACCATTCTGAAGAGAAATCTGCAACTATGCCCAAAGTGCTATAAAAATGTGCATACACTTTGATCCAGCAATACCACTTCTAGGGCTGTATCCCAAAGAGATCATAGAAGTGGGAGGAGGACCTGCATGTACAAAAATATTTATGGCAGCTCTTTTTGTGCTGGCAAAGAGTTGGAAATCAAGGGGATTCCCATCAATTAAGGAATGACTAAACAAATTGTGATGTATGAATGGAATGGAATACTATTGTACTATAAGAAATTAGGAACAGAGAGACTTCATAGTAACCTAGATAGACATATATAAACTGATGCTGAGTGAGGGGGGTAGAACCCAGAGAATATAGTACATAATTACAGACACATCTTATCTGTGATGACTGACTTTGATAGACTGGGCTCATCTCAGCAATGCAAGGCTATAAGACATTTCCAAAGGCCTCATGATGGAAAAGGCTATCCCATCCAAGAGAAAGATTTATGGAGTCTGAATACAGATTGAAGCAAACTACTTGCTCCCTCTCTCTTTTTTGTTTTGTTTTCTTCCTTTTTTCTCATTGTTCATTCCATTGGTTAGAATCCTCCTTTACATCTTGACTAATGTTTAATGTCAAGGTATTTGTAAAACCTATATCAGATTGCTTGCCTCCATGGAGGGGAGGGGGAGAAGAGAGATGGAGAGAAAAGTTGGAACTCAAAAACTTGTGCAACTGAATGTTGTGAACTAAAAGTAAATAAATTAATTAAAATAAATAAATAAAAAGTACAAATATGACTAAAAAAAGAAGCATCAGTGGCTCTCCGATGTTTTTAAAATAAAATAAAATTCTTTTATTTGGCATTTGAAGCCCCTCACAAGCTGGATCTAATTTATCCTTCCAGATTAATTATGTGTTACTCCCATTCATGTACTCTACACCAATGATGTCAAACTCAAATAGAAATGGGGGTCAGAAAATGACTAAAGAAGGCCTGTATGTTGACTTTAAAAACTACATGTTAACATTATCTATGTTCTATTGTAATTTTATTTATCTTGCTAAATATTCCCCAATTATAACTTAATCTGGTTTAGGCTTCACTAATGAGTATGGCTAGAGAGCTGCATGTTTAACAACTCTGATGCACAGTACTGTCAAGCTACTATCATCTCTGGTTCTCATGCCTGGAAGATGTTTTCATGCCTCTTTTATTTTTGTTTGGATTTTTGGCCTCCTTCAGGGTTTACTTCAAATGCCACCTCCTTCAAGAGGCCTTTCCTAAATCCACTAATTCTTAACATGTCTCTCAATTCCTTTATATTTGTTCCAAATATATATAATACTTTCTTATCAGTGAACATATACCAGTGGAATGTGAATTCCTTGAGAGCAAGAACTGTCTTACTTTTGTAATTACATGTTCAGCACCTAGCACAATAATATAAGTATTTAAGAGAACTTCATTCATTCATTGATTGACTGAAGGGATTGGACACAGGAGTGGGGAACCTGCAGCCTCGAGGTGAAGGCTGCAGCTTTCCCACGCCTGGTCGATCTCCACAGTCTACTCTAAATCCATGCTCTTATTTTGAGGCAGGGGACCACTGACTTTTTCTGACACCATACCATGTAGACTGCTACTTACTCCATTTACTGATAATGCCCACCCAAAACAATGTGTTTCAGAAACTGAGAGATAACTTGAGTATAGTCAGATCACTGACCTGGGAGTAAGGATGTCTGAACTGGAGGGCTGGCTTTCTACTAACTCACTGTGTGACCTTGGGCAAGGCACATTGCCTCTGTGGGTAATTTGCTATGAGTTAATTACCAAGGCTAGAAACAGTCATTCTAAGGATCATTAGTCTCTTATCTGGGCTAATGATATGAAGAAAGCAGCCAGGAACTGGCAGTGCAAAAACTCATCTCTAAGGCTTACCTGGGCACATATAGGCTAATTGCAATGTTCTTCTCCTGGAAGTCACTATTTGTTTGTCCCCAGGGGTTGAGATAAGCCCTAGAGGGTTGAGATAAGCCCTAGGGACCCTAGAAGGAGAAATTTGCTGAGGAAGCAATATTGAACTCTGGTCTGGAAAGCAGGTAAGAAAAAGTGAACTGAAGAGGGAAAGGATAAAGGCATAAAATAAAGGATTGGATTGTTTTACAGCTCCCTCTTATAGATCACAAAATGTCTATCGTCCTAATGCTCCATCAGCTAGTCGTTGGAAGCTTGCCCTAGTCACTGGGAACCGATCAGGGTGGTCTCCAATACTGTCACAGGGAGCACGGGGCAAATGGTGTCTATATACATGGGATATAACCTGAGAAAGATCTATACTCTGTAGTGTCATCCCGTGTATTGTGGGACTCTCCACTGTTAACCAACAAGCATTTAATAATCTTCCACTATTTGCCAGGGACTATGATAAGCTCTGCAGAAATAAACAAAGGCAAAGACACTGTTCTTTCCTTTAAGGAGCTCATATTCTCAAGGGGGAGTAACATGTAAATAATTATGAACATATAAGATACATGCAAAGTAGATGGAAAGTATTCTCAGAGGGAAGACACTAACAGTTGTCCAGACCCTGGGAAATCTCTTGCAGATAATGAAATTTGAACTGGGTCTTAAAGTAAAACAGGGAAGATGAGTGGTGAAGGTGAGTGTTCAGGACATCATAGTAATAGGGAATATCTAGTACAAAGGCATTGAGATGGAAATGGAGTACCATTTGTAAGAAATAGCAATTAGGCCCAGCATCCCTGGATCATAGAGCATATGTAAGGTATAAAAAGATTGTAAATATAAGAAGGGGCCAGGCTTTGAGAAGCTTTAAATGCCAAAAGAAAGACTTTATATTGGATCCTGGAAGTAATAGGGAACCGCTGTAATTTGTTTAGTAGAGGGGTGACATGGTTTTGCTTTAAAAAAAATGACTTAAAAAGTTGAGCAGGAGAATGTATTCCAGTGGAGAGAGGCTTGAGGCAGTTAGACTTGGAATAGTCTGAGTGAGAGGAGATGTGAACTTGTACTAGGGTGGTGGCTACATGGGGGGAAAGAAGAGGACTCATGGGAGAGATGCTTTGAAGGTAGATTTTATATTGGATTGGATCTGTGGGGTACATAAGAGGGAGATTTCTAGGATTAGACTATGGTTGGAACCCTCACATTGATTGGGGTCTCCTCTGGTTAACCCAGTTACACATTAATTAGGGTTTAAATATCAGCTTATCTATGTGCATCTACATATGTATATATTCACATGTTGTATAAGTATATAGATGCTTATATACATATATGCGTTTTACATAAATACATTTATACATGTACATGTATATATGCATATATGTGTATATGTGTCTGTGTATTCTGTTCCTGTTCAATTTCTCACCCTCATAGAATATGGTATTTCACTGCATAACTCTTTCTATCACATAATCCTCTCACCTTGTTTTTTCAGTCCAGAAATTGCTCTGTAACCTTTCATCACATGTGGAGAGACAAGGAAGCCTGATTCAGGACTCAGATAAAGATCTCACTATGTTCCCTATAGAAGGCCTTGTTAGATGCGGCTTTGTTAAGCTTGCTCCTTAGGTCTTTTGATATGGGTTACACTTATAAGGATGTTGTTTGAGTTCTGAGACCAATAGGCTCTGCCCCAAGACTTTAGTTGTTCAAAACCAAAATATTTGCATTCTTAGGTAGTCAGTTCCTATGCAGATGTCCTTGATGATGAAGCTTTGGTTTAGGGCCTTGAAGCCAGCTCTCAAGAGCATCTTTTGTAATGTGACTGCATATGAAGAGAGTTAACTGGCTCTTCCTAAGACTTTATGGCACCTAGAGAGCAAAGTTTTACTGCCAGGCTACTTTCAGGATATGACAGACTAAGATAATGATAAGAATACTTGAGTCTTTTTTGTCTCATTGCTCCATAAAAATCTTGTTCTAAGAATCAATAAATGGAGTTCATCATTCTTTCTTGAACTACCCACATGGCCTGGTCACTTCTTATTCATGTCTCTGAATCATGCTAAGTGCTGAACACTGAGCAGCCTATGACAATCACATAATCATCACATAGTATAATTCTGTTCTTCATGCTGCTTAAAAGGTAAACAGCCATATTGTATTCACCAATGGTGTATGGATACACATTTATCTCTTGTGCACTGTAAGCTTAGAACCTAGAATTCTCAGCCCATTATGCATTGTCAGTATATTTCTGAAAGCAGACTTGAGTGGTTTGTTTAGAGCACTAATGATATTGTCACTCAACCCAATGAAGATCTATAGGCACAAGGGGAGCAAGAGGGCAGGTGAAGCTGCCATGAGTAAGTCCCATGATAAGGTAATACTCACATCTTCTCAATATATTCTGTATACTTACAAGTATTCTGTGCATCCTAGTCTTGCACCAAAAAACAATTTAGTAATAAATGATTTCGAAGTAATACCAGCATAATTTTTTAAATGCTTCATATCATGGTCACACCCTACTTTTTTGCAAAAAAAAAATTGGTATAAAACTGCGATGATTATGTGGTGAAATATGGTAATTCTATGCACTTGAACATGTTGTCAAGTAGACTTCAACTGCTTATTAAAGTGTAAGGGTCTTTTTCAGTAATCACTCCTTAAGTTTCCTGGGAGGTCTTAGCATTATACTTACCCTGTAAATGGACAGCTCTGAAAGTTAACTGTTTGGTGAAACATCTGAAAGCAGCAAGGGTGAAGAGAACCTTTTCAGAAAGAAAAAGTAGATTAGAGAAATGGGGTTATCCATGGGAGATTCAGATTCAGAAGAATTTTCAAAAGAGGTAGGATATGGCCAAAACAGCATTCAGAATGCAAAAAAAAGCAACTCATTCCATTTCATCAAATATTAAGGGCTAACTGTAGTCCAGTAGCAGGCACTGGGGAATTTTTTTTAAAAGACAATAAAAGGCAATAGTACTTGTCTTTGAGGAACTAACATTCTAATAGCATGTTACTTGATTTCTCTGTCTCAGCTTCCTCATCTATAAAATGGAAATAAAAGCAACACTTTACAAGGCTTTTGTGAAGCTTAAATGATTGAGATAATTTAAACTTTAAAGTGCTATATTGATGCCAGCTATTATTAGTTTATTAATCAATAAATTCATTAATTTAGCCATCTATCCATACTCATCTGCAAAGGACTGCATTATTCAGAGATGGAGGAGACCTAGAGATCATATGGTCCAACACTGTTTATTTTGTAGGCATAGAAAGTAAGACCAAAGAGAGTCTTAGAGCTCTACCCCTACACTTCATACATATACTGACTTTCTCTACCCCCAATCTTGCCTGACAGCAGCTTAAAGAGAATGCATTATTTGTGTTCTTGGAACATTTGCTCCGAACATAGTAAACACTTAGATGGTTGCTTTCTTCCTTTCTTGCTTTGTTTAGTTTTCAGAAAGTGTATTTAAATGAATAACCATTTTGACTCTTCTCTTTAATATGTCTAGGGAGCTGTTTACTCAATTTAAAAAATTGCACGACCTTCGGTTCATGCAAGTTGGCTTATACAACAACAAAGATGATAACAACAAAACCAACAAAACAGGTCACCTTAGAGCTCAAAATATTTTTACAAATGAATGGAATGGAAAAATTAAATTCAGTTCAGCAGATATTTGAACACATTTCCTTTTTCCCCCTCAACTGTAAAAAGCACTTTACAAATATTATCCCATTATCCTCACAATAACCTAGGGTCAAGGATGCTCTTATTAATTCCCATTTTAAATTTGAGGAAATTGAAGCAAAAAGAGGTGAAGTCAGTCAGTAAACATTTATTAAGCCCTTACTATATGCCAGGAACTGGAGTAAGGGCAGAAAATACAAAGAAATGTAAAAGACAGTCCTCATTCTCAAAGAGTTCACAGCCTAATGGGAGAGAAAATACTCAGACTATGTGCAAACAAGCTCTATATAGGATAAATTGGAAATAATCAGCAAGGGAAAGGTGCTAGAATTAAAGAGGGATAAAGAAAGGTTTTTTTGTAGGAGGTGGGATTTGACCTGGGACTTGATGTAAGTTAGGGAAACCAGGAGGCAGAGATAATAAGGGAGAGCATGCTAGGCTAAGTGACTTGCCCAGGGTCATACAGCTTAAGTGTCTGAGGCTAGATTTGAACCCACATCTTCAAAACTCTACAGACCTCTATCTACTGTACCACCAATTTGCCTCTTCTAAAAGAAGAAAAAACTGCCCTTGGGATCAGATTGGCTCTAACTCCCTTGATGCAGCTTCCTGGTCATCTAAAATCATCTAAAAGTCTTAGCCACCAGAGGTCTCTCAGACTTGATAGTGTCCTGAAGACCCTATGAGTTACCATGTCCTTTACCATGTCTTGCCTATATGACCAGTTCCTGTTCTATACAGAGACATAAGAATAAAACACAGAGAAGCCAGATGCCACTACACTTGTACCAAATCTCCTGCTTGTGTTAGGGCAAAGTAAACCTCCTTTTGTTAACTGTTCGGCGACTTTCTAGTAACTTATGTCTTCCCAAAATGGAACCTGAACTGAGAGAATGCTATTGTTAGAGCTGCCACCAGCCCCAAAATATTGTTCCCTGTAAGTTTGTCAAAATATTTGAAATTCTGTTTACTGATTCTCTTTGTATTCTATTCCATTCTGTATCTAGAAGACCCTTGTTACTTTGATACAGCAGTTCAACAAGTCCAGTCCCAATAAGTCAGTTAACATTGAAAGAAATGATTATTTCTCTCTTACATTATCAATTAATATGTGGGGGAAGTGGGAATCCGGGTGTTTTTTTTTTCTTTCTATTTCTTCTTTCAAAGTTTAGTCTCTGAAGGAGATTGCTGATAGATGAGATAAGGCCATCTCTCATAATATTAATTCTCTTATTATTTGTTAACCAATCAGAGTAGATTTCCATTTGTCACTAATGGAAATGTCCTCTCTTCCAAGGACATATAAATGTTGATTGACCTCCATGATTTGTCTTTGGTTTATGAGAAAAAACCAAATGCCCATCCTTTTTAAAAAAATTTTCCATATATCACTACATAGTCATGGCAGATTTTATACCAAACTTTTTTCTAAAAATGTGGGACGTGACCATTTTATGAAGCTTTAAAAAAATTGCACTGATATTATTAAAAAATCATTTATTACTAAACTGTCTTTGGTGCAAGATTATGATACAAGGAATACTCATGAATATTCATTAAAATTGGGAAGATGCAAGTCTTACTGTATCATGTGACTTACCTTTTCATCTGCCTTTCTATTCCCCTTGTGCAATGGTTCTTCTTTGGGTTGAGTGACAATACCATTAGTACTGCAGCACTCTAAACAAACTATGCAAGTCAGCTTTTGGAAATATTCTGACAATGAACAGTGGACTGAGAATTCTAGGCCCCTGGCTTTTAAATGTATGAGAGATAAATGCATATCCTCATGCCACTGGTGAATACATTGCTGCTGTGTTTACCTTTTAAGCAACATGAGGAACAGAATTATGCCATGTGACCATTATGTGATGAAAGGTTATAAACCAATTTTTGGACCAAAAAAAATCAGGTTGCAATGATTATGTGGTGAAATGTGGTATTGACTAGACATGATTAATAAAATGACTGTTAATTACCCAGAAATTATGTCTCTCAGACTTTTCATACATAACAACATTCATTAAGTTTCTACTGTGTGTAGAGACTTGTGCTAGTTCCTAGGAGAAGTTAAAAAAAAAAAGATATGGGCCCTGCCCTCATGATTGACTCTGTTGTCTTCCCAGTAGCATCTATTTTAAGTCTTTCCCACTTCTATGTTCTCAACTATCTGGTGCTTATACCAGTACTCCTGGGACTGCCCTTTGACTTTCTCTTGTGGGTTTCCTTCTTGCCGCAACAACTTTATGGGCATGAAAATCCTGAGAGAGCTGAGAAGATGAAAAAAAGTCTTCCCTGGAGCAATTTCATACAATAGCAGCAGCAGGAAGAATGGATTAGTGTCCAGGGAAGAAACAGACATTGGAGACCTCAGGAAAGAGGATCAGTTTGGTGTTTTATCAGACTGTGGTCAGTAGAGATGAAGAGTAAAATAGCTTATTAGTGGCCTTGTAAAAACCATTTATGTCCCAACAAGGCTTGAATATTAATTCCCCAACTTATTATATTAGTTGTGATAAATTAGTCACTGTAATATGCACTGTCATTCTTTTGTGTTTAGCAATTCCTTTTCTATGTGGGAATAAAGATGTTCCATATCTGATTCATATTTGTACACTAAGTATCTTTTTACTGCTCCCAATTTCCCTCTTTTGTGGGTGAGGGTGGTAACCCTAGCTTAAAACCAAAGTAACATTACTATAATTAACAATATTAATTTTGGGGAAACTGAAGTAAGAGTGATGAACCAATGAATGTAAGAAACCAGGCATCTCCTATAGCTGAATACTGGGCAAACCCAGATGGTAGGTAAAGGTTAGGAAATGGTGCTGACTGCCAGACCCCATGACCTCAGCCCAATGATACTTAATTATTATTTTTTTATATTTGCATTTTATTTTTATTATTAAATATTTTTATTTATTATTATTAAATATTATATAAAATACGTATATATTTATAATTATATATAATTAAATATTATTATATTTGTGTTTTTAATATTTACATTTACATTACAATAATTACACTATTAGCAGATGCTCCCACATAGCACCTTACCCCCTCATAGTTAAAGGTTTGCTAGATCAGGAACTTGGCTTTGGTGCATTTTGCATTCTTTGCTCATATCCTTGATTGAGAAAAGTTCTCTGGGGTCCTGCAGATGCCCAAGCATTGCCCTTTTCTAATTTCATATATTACAGTCTCAGAATAATCCATGTGGTACAAATCTTATAGAAGGCAGAAATCAAAATTCCTCCTCAAATAAAATTGTGTGAATTCAAGTCAAAGGGCATTTTATAAGTATTAGAAGTTATCATTTTCTTTTTTTACTTAAAAAAGCCATGTGCCATTAAAAATGAAAATTGGGCAAAAACCCCCAAGCAATTAACAAAAGCCAAAAATAACGAAAAGTAAAAACCAAGTTTTTTGTTCAGAGAAATCATAATTCCAACCTAGTCTCCCAAATACATCTAGCTCTCTCCATAGCCTTTCAGGACCCAGAGTGGACTGGAAGTAACTCCCTCATCATTTAAATGAGGAGCCAAACTGCTTTGGCCTAAACAGCTCCTTCGGATCCCTGCAGCCCTTTATAAATTAAGCTTCAGTATGCTTGGCATGTGATTGTAGGCAGCATAGCATCCTGTACACACTACTACATAATAGATCAAGGATGCTTATCCCAGTGCTCCTGGTGATGCCCTTAGAGAGCCATGCATGGCAAAAATACATCAATAATACACATATTAGACATAGCACTATACAAAGAAAGCATCACTTGACTGGCTGCTTCCATAACCACAGGTCTAAATTACATGCAAAATCCATTACAGGCACCTAACACATCAGTTTATGTATAACCATAAAATAAAAGCAAATATGCATAAGAGCAAACACATAGGCAATAACAATAATAGTTCTACAAAATAAGCAAAATAGCCAAAGCTATGTGTATAGAGCTCACAGCAAAACTAGACAACGTTAACAAACTATAGCTACAATAAAAGCATCATACCAATAAACAACAAATTATCATAATCAGGAAATACAGAAGCATGCTATGATTAATGCATGCAGCAATATAGGATACCACCATAGGTATTAGTAATAATGCATTGAAACAAGCAGAGATGATCTCAGAGAAGCTGGTCTGGATCACATAGGAATCTAGAAAACAGAAAACAGTGGGATCTAGAAAAGAGATCTGGAAAACAGTGTCCAAGAGAGAAAAGAGAGGGGAAAATGAACATTTTTCACTAGAAGATCTCGAGTAGATTAATCTTTCCAGTGAGCTCCTGCAACTTTGAAGGGCACTGAGATATATTACCATATCCAGTATATTGTCTAGAGACAACTACTCTGCTGAAGCTGTATGACTGGTAGCTCCCCATTTTCACATTAATTGAATGGGAAAGTAATGAAATGAGAACAGAAAACAGGAGGTGGAGTTTAAGGAGAGCACTTGGTTTACTCTTAAACAGCAACTGAGTTAGTATAACAGGGATTGGGAAAGTACATTTAGGAGGGGAGCCTAGAAGCAGGAAGAACAGTTACAAGGTCATTGCAACAGACCAGAGGAGGGTTGATGAGGGCCTGGATTATGATTGTATCTTTCTGTTTTATTAAGAAATGCTTCTCTAGGGGGTGGCTAGGTGGTACAGTGAGTAAAGAGCCGGCCCCGGAGTCAGGGGGACCCGAGTTCTCCCGGCCTAAGACACTTAATACCCACACAAAAACCTAGCTGTGTAACCTTGGGCAAGTTACTTAACCCCAATTTCCCTCCAAAAGGCAAAGAAAAGAAAAGAAAAGAAATGCTTCTCTGTACTTGTCTTCAAATGAATTTGTCTCTAAAAATTATATCATAAATTTTAAAAGGACAGTATATTAGGCTGAATTCCTGTTCTCCTCCTCCAAATTAAAAGTCTCAGCAAATAGTAGGATGCATGCTTTTCATTTAGCCTAAAGGTTTTCTTGTACTCCACCTCCCTTGTTGTTTTCTGATGCCCTGCACTGTTTTTGGATAACAAAATTGAATGTGCTGTTGAATTGCTTGTAGTCTTTTTTTTTTTTTTGGTTCTCTAGAATCCCAAAATGGAGGTGTAAGACTACTATCACTTTTACTGGTATGATTAATATGGGTTATGACCTGACTTGTAAAAATAGTTCCTCAACTTTGTAATTTGGAAGCATTGAAAATTCCTGGTGTTAATTCCTCTTCTTTCATTTCTTTTGTTGGGTAGGAAGAGCTCATTTACAGCTTCTAAGTGACACATTCCACACATTTGCCCAATAGGAGATGGAAAGAGATGTTTACAGACGTATTTCATGAAATTTATCTAGAAATGAAGAAACATAAATGCTAAGGTAAGCAGAAAGATGATCGGGATTCTAGTCTTAGCTCATCAATAACCTTAGATAAGTCATTTACCTTCTCCAATGACTCAGTTCTCCCATCTATCAAATGGGATATCTGTTCTACTTATTTCCTGTGAATTGCCATGATTATCTAATTATAGTCTGTATTTCTACAGCACTGTAAGATTTGCAGCACATTTTACATACTGATCTCTTTGAACCATATAATAAAATGTACAGAGAAAGGTTTTGAAAAGTTGGAAGAAATGTACAAATGCAGGAAATATTTCCAGGGTCTCTGAATAGAGAACAAATGACAACATCATATACCTTTACCCAGGATGCAGTAGGTTCACCACACTGTTTATAATCTTTTCTCTTTTTTCTTTAGAGTATAGCTATGATTGCTTTTCTGTTATTGTCCAGGAGGAGTAAACCTAAGGATAAGTGGTGGGTGAATCGATAAACTCTTGCCTCCTGAGGTCTCATCTCTATTATTTTCCATCCATTGTCTCCCAGTCAGACTCTCCTTTCCCACAAAAGTTTATTGCTGAAATATTTCACAGGGAATGGTGTGATCACCAGGCCTTAAGATATTGCTACCTTTCTGAAACAAACACTATTATCACTGGAGAAAAAATTCTGGTTCTCTTGATGACATTTTAGGTGATGGGAATAAATGTCTTTGCCACAGTCTTTTAGCTTCTCAGATTTCCTACCTATAAATCAGTTGAAGATGTAATTTGAACTTGACTGCTTAGAAAGACATGAAAACAGAGAGGATGAGCTGCTCCTCAACATTTAATATTGAAGGACAAGCTTGCCCTAATAGCTAGACTACTCTTTTTATTTGATCTATTGGCTTTAAATATATTCTCTTGCAGAATATATAAATATATTCTACTGCTAGACAGAGGCATTATTACAAACCTGATCCTAATAACGGATATTTTTCTGTATTCTTGATTTGTATCTAACATAATAATGGAGAATTTTTTTAATATAACTCAATACGGCAGTCAGTTCCTTTATTTGAATGCTAATTATAATCTCAATGTATGAATTAATTATAACTCCCATTGACTATGCTGATATTGTTTAGAGAAATTATCTCTCAGGTCAGATGAAAAGTTTTGACTGTGCATGAAAGACTCAAATGATTTGTTCTGGCAAAGGTATTAATATTCCTTAGTGTAAGCTTAATGAAGAATTAAAACCAAATTAAACCTAGAAAAGGGGCTAGCCCTGCTGACTTATTCATTTAAAATTGAAAGTGGAAAGCTCCTTCTTACTTAGCATATATTTGGCAGATGTGGAACCAAGTCTGACCCACTCTTTCTTTGAGATTTTATGAGATCCACTCAGAATGAATTCCTTCTCAAACTAGGGTGTATTAGATCAAACTAGGGTAAGGTTTTGTGTAAAAACAGTGATTGGGCTGGGGGTAGAGAACCCACCATTACATAAGCAAGAGGGGAGTCTTCTCAATTGAATCAACCCATCACAGATGTAAAGGAGGTACAGAAACTTCCTAAATCAAATTTGGAACAGTGATGCGCTTTGATCAGTAGATAAAGTCAGATGACACCACACAATAATTGTCTTGTGATTGGCTGAAGGAATCAGTCATACCTCTGGGCCCATGTATAATACAAAAAGCCAATCTGGAATCACATATCCAGTAGTGGATAGGAAAAGGACAAGGGGTCAGCAGAGGATGAGATGGATAGATAGTGTCATTGAAACAACAAACATAAACTTGGACAGAGTTTGAGAGACAGTGGATAATAGAAAGGTCTGGCATGCTGTGGTTCATGTGGTCATGGAGAGTCAGACATGACCTAATGACTGAAAAACAACATTCATCAGTGGATAGAATAACAGTCCAAGGAGACCTGAGTTCAAATCTGGCCTGAGACAATTATTAGCTATATGATCTGGGGCGATAGCAAAGCACTCCAGTATCTTTGCCAAGAAAACCCCAAATGGGGTCTTGAAGAGTCAGATATGACTGAAACAAATCACCATCATCATCATCATCTTCATCATCATCAACAGTAAAAACCATACTTTTTTTTTGTCTTTGGATAATTTTTATTAATTTGTTTTACTTTTAGTTTACAAGATTCAGTTCCACAATTCCTTGAGTTTCACATTTTGTTTCCCTCCCTCCCCTCCCCCTCCATGGCAGCATACAGTCAAGTATAGGATCTGTAAATACTTGCACATTAGACATTAGTCAGGTTATAAAGACGGATTGTATCAGATGGAATGAAAAATGGTAAAGAGGACATAAAACCAAACAAGAAAAGGAAAAAGATCAGTAGTTTGCTTCAATCTGGATATAAACTCAGTTCTTTCCAGTTCTTTCTCTGGATGTAGATATTTCACTCCATTATAAGTCTTTTGGGATTGACTTATATCACTGCATTGCTGAGAAGAGTCCAGTCTATCAAAGTTGGTCATCACACATATGTTGTGTCTGTAATTGTGTACAAATATCTCCTGGTTCTACTATTCTCACACAGCATCAGTTTGCATAAGACTCTCCAGGTAAATATGAAGTCTATCTGCTCCTTGTTTCTTATAGGACAATAGTATTCCATAACATGCATATACCACAACTTGTTCAACCATTCCCCAATTGATGGGCATGCCCTTAATTTCCAATTCTTTGCTACCACAAAAAGAGCTGCTATAAATATTTTTGTACATATGGGTCTTTCTCCTACTTCTATGATTTCTTTGGGATATAACCCTAGGAGTAGTATTGCTGGGACAAACGGTATTAAATTGTTTATAGCCCTTTGGGCATAATTCCAGATTGCTCTCCAGAAAGGTTGGATCAGTTCACAACTCTACCAACAATGTATTAGTGTTCCAATTTGTCCACATCCTCTCGAGCATTTGTCATTTTCCTGTTTTGTCATCTTAGCCAATCTGACTGGTGAGATGTGATACCTCAGAGTTGTTTTGATTTGCATTTTTCTAATCAATAATGATTTAGAGCATTTCTTCATGTGCTTATAGATATTTTTAATTTCTTTCTCTGAAAACTGCCTGTTCATATCCTTTGACCATTTATCAATTGGGGAATGACTTGTATTCTTATAGATTTGACTCAATTCTCTGTATATTTTAGAAATGAGTCCTTTATCAGGGACATAGGCTGTAACAATTCTTTCCCAATTTCCCACCTCCCTCTTAATCTTGGTTACATTGGCTTTGTTTGTACAGAAGTTTTTCAATTTAATGTAATCAAAATTATCCATTTTGCATTTTATAATGCTCTCTAATACTTGTTTGGTCATAAAGTCTTTCCCTCTCCACAAATCTGACAGGCATACTATTCCTTGTTTTCTGAGACTGCTTACAGTATCAACCTTTATACCTGGATCATGCACCCATTTAGACTTGATTTTGGTATATGGTGTTAGATAATGGTCTATGCCCAGTTTCTGTCATACTATATTACAGTTTTCCCAGCAGTTTTTGTCAAATAGTGAGTTCTTATCCAGAAAGCTGGGGTCTGGGGGTTTATCAAACAATAGATTACTATAGTCATTGACTGCTGAAACTCATGTGACTAATCTATTCCACTGATCCACTCCTCTATTCCTCAGCCAGTACCAAGTAGTTTTAATGACTGCTGCTTTATAATACAGATTGAAATCTGCTATAGCTAGTCCAACTTTGCTAGCATTTCTTTTCATGAATTCCCTTGATATTCTGGACTGTTTGTTCTTCCAAATGAATTTTGTCACTTTTTCTAGCTCTATAAAGTAGTTTTTTGGTAAATTAATTGATATGGCACTAAATATATAATTTAATTTAGGTAAAATTGTCATTTTTATTATATTACCTCGACCCAGCCATGAGCAGTTGATATTTTTTTCAGTTAGTTAGATCTGATTTTATTTCTGTGATTAGTGTATTGTAGTTGTGGTCATATATGTCCTGCATTTGTTTTGGCAGGTAGATTCCCAAATATTTTACAATGTCTACAGTAACTTTAAATGGGATTTCTCTTTCTATCTCTTGCTGTTGAATTTCACTGGAAATATATAGGAATGCCGAGGATTTAAGTGGGTTTATTTTATATCCTGCAACTTTGCCAAATTTATTTATTGTCTCAAATTGGTTTTTACTTGATTCTCTAGGATTCTCTAAGTATATCATCATATCATCTGCAAAGAGTGATAGCTTGGTCTCTTCTTTGCCTAATTTGATTCCTTTGATTTCTTTTTCTTCTCTAATTGCTATTGCTAACATTTCTAGTACCATATTGTATAAGAGGGGTGATAGTGAACACCCTTGTTTCACCCCTGATCTTATTTGAAATGCTTCTGGATTATCCCCATTACATATAATATTTGCTGATGGTTTTAGATAGATGCTACCTATTATTTTAAGGAAGGCTCCTTTTATTCCTATACTTTCCAGTGTTTTTAGTAGGAATGGATGTTGTATTTTGTCAAAATCCTTTTCTGCATCTATTGAGATGATCATGTGGTTTATTCTAGTTTTATTGTTGATATGATCAATTATACTGATGGTTTTCATAATATTAAACCACACTTGCATTCCTGGAATAAATCCTACCTGATCATAGTGTTATTCTTGAGATAAGTTGCTATAGTTTTTTTTTTTCACAGCAATCAGGGTTAAGTAACTTGCTCAAGGTTACATGGCCAGTTATTTCTGGGTGTGGTGCTAAGTATTTGAGCCCAGATTTGATCCCCAGGTCATACCGATACTGGAGCCAGTACTCTTACTTGCTGACCCACCTGGCCGCTCCTAAGCAATTGGGTTTAAGTAACTTGTCAAGGTTACACAGCTAGGTGTTTCTGGGTGGGTGCTAAGTGTCTGAGCCCAGATTCAATCCCCAGGTCATCCTGACACTGGAGCTGGTGCTCTTACTCACTGTGCTACCTTGCTGCCCCATGCTATAGTCTTTTTCCTAATATTTTATTTAAAATTTTTGCATCTATATTCATGAGGGAGATTTGTCTACAATTTTTTTTTCTCTGTTTCATCTCTTCCTGATTTAGGTATCAGTACCATATTTGTGGCATAAAAAGAAATTGGTAGGACTCCTTCCTCACCAATTTTCCCAAATAGTTTGAAGAGTATTGAAATCAATTGTTCTTTAAATGTTTGATAGAATTCACTAGTAAATCTGTCTGGCCCTGGAGATTTTTTCCTAGGGAGTTGACTGATGGATTGTTCAATTTCTTTTTCTGAGATGGCATTATTTAAGTAATTTAGTTCCTCTTCAGTTAATCTGGGCAACTTGTATTTTTGTAAATATTGATCCATTTCCCTAAGATTGTCAAATTTATATGTATACATTTGGGAAAAATAATTCCTAATTATTGTTTTGATATCCTCTTCATTGGAGGTAGATTCACCCTTTTCATATTTGATACTCATAATTTGGTTTTCGTCTTTCTTTTTTTTTATCATATTGACTAAGGGTCTATCAATTTTATTGTTTTATTCATAAAGCCAGCTCTTAGTTTTATTTATTAATTCAATAGTTTTCTTAATTTCAATTTTAATAATCTCTCCTTTGGTTTTTAATATTTCTAATTTAGTATTTTTTTTAATCAATTGGGGTTAAGTAACTTCCTCAAGGTTACACGGCCAGTTATTTCTGGGTGTGGTGCTAAGTATCAGAGCCCAGATTCAATCCCAGGTCATCCTGACTCTGGGGCCAGTGCTCTTACTCACTGCCCCACCTGGCCACCCCTAAGAAATTGGGGTTAAGTAACTTGCTCAAGATTACATTTCCAGGTGTTTCTGGGTGCTAAGTGTCTGAGCCCAGATTCAATCCCAGGTCGTCCTGACTCTGGGGCCAGTGCTCTTACTTGATTTGCTACCTGGCCACCCCAATCTAATTTAGTATTTAATTGGGGATTTTGAATTTTTTCTTTTTCTAGGTTTTTCAATTGCATGCCCAGTTCTTCGACGTCCCTTTTCTCTAATTTAATCATGTATGCACTCAGGGATATAAAACTTCCCCTAAAAACTGCCTTTAATGCATCCCACAAATTTTGGTATGTCGTCTCATTATTATCATTCTCTTGAATGAAATTACTGATTGTTTCTATAATTTCTTCTTTCACCCACTCATTCTTTAGGGTTAAATTGTTTAATTTCCAATTAGTTTTTGGTGTGTCTTTCCATGGCCCTTTATTGCATATAATTTTTATTGCATCATGACCTGAGAAGGATGCATTTAATATTTCTGACTTACTGCATAGAATTGTGAGGTTTTTATGCCATAGAACAGGTCAGTTTTTGAGTGTGTTCCATGAACCACTGAGAAGAAAGTATATTATCTTTTATCCCCATTCAGTTTTCTGCAGAGATCTATCATACCTATCCTCTCTAAAATTCTGTTCACCTCCTTAACTTCTTTCTTGTTTATTTTGAGGTTGAATTTATCAAGTTCAGAGAGGGGGAGATTAAAGTCTCTCACTAGTATAATTTTACTATTTATTTCTTCCTCTAATTCCTCTACCATATCCTCTAGGAATTTGGATGCTATACCACTTGGTGCATATATGTGAAGTAATGATATTGCTTCATTCTCTATGGTGCCTTTCAACAGGATGTAGTTGCCTTCCATTTCTCTTTTAATTAGATCAATTTTTGCTTTTGCTTTATCTGAGATAAGGATTGCTTCCCCTGCTTTTTTTACTTTAGCTGGGGCATGATATATTTTACTCCAGTCTTTTACCTTTACCTTGTGTGTATCTCTCTGTTTCAGATGTGTTTCTTGTAAACAGCATATTGTAGGATTATGATTTCTAATACATTCTGCTATTCATCTCTGTTTTATGGGAGAGTTCATTCCATTCACATTTACAGTAATGATTGTTATTTGTTTCTTTCCCTCCATCCTATTCCCTCCCCTGTTCATGTTCATATTTTCCCTCCTTCTCCCTTCCCCCCTTAATAGTTTTCCTTTTGACCACCACCTCCCTCAGTATTCCCTTATTAGCCCCCTCCCTTTTCCTCCCCTTCCCCCTTACTTCTTCCATCCCTACTAACCCCCCCCCTTTTGTAGCCCTTTCCCCTTTCTACTGCCCATAGGATATTTTTATACTTAATGAAGTAAGTTATTTCTTCTTCACACCAAGAGTGACAGGAATAAATCTCATGCAAAGCTCCTCTCCCTCCCCTCTTTCCCTCTAATTTGATACTTTTTGCATTTCTTCTCCATAGAGTCCTATGCTTAACTGGTTGTTATTCCATCCTTGAACCAGAACCAGTGAGGGAAAATCTCATATGATTCCCATCTCCCTCTCTTCTTTTCCTCTGCTATATTGTTTTTATGCTTCTTTGTGTGGCATAATTTACCCTTTTCCACTTCATTCATTCCTCTTCTTCCATTGTAGTTCCTTTGTAGCCCTTAATAAGATTTTTTAAATTGTCATTTTGTGTATTTTATAGTCATACCCTCTACTTGTCTATAAACAGTTTGCTCTTATTAAATAGCAGGGTGTATGTTCGTGTGTGTGTGTGTGTGTGTTTTCCTTGTTTACCATTCCATGTCACTCTTTCATTTTGTATTTGGAGGTTGAATTTTCCATTGAGCTCTGGCTTTTTCATCAAGAAGGTCTGGAACTCTGTTATATCATTGAATGACCATATCTTTGCCTGGAAGAATATGCTCAGTCTTGCTGGCAAGGTGATCCTTGGTTGTAACCCAAGCTCTTTTTCCTTCTGGAGAATTGTATTCCACTGCCTCCTATGTTTCAGTGTAGAGGCTGCAAATCCTGTGCGATCCTCACTGAGGACCCTCGATATTTGAATTGTTTCTTTCTGGCCACTTGAAGTATTTTCTCTTTTACCTGGTAGTTCTTGAGTTTGGCCACAACATTTTGAGGACTTTTCAGTTTGGGATCTCTTTCAGAAGGGGTCCAGTGAATTCTCTCGATTTCTATTTTACCCTCAGGTTCTAGTATCTCAGGGCCCTTTTCCTTAATGATTTCTTGGAGAATGCTGTCCAGCCTCATTTTTTCATCATGATTTTCTGGTAGGACTATGATTCTCAGATTATCTCTCCTGGATCTGTTTTCCAGGTCAGTTATTTTTCCATTGAGATGTTTTACCTCTTTTTCTAATTTTTCATTCTTGTTGTTTTGTTTGACTAATTCTTGGTTCCTCATAGAGTTATTTGTTTCCAATTGGTTGATTCTAGTTTTCAGCAAATAATTTTCCTTGGTTAGTTTTTGGAGCTCTTTTTCCATGTCATACATTTTTCTTTTTAGGGAGCTGTTTTCTTCATTATAATGTTTTTCTAATTCTGCAATTTTGGTTTTGAAAGAATTATTTATTTTGTCTTTATCTTTCCCTTTTGGTTTTCAAAGTTCCTTTTGATCTCATCTAGGAGAGCTTTCTGTGCTTGGGACCCATTTCCTGTTGATGTTTCAGCTGTGTGTGTGGAGTCCACATTGTTTCCCTCTGATTTTGGTTCCTCCCTGTGAGGATAGTAGGACTCCAGAGTCTCTGTAGTCTGCTTTCTACCCATTTTGAGGCAGGGCCCTAGCCACACCCTTCCTCTAGGTATCCCAAGCCTTTACTGTAGAGGGTTTTGCCCTGAGGCAATAGTTACTATGTTTTCAGGGTTGGGGGGGGGGGTTGGAGCAAGTGCGGTTCACTCTACCATCCTGGTCCTTGGAGGTCCTGATAGGTGCTTTTTTTTTTTAAATTTCTGGGCTATGGAGTGGTAATCCCAGGAGTATTTGCTGTTCTGGACAGGGGCCCCTGCATTTGGTTCTTACCTTGCTCTTTCCAGTACCAGCTCTTTGGTGATAGGCCTGGTCGTGGCCCTTGTGGTTGGTGGGATGACTTGCCCCCAAAGTTGATCAGGCCTCTTCCGGGCCTTCCTCTGCATGTGGCTCACCTTCTGGGCCTACCTCTGCACCAACAATACATTTTTATAAATTTCTTTAGGAGGTCAGAGAGTGATTAGTTTAAGTCTTTGCACTCAGAGTAGTCTTTTATCTTGCCATTGGACTTCAGTGAATCTGGGAGAGAGTGAGGCTGATGACTTTGCACAGCCCTGCCTCACTTAAATCCCATTCATGTGCAAGTCAAAACATCACCCCATGATGTCATTGGTCATCTTCAAAAACCAAGGATGAACAACAGCAATATGGTTGCAGATATAGTTTAGATCTTTGCCACCTTCCTGTCCTTTGGTATTGGTGTGTGGTACAAATTCAAAAATGCTCTGTGGTGCATACCCTCATTTCTAAGCAAATTGAATAGTGATATGGGGTCACAGTCATTCCCACTCCAGCTCTGCTGCTTATCAGTGATGACAGCTTGAACAAGTCACATCTCAGACCCTTAGTTTCCTCATCTGCAAAATGAGGGAACATTTTATATTATAGGATTAGGGTATACTTGGGTGATTTTTAAGGTTTCTTTTAGTTCTAGATCCTATGAACCTAAGTCATCACTTTTATGATAGGAATAATAGTATTTAGTCTTCACTTTTTTCATAATATTAGGATTCATTATTGCCCCTTCATCTCATTTCTAGAATATGCCTATTTATTTTGAGGTGTGGAGGTCACGTCTGTTTGGGTGCTGGATAGCATCCAAATCACAAACTAGGCTCATGTTTAGATCTGAAATTTCTGAAAGCTTGAGGGGATTAAGTACCTCTACTTCACTTTCATTTGATCTAATTCAGGACTTAAGCAACCAGATGGGACAAACAGATCCTGAAGTAGTCTAACAGATTTCTTTTTGAGCCTACAGACTAACATGGGATTTGGAGTTTATCTCTTCTTGGAAGAATATAGGTTAAAAAGCAGGTGTGTGCTTGTGAGCCTTTCAAGGTGATCCTGAATTACATAGTGTAGAATTTACTAGAGTTTTTAATGCATCCTAGTGCTTGATGCCTTTGGCCTCTTGCCATTGGAATCCAGGCAGCTGGATTCCAATTAAGAATTATTTAAAGCAGCCTACCTGTTGGGGCAGCTAGGTGGCACAGTGAGTAAAACATTGGCCTCAGAGTCAGGAGACCCAAGTTCGGTTCCGGCTTCAGACACTTAACACACACACACACACACACACAACTAGCTGTGTAATCTTGGACAAGTTACTTAACCCCAATTGCCCTCCAAAAAGGCAAAACAACCAAACAAAAAAAACAGCCTACCTGATTTGTGACAATAGTCAGGGATATCTACACTTATTATTATTATTTTTTGTCCAAGATGAATTTGTCAAAGTTTATATCTTTATCTTACTTTGTTGCTTCAAACTTTTGGACCCTTGGATCATCTGGTTTTGTGAGGTAGCTGTCACAGAGAGGAATGTTCTCCCATCTTAATTCAATATGACACTCAGAGGGTGAAAAGCAATTGAGGAACTGTTAGTGAAATTCTCCTCCCTCAACCGAACTGCTTTCTCTGCTAGGAGTTATAATGCATAGGGTACTAGGTCTGGAGTCAAGAAGGCCTGAGTTCAAATCTGACCTAAGATACTTATGAGCTATGTGACCCTTGGCAAGTTACTTAATCACTACTCCCTATAGTAGTTTCCTCTTCTGGAAAATGGAGATCATAACAGTACCTCACACGATTGTTGTGAAGATGAAATGAAACAATGTCTATAAAGTGCTTAGTATGTAGTAGGTGCTTAATAAATGCTTATTCCCTTCCCCTAAAATCGTTGGTAAATTGAATGCAAGATATCTTGC
Source organism: Petaurus breviceps papuanus (assembly GCF_028583685.1). Classification (NCBI taxonomy): domain Eukaryota; kingdom Metazoa; phylum Chordata; class Mammalia; order Diprotodontia; family Petauridae; genus Petaurus; species Petaurus breviceps. The sequence goes on from NW_027187315.1 coordinate 6,498,500, forward strand.
TTGTTCTTTAGTTTCCTCACTGTGCAAAAAAAAAAAAAAGGTAATGGAATGTATCATTGGGTCTGTTAAGTAGTAATTAAACAATAGAAAAGAAGGAAAATAGCACAATCCCTGCCCTCAAGGAGCTCACATTCTAATTTGGGAGATAACACACAAGTAGCTATGTACATATGAGCTCTACATGGTATCACATTAAGCTTTTAATGCCTTGAAACTGTATTCAGACTTTGGGAAGGTAATGCATGAAAGGTAATCTCAGAAGGAAGATGCTAGCCATCAGATGACTGGAAAAGGATTTCTGCAGATGATGGGATTTGAGCTGAGCCTTGAAGGAAGCTGGGGAAACTGCTAGGCAGAGACAGGGAGAGTGAGAATGCCAGACATGGGCACAGCTGGTGAAGAATCTTGAAGAAAGGGGCCTGTATTGCAGTATTCATTAAGCTACCAACAAGAGATTGAGCTGGGTAGGGAATAAACGTCCCCACTGTTCCCCTGGGTCACTGTACGTGCGTCCCCAGCTCTCCTGCATGCTTCAATACTTGATTATGCAGACAGACTTCCACCTCCACCTGGAGAAGAGAGAGAGAGAAGCTCTAAGGGTTGGTATGCTGGTGTGAATGCTGGTCTACAAATCCAACAGTTCTTTGACCAGGCAGTAAGCGTTCCTTTTCAGCAACAGAAGAGAGGAAAATCCTGTTTGTTGCAGTGTGGAGAACAAAATAAATCCGTGACTGTGGAAATGCCAAATGTGGCATCAATTAAATGTATTTGGGAATGGGAAGAAAGTGTAAGTGTGTGGGCAGGGGAGGGATTTGGGGAAGAAGAAGCCAGGAGGAAAGGCACCCAACACACAGCTCATAGTGATGAAAATAAATGAACTTTTGTCTTCTTGTTCTCCAGCTGCTATCAAAAGACACTCACACTTTTCATTATCTGAATCTCAAGTCCTGGGTGTGGAGGATGGCAGCTTTAATGGTTCAATCTGAGTGCTTCTTTCTCCTTCCAGTGTTCCCTGTATCAGCTGTTTGGAAATGAGTTAATAATGTTAAATTGTCCTGGCCATTCATGCATGTGTTTTTTTAAGACATCTCAAAACCATGATGGAACCCTAGTGCTCTAGAAAAAAAATAATGGATCTAGTAAATCTGAATGGGGTTACTTGTCTATTGCAATTATTCTGTTGCAGAATCTATCTTTGTACTGGGAAGAAAGAAATATGAAGTTTCTTCTGTATGTTCTGCATGTGTCAATTACTGCAGTGAAAGATCCAGGGGGGCTGCTTCCTCAGTCAGTCAAAGCAGCGACATGGTACAGCATCATATGGAAAGCTGTAAATGATAAAACATGAAGAAGAAAGAGGAAAAACCCAGTTTCCATAGCAACTCGGCATATTCCAGCTAGGAAGATGAATGTAGAAAAAAATTCCAGTTAGAAACCAATTAGCCACCTTGTCATCAGTGGCTTCCACACATGCTTGAAACTGTAACTATGTGAGGTAACTCTTTTAAAAATGGTTTCTTTTGAACTTTGTTTTCCACACTGCTATGAAAACCTTGGTGCTTAATTCATGCAAGAGGTGTAAACTTTGGTGTGGAGGCTTAAAGCTTCTCTCCTGAGGAATGGCAAAAAGCAAAGTCACTGTTAAATAAAATCCTTTTAGCATTTGTGTATGTAAGGGACTTTTCTACTAATAATTTGTCATTGATATAGTTGGTCAAAATGTTAAATCTAGAAAGCACCTTCAAGATTGATTATAGGTGAAGACAGTGAGATCCAAAGAGATTAGATGACAAAGTCATGAACTTAGTGAGCCTTGGTACCTGGAACAGACTCCAAGTCTCCTCATCCCTGGAATTTTTGTATTTAAGAAGTCTAAAGAGGGACAGCTAGGTGGTGCAGTGAGGACTGTCAGGAGGACCAGAGTTCAAATCTGGTCTCAGAATTTAACACTTACTAGCCATGTGACTTTGGGCAACTTATAACCCCAATTGTCCTGCTCCCCCCCACCCCCAAAGTCCAAAGAGATGGGCATAAAAATAACTATTTTTCTCTCACTATTAAAAAAAGGGAAATTGAAAATGTTTTTGAAGTTGTGATTGTTGCATAGGAGATATCATTATTTTGTGGGGTGGAGTCCTCAATGAATTTGTCAAATATTTATCATTAGAAGACATTAATGTCTTCTTCTAATATCAGGCATGGTCTCAAGGGAGTCCAGTGTATCAATCAGTTCATTCACTGAGGCAGATGATCTGTGACTTAACTGATCACTGTAGTTGCTGTCATTGGTTACTCTTCGGTTATCAAAGCCTGTTTCCTCAATATCTAAAACTAATTGAGAACTAGTTGACTACAGAGAGTAAGCAGATCCTCAGGTAGATGTGATTTGTTGGGTCAAGTAGATGAGGTGGATCTTGACAATTGTTCTTTCCATTTGCTTCAGGATCAAGCTTTAATGTTGTATTAACATCTCCATTTTAAATGTCACCATTATGCATGGTAAGGTGATTCTGAAACTCAGTTTTAGACTAACAGAACTGTTTGCAACCAAGAAAGTTGCATATGTCGTATGCATCCCAGAAGTGTTGTGTTTCATGATGATAAAGTTGTCCCCAGTCACTGAAAACAATACTACAATCATTTCATTCACATTTGTATTGAGTATATCACATCATACTTTTGTTTGTGGTATTTTGTGTATCTGAGCCACCATGAGCTTCCAACAAACCGTTTACCTTCAGCAGTCTACTAAAGGAAACAATGAGCTCAAGGCAAAAACATTTAATAAAATGGCATTGTAAGAAAAGTAGCAATAAAACATTTGTCCCATAAACCTTTAGTGCATTGTCCCACAAGCATCAGTGAGAAGAGTGATCACAGATAGAAAATGAATGGAATTGAATGAATTCCCAAATGAATTGCTTATAATCAGTAGTCAGTAAACATTTATTAAGCTACTACTCTATGCCAGGTGCTGTGCTAAGTGCTAAAGATATAAATAAGAAAAAGAAAGATAGTCACTAACCTCAAAGATAATACAATTTAATGAGGAAAGACAACATTAAAAAATCTGAAAAGCAAGGTTGGGGGAGGTACAATGGAGACATGGTGGAAAAAGTCTAAAATGAGTATAGCTGGGTGGGAAATGAGGACATTCCTGTCCTTTGCCTACTCTTAAATGGAGTCTGAGTCATAACTCAGAAGGACAGAGGGTCCTGATGAAGTACTAAGGCTTCTTGGGTCTTATACAGTGATGAGATTTCCCAATATGGCTGTGCACAAGCATGGAAGGATAACTAATATTTTTATTGATTTAGGATCTATGAGTGATATCCTCTGCTGATGCATGGGAATTGCTACCATTGGTTGATACCAGTCTTGGAATCTTTGATGCATGGAACTGCAACCCCACTAATCTCATCACTTATGTTGGACACTATTCCACAGGACTCAGAAGAATACTATTCATTTAGACACTGCTAAAGTGTCCATCATCATTAGCTTTTTGCTAAACTGAAATCTTTGAATGAGGTGTCTGCATACCCTTTTATCTGACTCTTTAAAAAGACAGAAAAAGTCTTTATCATTTGTCTAAGAGTCTGGCCTCCGAGGCTTCTCATCTTCAGAGTAGATTATTAGCCCCAGGTACCAAAATCTTTAGAGTAAAGGACTGAGAAATCCAAGCTATTTAATGCCCATAGGTGTACTCTTCCTTAATCCCTGCTTCCCACAGACTCCCCCAACACAAAACTCTCTTTCTCGTACAAAACTTGGTCCCCTCTGTCAGAGATTTTTCCCTGGTACATGATAACAATTCAATACACTTTTTCAAATTTCATATCTGAAGACTAGTATCCAAACCTGGTGATAGTTTTGTTTACCTTTTTACAACTACCAATTCAGGGGACTTGGAGTTCTCCAGTTATTAAACAGTATGTCTCTCCTGTAGATAGAACATGAGGCAATCTAAGCCCTGGATGTTTTATGTGAAGATGAGGTTTATCCATGTGTGAAGGGGCATTTACTCAAATGCTTCCATAATGAAATGCTAATTTATAATCTAACATCTAGATTAGTGACAGTGTTTTCATTAGTTAGTTTTCCAGTCTCCATACATCAAAATGATCTCCTTTGACTCCTTTGCTTCTCAATTCCTCCCAACCCATATTGCATCTTTGCCAAGATTTGTCTATTCTCCCTCCATAACCATCTCTTAAATCTGTTCCCTTTTCTCCATTCATATGACCTTTATATTTGTTCAGACCTATATCAACCTTTGTTCTGGATGATTGCAATAACCTCCTTATTTATCTCTTTGTTTCTATTTTTTCTCTCTCCAATCCATTCTCTACATAATTGTCAAAATTATTTTCCCCAACCACAGGTCTGATATTGCCATTCTTTTGCTCAAAAATCTTCAGTAGCTCCCCATTTCCTGCAGGATAAAATAGTTTCTTCAATTTGGTATTTAAAGTCCCTCCCCATCTGGCTCCATCCTACCTTTCAAATTTTTTACTACACTCTATGTGGCAGTCAAAATGGACTGCTCTTCTCCCTACTTAACATTCCTACCTCTAACTTGCTCATATTTACACAACATATTTCTCTTTCTTGATGTGCACCCTTCTTGGCTTCAACTTTCAGAATCCTTATCTTCTTTAGAGAATCAGTTCAGGTACCAACTCCTACTTGAAGTGTTCCCTCATTCCCCAGTTGTCAATGTTCTCTCTTTCCTCAATTTATCTTGAATTTACTTGTTGTTTGTCCTTTGTTCTAAAAGCAGACCAATGACATCAGGATGATGCTGTCTTGACTTGCAAGTGAATTGGATTTAAGTGAGGTAGAGCTGCACAAAGCCATCAGCCTCACTTTCTCTTCCAGAGTCATTGGAGTCCAGTGGCAAAACATAGGTCAAGACAAATTGGGTATGGTCCTGTGTGTAGTGGGAGGGTTTGGTCTTTGTAACCTAGGGTCTTTCCAAAGTCTCAATTTGTCTGAGGTGATGCCCACTAAGCAGTTAAAGGCTAGGTAAGAATTGAGGCAAAAGATAGTCTAGTTTGCCTTCATAAAAGAATCAGTCTGGGAGGGGAAGATCCTCAGAGTTTCTGTGCAGAGCAGAAACAATTGCTGTTTACATTCACTCTGAGCCATCAAAACCTAATCAATGAACAAGTGAGGCTTGGTCTGGGACCTATTATTGGACAATCAGTGAGAGACAGATTCATTTGAGTTTAAAGGCATAGTCAAGTAGCTCCATTTGAATCACAATAGGCTTTAACAAAGCCTGTTTTTTCAGAGCTATATTTCAATAAATCATAAGTGAAAACTACATGAGACAAAAGAGTTAATTGTCCTAGTTTTTTTTAAATGATAGAACAAATAAACAGGAAAGAAAAAATATAGCCCCCCCCAAGTCTCAAGACAGCTTGTAAAGTATAAGTTATCAACATTTATTTTCCTTTGGACAGAGTACCCACATATAAAGGTATGACTCCCCACAGACAGAAGGAGAAGAATAAGAGGAAGAAGAGGAGGAGGAGGAGGGGGAAGAAATAGTAGCATTGCCCAACTCGAACTGGTTTCTTGGATCCCCAGAGGGCAGCTACTACTACCCACAGATTGTCATTCAACTTTTATTCTCCAAGAGGACCAATGACATCAGGACTTGCAAGTGAATTAGATTTAAGTGAGGCAGAGCTGTGCAAAGCTACCAGCCTCACTCTCTCCTCCAGAGTCATTGGAGTCCTGTGGCAAGACATAGGTCAAGACAACTGGGGATATGCCCTGAATTTGCATAGCAATATGTATTGTCTCCTCCCAGTAAAAGAGGGAAAGCTTCTAGGGGACAAAGAGGTTTTTCTACACCATCATCATTATTAGAAGTAAATCCATATTGCAAAAATGATTCAACATATTTTCTTTTTCTTGTCATTTCAGGTGTTCCACAACCTGGTAGCAAAGACTCTGCTGCATCATCCTTATCATTATTTTTACCTCTTCTGTCTAAATTTAGCCACTTAGCTATAACCAAAATATTTTGTCTAAAGTATAAATATTGCTAATAATTTCTCACATAAATACTAGCTTCAGTTTATGAAATTACATTTGTTTGTGCTTAATTTAAAAAAGCCTGATATTCACACTTACATACAGACAGCAGTAATGGTGGAAAAATATTAAAGGGCTTTTGTGTTTACTGGCAATTAAACACTGATATTTCCGTAAATTGTATTGTGCTAGAATGTTTGATTTTAATAATTGCTGTTTCTGTAAAAGAAGGAGATAACAGCAATTTTTAAATCAAGCATTCTAACACAATACAATCCAAAGATACACTAATTTGATACTTAGATGTTGAGAAATGATGGTAGGAAAATATTAAAAGTCTTTATTGTCCTTAATTAAACTATTGTGTTTCTGTAAAAGCAGAAAACTTTGTATGTACAGTAAAAATGCTACAATTCATAACATATAATATCTCAAATCTAAGCTGGGATGTTTCTGGCAGTGTTTGTTGGTGTTAAATGGCATGACAGCATGCGCAGTGCAAAGTATGCATGTTGTGTGTTCAGAACCAAGGCTGGACTGAAGTCACATGATGCAAAATGGGCAAGCACTGCCAGAAACACCTCAGATTCATTATGTGTTGGATTTTGAATTAATTTTTGGTTGTTACACATTCAGAAATCTTTTACTGTTGACAAATTTTTCATGACCCCCACATTCAGGGATGCATCCCCATATGGGGTCACAACTCACAGTTTGAGAAGCACTGGTTTAGAGAAAGTATGGCATGGGGACTGGAAGTCAAAAGACCTGAACTCAAGTTCTGGGGCTGTCTACTTTAGGGTGCAGTCAATTTACCTTTATGTGTCTCAATGTCTTCAATTTTTTAGTGTCTCAGTTTTTACAGAAGAATACTCAAGTCTACATTAAACTAAATATGCTTGCTGTCCATGGTGTCCACATATTGCCTTGATACCTAGGCAACTTCTGGGGCTAAACACATTCTTAATAATAATACATTTTCCAAAAGCTGCACCTGCCTTCCACTCAAAGCTTTGGAAATAGTCATCCTGTTAATTTCACATTTTATGAGCCCTCCTTGGAAAATCTGGTTCATAGTACTCACGAGAACCTGGGTGGTTCAATCTATCCTCTGGCAAAACTCACCATTCAGTGAAGCTTAAAGTATGCAGGTGCTCCTAATAAAATGGAAAATGCTTTCCTATTAATAATGCAGCACACTAGTCCTCTTTGTCTCCAGATCCCTTTGCTGACTCAAAAAAAATGGGTTGTATTGTACTTTCACATAAATCCAATGTGTCTCTAGGGAGAATATTACATTTCAGTCAATGACCAAAAAAAAAAAAATCAGATGTGGGATTTGAGAAGGATTTTATATCCCCACCCTTAAATTTCTTGTACTCTGCTTCCAGCTCTGTCTTCCCCACCTCCACCCCTCACCTTGAGAATTACAAAGCTGAATGTGCTGCCAATAACCCAAAAATCCTGAGTGAAATCTTAGCAAATAGAACAAAACCTTTTCCACATAATGGTCACAATCATGTCCAAACTAGACTTGATCTAATGAGAAAAGGAAGGAAGGTGAATGGAAAGTGACCTTAAGAGAAAATATTCTGTAAGATTAAGGATGCATATAAATGTCCATTTAAAGGTGACTTCACCCTTACAGTCACTTTGATTCACAACAATTGGAAGTTGTTTTTGACTCCTCATTATCTCTCACCTACTTGCCAAGTCTTGTTTTTGATTCTTACCTCCTTTTACATTTATCACCTCTGTCACTTTGTCTCCTCTCAAATGACCCTCAGACCACCTACAATGAATGAATGAATTAAAAGGGTGTATTAAGTCTTTCCTATGTGCCAGACTTTGACTATTTGTATTTGTCACCTAATTTTTCTTCCCAACTCAAGACTCTTTCTGCTTTAATTCATTCTTTCCACAACTGACAAAATGATAATAATAAAGTACAGATCTGACCACATCATTCATGTCCTCAAGAAGTTCCACTCATTCTGCAGTTGTTTTGAGAATTAAATATCAACTCCTTCATTTGGCATTTGAGATTGTTCACAATCTCACTCCAACCGTATTTCCAGGTTCATCGCATCACCTTGCTTTCCCTCCTGCACTCAAGGTTTCAGAAAAACTGGACTACTTTCTTGCAGCTTGTAAATGACATTCCATATCCTCTCACTGTATTCAGGTATATAAAGTCTTGCCTGTAAAGTCTGTAAAGAAAGAGCAGTCTCCCCTTTCCCATAAGGAACTTTCCCTTCATTTACTCTCTCCAAATCACAGCACAAAGACCCCCTCTTTTAAGAGGCTTTTCCTGATTTCCCCAACTGCTAAATTCCTCTGTTATTACCATTACTTACTATGCATATATTATTTCATATATTTTTATATACTTAGCTATATTTATGTTTTTCCCATGATTAGAATATAAACTAAAAAAAAAGGATGTAAACTCATTGAGAGCAGGCACCGTTTCCTTTCCGTCTTTGTATCCCCAAATGTTAGAACAGTGACTTGCCTACAATGCACACTCAACACTGCCTGATGTGTTGCTTAATGTTTGAGGGAATGGATTATTTTAACATGATAAAAAGATCATTAGAAAACAGAAAGAAATATGCAAATTATGATATTATCTCACCTTTAATAGTGCTTGGTATTTATGTAGTATTTAAAGATTTAGAGAGTACTTTACATATATCATCTCATATGATGATTTCAACAACCTGTGAAGTGAATACTCTAGGTATTATCATTTTTCTTGATAATTAAATCTAGGCACAAGTGGGTTAGCAGTTTTTGATTGGAGAGCTAGTGAGTGCCAGAGTCAGAATTCATGTACAAGTCTCTCTCGCCTCCAGGTCCATCAGTTTTCATGCTTCTGTTTTGGTTGCTGATCCAGAAAAAAAAGAATGGGGTTTGACTGGAAGAGCCTGGAGTGGGGAAATTAGAGAAAAGAGAGGTCAATGAATTGAGCATGCAGTTGAAAAACCTAGAAAAAGAACAAATTCAAAATCCCCAATTAAATAATAAATTAGACATATTGAAAACCAAAGGAGAGATTAATAAAATTGAAATTAAGAAAACTATTGAATTAATAAATAAAACTAAGAACTGGTTTTATGAAAAAAACAACAAAATTGATAGACCCTTAGTCAATATGATAAAAAAAGGAAATAAGAAAATTAAATTATGAGTATCAAAAATGAAAAGGGTGAATCTACTTCCAATGAAGAGGAAATCAAAACAATAATTAGGAATTATTTTTCCCAATTGTATGCACATAAATTTGACAATCTTAGGGAAATGGATGAATATTTACAAAAATACAAGTTGCCCAGATTAACTGAAGAGGAAGTAAATTACTTAAATAATCCCATCTCAGAAAAATAAATCAAACAAGCCATCAGTGAACTCCCTAGGAAAAAATTTCCAGGGCCAGATGGATTTACTAGTGAATTCTATCAAACACTTAAAGAACAATCGATTCCAATACTCTGCCAAGTATTTAGGAAAATTAGTGAAGGAGTCCTACCAAATTCTTTTTATGCCACAAATATGATACCTAAATCAGGAAGAGATAAAACAGAGAAAGAAAATTATAGACCAATCTCCCTCATAAATATAGATGCAAAAATTTTAAATAAAATATTAGCTAAAAGACTATAGTGACTTATCTCAAGAATAATACACTATTATCAGGTAGGATTTATTTCAGGAATGCAAGGACAGTTTCATATTAGGAAAACCATCAGTATAATTGATCATATCAAAAACAAAACTAGCAGAAACCACAAAATTATCTCAATAGATGCAGAAAAGGCTTTTGACAAAATACAACATCCATTCCTACTAAAAACATTGGAAAGTATAGGAATAAGTGGAGCCTTCCTTAAAATAATAGGTAACATCTATTTAAAACCATCATCAAGAATTCTATGTAATGGGGATAATCTAGAAGGATTTCCCATAAGATCAGGGGTGAAACAAGCTTTCCACTATCACCTCTCTTATTCAATCTGGTACTAGAAATGTTAGCAGTAGCAATTTTTAGAGAAGAAAAAGAAATCAAAGGAATCAAGTTAGGCAAAGAAGAGACCAAGCTATCACTCTTTGCGGATGATATGATTATATACTTAGAGAATCCTAGAGAATCAAGTAAAAAACTATTTGAGACAATTAATAAATTTGACAAAGTTGCATGATATAAAATAAATCCACATAAATCCTCAGCATTCCTGTATATTTCTAATGAAATTCAACAGCAAGAGATAGAAAGAGAAATCCCACTTAAAGTTACTGTAGACATTAAAAAATATTTGGGAATCTACCTGCCAAAACAAACCCAGGACCTATACAATCACAACTACAAAACAGTTTTCACACAAATAAAGTCAGATCTAACTAATTGGAAAAAATATCAATTGCTCATGCCTGGGTTAAGCTAATATAATAAAAATGAAAATTTTACCTAAATTAAATTATATATTTAGTGTGATACCAATTAATTTACCAAAAAACTACTTTATAGAGCTAGAAAAAATAGTAACAAAATTCATTTGGAAGAACAAACAGTCCAGAATATCAAGGGAATTAATGAAAAGAAATGCTAGCAAAGTTGGACTAGCCATACCAGATTTTTATCTGTATTATAAAGCAGCAGTCATCAAAAGTACCTGGTACTGACTGAACAATAGAGTAGTGGATCAATGGAATAGATTAGGCACACGAGATTCAGCAGTCAATGACTATAGTAATCTATTGTTTGACAAACCCCCAGACCCTGGTTTTTGGGATAAGAACTCCCTATTTGATAAAAACTGCTGGGAAAACTGGAATACAGAATGGCAGAAACTGGGCATAGACCATTATCTAATACCATATACCAAAATCAAGTCTAAATGGGTGCATGATCTAGGTATAAAGGTTGATACTGTAAGCAATATTGGAAAGCAAGGAATAGTTTACCTGTCAGATTTGTGGAGAGGGAAAGACTTTATGACCAAACAATAATTAGAGAGCATTATAAAATGCAAAATGGATAATTTTGATTACATTAAATTGAAAAACTTCTGTACAAAAAGCCAATGTAACCAAAATTAAGAGGGAGGTGGAAAATTGGGAAAGAATTTTTACAACCTATATCTCTGATAAAGGACTCATTTCTAAAATATACAGAAAATTGAGTCAAATCTGTAAGAATACAAGTCATTCCCCAATTGATAAATGGTCAAAGGATATGAACAGGCAGTTTTCTGAGAAAGACATTAAAGATATCTATAAGCATATGAAGAAATGCTCTAAATCACTGTTTATTAGAGTAATGCAAATCAAAACAACTCTGAGGTACCACATGTCACCAGTCAGATTGGCTAAGATGACAAAACAGGAAAATGACAAATGCTGGAGAGGATGTGGGCAAATTGGAACACTAATGCATTAATGATTGAGTAGTGAACTGATCCGACCTTTCTGGATAGCAATCTGGAATTATGCCCAAAGGGCTATAAATAATTTCATACCCTTTGACCCAGCAATACCACTCCTAGGGTTATATCCCAAAGAGATCATAGAAGTGGGAGGAAGACAACATATTACAAAAATATTTATAGCAGCTCTTTTTGTGGTAGCAAAGAACTGGAAATTAAGGTGGTGCCCATCAATTGGGGAATGGCTGAACAAGTTGTTGTATATGCATGTTATGGAATAATATTGTCCTATAAGAAACAAGGAGCAGAAGGACTTCATATTTATCTGGAGAGGCTTATACTAACAGATGCTGAGTGAGAAGAGTAGAACCAGGAGAAATTTGTACACAATTACAGACACAATGTATGTTTGATGACCAACTTTGATAGAGTGGACTCTTCTCAGCAATGCAGTGATATAAGTCAATCCCAAAAGACTAATGATGGAGAGAGATGTCTACATCCAGAGAAAGAACTAGAAAGAACTGAGTTTGAATCCAGATTGAAGCAAACTACCTGATCTTTTTCTTTTTCTTGTTTGGTTTTATTTCCTCTTTACCATAATTCCATCTGATACAATCCATCTTTATAATCTGACTAATATCTAATATGAAAGTATTTGCAGATCTTATACTTGATTGTATGCCGCCATGGGGGGGGGGGTTGGGAGGGGAACAGAATTTGAAACTCAAGGAATTGTGGAATTGAATTTTGTAAACAAAAAGCAAACAAACAAATTAATAATAAAAAAAGAAATTTCCTTTTTTTATTTCCCTTTTCCCTCTAGCCCAAGTACTGTCTGCCAGGTCAGTCTCATAGCTTTCCCCCAAATACATCTTGCTCATTCCAAACTTTTTCCTTTTCTTCAGCAATTTTCTGCTGTCAAAAAGGTCTTCTCTTCTCCTCTCTGTCCTTCCATATCTTGCCTATTGCCAAGGTCTGGGTTCAGTCACATCTCTTCCATGAAGCTTTTCTCAATCTCTCTTATTCAGAGGTTGAGAACCTCTGTCCTTGAGGCCACATATGGCCTTATAGGCCCTTGGGAGCAGCCTTTAAATTGTTTCCAAGTTTTACAGAACAAATCCTGTTATTAAAGAGTTTTGTTCTGTGAAGTTTGTATTCAGTCAAAGAGCCACACTTGAGGACCTAGAGGGCCACATGTGACCTTGAGGCTGCAGGTTCCCCACCCAGGTTCTTGTTTATATTTTCTTCTCTGAATTGCTAAATAAAATAATTATAATTAAATATATATTATCTTGTCTTGTTATTTAAATTATTAAGAAAATGATCCTCTGGGCTCTTGGAGCTTCAGTGGTGTGACCTACCTGCTGAAGGGAGCCGGGTAGTGGTGTCTGTGGCCTCTCTCCTGTGAAGAGAGAGACTTGAGAGTGAGAGAAGAGAGCCTCCCCTGAAGGGGATGAACAGACACTGGAAGGCAGTTTTTGGTGGGCCTATTCCCCCATGGGAGGTGGACTTCTTTTCCCCCCTCTGTTTGTCCCTCGTTTCTCGTGCTTCTCCTCCTTCCCAGGCGGCCAGGTGGCACAGTGAGTAAGAACAATGCCCCCAGAGTTGGGATAACCTGAGATCGAATACGGGCTTACATACTTAGCACCACACCCAGAAATAACTGGCCTGTTACCTTGAGCAAGTTACTGTGATAGTAATGGAATGTGGAGATTCCCCTGTATTGGGCTTGGTTTTCAAATTGATTGTGTTAAAACCCAGAGCTTGTTAATCCCACCTGTGGGATGGACTTTTTGATGTGAAAAGAAAGTCCTGAACTGGGAGGAGCTGGTGACGTAGATTTGGAGAGACAAGAGAGAGGCGGAAGATCTTTTTGGAAGCAGCACCTCGTGGAGAGAGAGGCTAAGAGAATTGCTGGTGGCCGCTTTGAATTACCCTGGACTTTTGAGACCTGCCCCCTGAGCTGCCAAGGACTGAGGAGACATGGCTGTTTTGCTGGTACTTTGTCTGTCTGTTTTGATGTTGTTTTGCCAGATTTGTCCACTGGTGAAAGACAGTCCTGTTGTTGAAGAAGTCCTGGAACCTGGCTTTTGGTTAAGAAGCCCTGAGACTGTCCTGCAGACAGAGAGTGAATACTGTCCACTGGTGAAGGACAGTGCTGTTGTTGCAGGGGTCT